>NC_057419.1:74819665-74936133 GCF_019320065.1 Cervus canadensis
GTTAGCAATTTGATCTCTGGTTCTTCTGCCCTTTCTAAATCCAGCTTGCACATCTGGAAGTTCTCGGTTCACGTACTGTTGGATTCTGGCTTGAAGAATTTTGAGCATTGCTTTGCGAGCATGTGAGATGAGTGCAATTGTGTGGTAGTTTGGGCATTCTTTGGCATTGCTTTCTTTGGGATTGGAATGAAAACTGACCTTTTCCAGTCCTGTGGCCACTGCTGAGTTTTCCAAATTTGCTGGCACATTGAGTGCAGCACTTTCACAGCATCATCTTTCAGGATTTGAAATAAGCTCAACGGGAATTCCATCCCTCCACTAGCCTTGTTCGTAGTGATGCTTTCTAAGGTCCATTGACTTCACATTCCGGATGTCTGGATCTAGGCGAGTGATCACATACCAATTGTGATTATCTGAGATGAAGATCTTTTTTTTGTCAGTTCTCTTTGTGTATTCTTGCACCCTTCTTAATATCTTCTGCTTCTGTTATGTCCATACCATTTCTGTCCTTTATCGAACCCATCTTTGCATGAAATGTTCCCTTGGTATCTCTAATTTTCTTGAAGAGATCTCTAGTCTTTCCCATTTTGTTGTTTTCCTCTATTTCTTTTCATTGATCACTGAGGAATGCTATCTTATCTCTCCTTGCTACTCTTTGGAACTCTGCATTCAGATGGTAATATCTTTCCTTTTCTCCTTTGCTTTACACTTCTCTTCTTCTCACAGCTATTTGTAAGGCCTCCTCAGACAGCCATTTTGCTTTTTTGCATTTCTTTTCCATGGGGATGGTCTTAACCCCTGTCTCCTGTAAAATGTCACGAACTTCCATCCATAGTTCATCAGGTGCTCTACCAGATCTAGTCCCTTAAATAAGATCACTTAAATAAGCCAGTATGTGAGATTAAAAGATGAAAAATTGTAAAAAGTAACAATAACTACCATAATCAGTTAATGGATAAGTGTGAAGATGTAAAATATGACATCAAAAATAAAATGTAGGGGAGGGTAGTAAAAATGAAAATCTTTTAAAATGTGTTTGAACTTACATGTCTATCAGCTTTAAATCAAGTAGATACAATTACAGGTCAATATATATGAACCCCACAGTAACCATAAATAAAAAACTTACAGTTATTATTATTATTAACCATAAATTTAAAAACATACTGGTTTTTTATTATTACACAAAAAGCATCAAGAAAGGAATCTAAGCATACTAGAAAACAAAATCATCAATTTATAAGAAAAACAAAAAGAAGAATTACCGGAATTACTACAAAAATACCTGGAAAACAAGTAATAAAATGACAATAACTATTGATACATACCTCTCAATAATTACTTTAAACATCAGTGGACTAAATGCTCTGATTAAAAGGCTTCCCAGGTGGCACAGTGGTAAAGAATTGGCCTGCCAATGCAGGAGACACAGGGGATGTGGGTTCAATCCCTAGGTCAGGAATATCTCCTGGAGTAGGAAATGGCAACCCACTCCAGTATTCTTGCCTGGAAAATTCCATGGACAAAGGAGTCTGGCATGCTACAGTCCATGGGGTTGCAAAGAGTCAGACACAACTTAGCACACATACACACATATATGTATACAAATGCTCTGATAAAAAGGCATAGGGGAAATATTATACTAGGAGAGGATCAGCCAAGATGGGAAAGTAGAAAGACCATAAGCTTCTCTCACAAGTACACCAGAATCACAAACATTTGTAGAACAGCCATCAGTGAAAGACTGGAACTTACCACAAAAGATCATCCACAACAAAGACACAAAGGAACCACAAGACAGGAAGGAGGAGCAGATTTGTCATATATATATGTCAAAGCCCATGCCCCAGGATGGTTAACTCAAAACTTGAGAATAATCATATTGTAGAGGTACCCCCACAGTACTGATAGTTCTAAGGGGTAGTTCCAGGGGTCCTGTCCCAGAAAGACGAACCTCAGAGCATTTGGTTTTGAAAACCAGTGGGATTTACATCCGGGAGTCTTAGACAACTGAGGGAAATAAGAGACTTCACTTTGAAAGGGCACATACAAAAACCTCACATGTTCCAGGACAAGGGCAAAAGCAGTAATATTATAGGAGCCTGGGCCAGACATTCCTCCTGGTCTTGGAGAGTCCCCAGACAGGAAGGGAAGAGATGCAGCTCACCTAGGGGACATAAGACACTGACAGCAGCCATACGTAGGAGTTTCCTCTACTGAATGGACACTGGAGCAGGGTGGTGCCCTTATGGTATCCTCCCTCTAGTTAATTAGCAACAAGACCTGACCCCACCCAACAGGCTGTATGTCTTAGCAATGGAATACATCAGGCCTAACAACACACTGTGCAGGGATGCAGCCCTACCCATGAGCAGATACTTTGCTTAAAGATTTCCTGAGCCCATAGCTGCTTCTAGACATTTCTATGTCTGTCTAGTCAGAGCTGCCCAGCAGAGGGCCAGGACCCAGCTCCACCCATGAGTGGGCAGCCATCAACCTTGCCTTCCAGGAAGCCTGCTTTAATTTCTGGATTAGGCTCATCCATAAGGGGCAGACACCAGAGGCAAGAAAACCACAGTCCCACAGCCTGCAGACCCAGCCTGCCCACAACAACCCAGACCTTACCCAGGGAAAAGCTGGGCTCTGGCCCTGCTCACTAGTCGCCAACATAACATTTGTGACACCCTGGACCATGTACCCAGTTGTATCAGGAACTTCCTCCCCTCCACAAGTAATGTGACACCAACATTGGGATTCCTGAACTTCTCAGACAAGCAAAACCTGGAAGTCCTGGTTCTGCTTACCAGTAGTTGAGCAATAAGCCCAGGATCTGGATTCACATACCAGTAGGAGGGCACCAATGCCAGAGTCTTCTGGACCCTGACTCTACCCATAACTTAGCCAGAGCTAGCCCCAGGAACCTCTGGGTTTCTCCAGTCAGCCTCCGTGTGATGAGGCTTTGCCAACCAGCACCCAGCAGCCTCTGCACAAGGCAAGGCTAGGAAAGTAACTAGACTTGAGGCCCACCGAGCCTACCAGACCACCCACAGTTGGCCCACCAGAGCAGAAGGATGCATGCAGCCCTCATAGGGGTAAACCCTAGAGCATATAATGCGAAAAATGAAAACAGATTGCATTGCTGAGACAAATAGGATGTCTCCTACCAAAGGCCACTTCTCCAAGGTTAGAAGTAACTAACATACAAAAATACAAAGAGCAACTCAGGGAAAACAAGGTATCAGAGGAACATGTTTCATTTGAAAGAACAAGGCAAAATCTCAGAATAAGAGCTAAGTGAAGTGGAGACAGGAAATCTACCAGAGAATAAGTTCAGGGTAATAACTGTAAAGATGACAGAGAAATTGCAAGACGAATGAACACACAAAGCAAGAAGTTGTAAGTTTTTAACAAAGAGGAAATATAATGAACACCAAATAGAGATGAAGAATACAATAACTAAAATGAAATATATATATATATATACACTAGTAGGAATCAACAACAGACTAAATGATACAGAGGAATGGAACAGTAAGCTGGAAGAGACAGTAGTAGAAATCACTGAAGCTGAAAAGAAAATGAAAAAGAAAGAAAAGAAATGAAGACAGCTGAAGAGACCTCTGGGAAAACATCATGTACACTAAAATTCTTATTACAGGAAGCCTAGAATGAGAAGAGAGAGAGAAAGGGAATAACAATACATTTGAAAACATAATAGATAAAAATTTCCTGAACATGGGGAAGGAAACAGTCATCCAGATCCAGGAAGCTCAGAGAGTCCCATACAGAATGAACTCAAAGAGGAATACACCAAAACACACTGTAATTAAAATGGTAAGAAAAAAAAGATAAAGAGAGGATACTAAAAAGTAGAAATCAATAAATAACTAACGAGGAAACTTCTGTAAGGCTATCAGCTGATTTCCAGCACAAGCTCTATAGGCCAGAAAGAAGAGGTATGAGATACTTTCTTTCCTTAATACCTATATTTCACTGAAGTACAGTTGACTTTTAATGTTTCAGGTACACAGCAAGGTGACTCGGCTACACATATACACATATATTATTTTGAGATTATTTACCATTGTAAGTTATTATAAGATATTGACTATAGTTCCCCGTGCTTTATAGTAAACCTCGCTTGCTTATTGCATATCTATTTAATTAGAAAACTAGCATTCTATTCATACTAAGTCAAACAAGTAGAATCAAAATGTAGTAACTTCTGTAGTTAGGCAAAAATTCATAAGCTTTCTAAAATATATATTACACATACTATATGTGTGTGTGTGTGTGTGTATAAAAAAGCTTTTCTAATACATTTAATAAAGAGAAAGAACATCCAAAAAAAGAAGAGACGGAGAAATTGGGAAACATAAACTAAGTGAAATGGGAACACTGAATATGACATAGAAAAAGTGAAACAAGCTAGATAAAAGCAAAAGATCATCATAGAGTCCAGTTGTTTTTAAACATGACTGCTCATCAGAAACATATCTGGAGCTTTGGGGAAAAAAGCAGTATCTGGGCATTTGTAGTTTAAAAAAAAGTCAACATAATTCTGATATGCACTTGAATTTTAAGAAGTGATTATACATTTTGCTATTAAACGGTAGTTTTGCTGATATAGAATTCTACTATTTTTCTGTTGATCAAAAATGATACAGTGGTATGAAGTGAGTAACAGTTACATAAATCACAATAGGAAAAGATGTTCATCATTTTTCACAATCAATAGCCAGAAAAAAAAATTAAAAGATAACTAAAATCACAAGCCATAACAGGAACATGATTAACCTAAAATATAAAATAATTACATACAATTTGGGGGGTCAAACAGAGTGATGTTGTAAATGGAAGTGCATACATGCACATGTTTTCATATGCCCAGCCAGTATATGTTTTTTGGTTGGTGCATTTAATCCATTTACATTTGAGGTAATCATCAATGTGTATGATCCTATTACCATTTTCTTTACTGTTTTGGGTTTATTTTCTGTAGGTCTTTTCCTTATATTTCCTCCCTAAAGAAGTTCCTTTAGCATTTGTTGTAAGGCTATTTTGGTGGTGCTGAATTCTTTTAACTTTTGTTTGTGTGAAAAGCTTTTGATTTCTCCATCAAAGGTGAATGACAGTCTTGCTGGGTAGAGTATTCTTGGTTGTAGGTTCTTCCCTTTTCTCACTTTAAATATATTGTGCCATTCCCTTTTGACTTGCAGAGTTTCTGTTGAGAAATCAGATGATAACCTGATGGGAGATGATTTGTATGTTATTTGTTGTTTCTCACTTGTTGCTTTTAATATCTTTGCCTTTAATTTTTGTCAGTTTTATTACCATGTGTCTTGGTGTGTTCCTCCTTAGGTATATCCTGCCTGAGACTGCTTCCTGAACTTGGTTGACTATTTCCTTGACCATGTTAGTGAAGTTTTCAGCTATCTCTTTAAATATTTTCTTGGGTCCTTTCTCTCTCTCTTCTCATTCTGGGACTCCTATTCTGCAAATGTTGGAGCACTTAATGTTGGACCAGAGGTATCTTAGGTTGTCTTCATTTCTTTTCATTCTTTTTTCTATATCCTGTCCTGTGGCAGTGATTTCCACCATCCTGTCCCCAGGTCACCCATGTGTTCTGGCTCAGTTATTCTGCTATTGATTCCTTCTAGTGTATTGTTGATCTCTGTTTATTTGTCCTTTAGTTCTTCTAGGTCTTTGGTAAACATTTCTTGCATCTTCTCCATTCTATTTTCAAGATCCTAGCTCATCTTAACTATCATTATTCTGAATTTATTTTCTGAAAGGTTGCTGATCTCTACTTCAGTTAGTTGTTTTTCTGGGGTTTTATATTGTCTCTTCACCTAGGACATAACTCTGCATTTTTCATGCTGACTAACTTTCTGTAATGTTGTGCTCTTGCCAGAGGAGATAAGCACACATCGTTTGTTCACCATATTGAACTACAGGTATAAGATATTTAAAGTGAGAAAATTACAAAATAAGAAAACTCATTGGTAAAGACAAACATTCAGTAAAGGTAAGAAATCATCCACAGACAAAGCTAGTAGGAAAATTATTGGAAAAAGCAGTAAAAATCATCTTTATCCACAATAAGGAGACATGGGATACCCATAACAATTAGATGTAAAATATGATATTAAATACAGTAATTATGAGGGGAAGAGATTACAAATGCAAGATCATTAAAAACCATTTGAAATTAAGAGATCAGCAACTTTAAAAATCTCTGAAAAAATATAAGAGAGCAGCATATGTATATATGATTGCTATATATTTTTAGATAACATATATATAGGACCTTGACTCCACCCACATATATTGCTATATTAAAATCTCATAGTAACCACAAAAAATCTATAGATATATACAAAAAAGAATCCAGCCACAGCATTAAAGATAGGTATCAAATCACAAGAGAAGAGAGCAGAAGAGGAAAGGTAAAGAAAGAAGACCTACAAAACAACCCCAAAACATTTAAAAATATGCAATAAAAATATACTTATTAAGAATTACCTTGAATGCAAATGTACTAATCCTACAATCAAAAGACAAAGAGCGGCTGAATGGTTACAAAAAAAAAGACACACATTTTTATATATATATATATAATTTATTTTAACATATTAAATATATATTTATATATAATTATATATATATAAGTATATATATAAATCTGTGGTTAAAAATCTGTGCTTCCGCTGCAGGGGCCACAGGTTTGTTCCCTGGTTGGGGAACTTAGATCACAGGGTGTGGCAAACAACAAACAAGCAAACAAAATACACACAAATTTACAGTCAGGGAATGAAAAAATGTAATCCGTACAAATGGAAATCAAAAGAAAGTAAGAGTAGCAATACTTATATTACACAAAAGAGACTTCAAAGAGTATTTTTGAACAGAATTCAAAGACTGTTACAGGAGACAAAGAAGGCCACTATATAATGATCAGGGAATCAATCCAAGAGAAGTTAAAACAAAATATATATGTACTCAAAATAGGAGCATCTAAATACATAAGGTAAAGGTTAATGGACATGATGGGAGAAATCAATAATAACTAAATAATACAGCATTTAATATCCCATGTGCATCAATGGACAGATCAGCCAGATAAAAAATGAATAAGGAACCACTGGCCTTAAATGACATATAACACCGGATGGTTCTAACTGCTACAAACACACACACACACACACACACACACAATAGGACAACCCATTGAAAAAAAAGAAGAAAACACATTATTTTCAACTGCATATGGAACATTCTATAGGACAGATCACATGCTAAGCCACAAAATAAACAGCAGTAAATTTTCAAAAATTGAAATCATACCAAGCATCTTTTCCAACCATAACATTATGAGGTTAGAAATCAACAGAGGAAAAACAAACTGTAAAAAACAAAAACATGTGGAGACTAAATAAAATGCCACTAAAGAACCAATGGACCACTTACGAAATTTAAAAAAAAGAAATATAGAGAGAGACAAATGAAAACTAAACATGACTACCCAAAACCTACAGGATGCATCAAAAATACTTTTAGGATGGAAGCTTACAGGCATACAATCTTACCTCAGGACACAAGAAAAATCTCAAATAAAAATCTAAAAGTATACCTAAAAGAACTAGAAAAAATAAAACCCAAAGCAAGTAGAATGAAACAAAACATAAAGATCAGAGCATATATGCATGAAGTAGTGACAAAAACAATAGAAAAGATAAATGCAGCTCAAATATGGTTATTTGAAAATATAAATAAAATTGATTAACTTTCAGCCAGACTTATCAAGAAAAAAGGAGTAAGCCAAATACATAAAATTAGAAATGAAAAAAGAGGTTACAACTGACCCTACAGAAATACAAAGGATCTTAAGAGTTTACCATGAACAACTGTATGCCAATAAAATCTAGAAGAAATGGAAAAATAAACAGAAATGTACAATCACCCAAGACAAAGCCAGTAGGAAACAAAAAAGATTAATACACCAAATACCAGCAGTGAAACTGAATTAGTAATTTAAAAAGTCCCAACAAACAAAACTCCAGGATCAGATGGCTCTACAACAGAATTTTACCTTTCAGATTTATAGTTAATACATATCCTTCTCAAACTATTTCAAAATTTCAGAGGAATGAGTATGTCCAAACTCATCCTATGAGGCTAGCATCATCCTGATACCAACCAAACAAGTAACCAAAAAAAAAAATAAATAAAGAAAGAAAGAAAGAGACCAACATCACTGATAAACACAGATGCAAATATTCAATAAAATATTAGCAAATCAAATCCAGAAAAACATTAATAGTCTCATACACCATTTTTTATCCTAGGAATGCAAGGATTTTTTTCAGTACACACAAATCAATCAATGTGATACACCATACTGAAGAATAAATCTCATTTTGATCATCTCAGTAGAAACAGAAAAAGCTTTTGACGAAATTCAGCATCCATTTATGATAAAATACTCTCCATAGCGTGGGAAGAAAAAGGAAGCCTCTTACACTGTTGCTGGGAATACAAACTAATACAGCCACTATGGAGAACTGTGTGGGGATTCCTTAAAAAAACTGGAAATAGAATTGCCATATGACCCACCAATCCCACTGCTAGGCATACACACTGAGGAAACCTGAATTGAAAGAGACACATCTACCCCAATGTTCATCGCAGCACTGTTTACAATAGCCAGGACATGGAAGCAACCTAGATGCCCATCGGCAGACAAATGAATAAGAAAGCTGTGGTACATATACACAATGGAATATTAATCAGCTATTAAAAAGAATGCATTTGAATCAGTTCTAATGAGGTGGATGAAACTGGAGCCTATTATACAGAGCGAAGTCAGTCAGAAGGAAAAACACCAATACAGTATATCCACCCATATATAGGGAATTTAGAAAGATGGTAATGATGACCCTATATGCGAGACAGCAAAAGAGACACAGATGTTAAGAACAGATTTTTGGACTCTGTGGGAGAAGGTGAGGGTGGAATGATTTGAGAGAATAGCATTGAAACATGAATATTATCATATGTGAAATAGATTGCCACTCCAGGTTTGATGCATGGGACAGGGTGCTCAGGGCTGGTGCACTGGGATGACCCTGAGGGATAGGATGGGGAGGGAGGTGGGAGGGAGGGTCAGGAGGGGGAACACATGTACATCCATGGCTGACTCATGTGAATGTATGGCAAAAACCATTACAATATTGTAAAGTAATTAGCCTCCGATTAAAATGAAAAAAAGAAAATACTCTCCAGACAGTGGGCACAGAGGAAGCATATCTCAACATGATGAAGGCCACATATAATAAAACTACACATAACATCATTCTAAACAATGAAAAGCTGAAAGCATTTCCTCTTAAATCAGGAACAAGACAAGGATGCTCAATCTCACCACTTTGAATCAACATACTATTGGAAGTTCTAGTCACATTAATTAGATAAGAAAAATAAATAAAAGAAATTCCAATCAGCATGGAAAAATTGAAACTGACATTTTGCAAATGACATGATACTACATGTAGAAAATCTTAAAGACACCACAAGAAAACTATTAGAGCTCATTAAAAAATTTAGGAAAGTTGTAACATACAAGATTAATATAGAGAACTCTGTTGCATTCCTATACACTAACAACAAACAATCAGAATAAGAAATTAAGGAAACAATCCTATTTATTATAATGGTAAAAAGAATTAAATATCTTGGGATAAACCTACTGACGGAAGTAAAAACTTGTACTTGGAAAATCATAAGACATAAATGAAAGTAACTGAAGATGAAACAAACAGAAAGCAAGCTATATTGTGTTCTTGGTTTGGAAGATTTAATATATTACCCAAGGCAATCTACAGATTCAGTGCAAACCCTACCAAAATATCAGAGGCATTTTTCATATAATTAGAGAAAATTATTTTAAAATTTTTATGTAAATACAAAAAAACTTAAATACCCAAAGCAATCTTAAGAAAGAACAGAGCTAAACTCCCTGACTTCATAGCTACAGTAAATAAAACAGTATCATACTGGCACAAAAACAGACAAATAGACCAACAGAACAGAATAGAGAATCCATAAATAAGTCCACTAACTGAAGGTCAATTAAGCTACCACAAAGGGAACAAGAATATACCATGGGTGAAAAAATCTTCAATAAGTGGTGCTATAAAAGATCCATATAGATGACAGATCCATATAGAACAACATATTTAAAATATCTTCTAATATCATATATAAAAATAATATCAAATGGATTAAGGACCTAAATGTTAACATAAAATTTCAACAGGAAAACACAGGTAGGACACTCTCTGACATAAGTTATAACAATGTTTTTTTTTTTAATCTGGCTCCTAAGAAAAAATAATAAAAGCAAAACTAAATAAATAGAACCTGTTTAAACTTAAAAGCTTTTGTAGAGCAAAGGAAAGCATCAGCAAAAACATAAGACAAACTACTGAATGGAGAAAATATTTGCAAATTATATAACTGATAAGAGTTATTACCAAAAATACAGAAACAACTCATAAAGTTCAACATCAAAAAATAAAAATGGGCAGGAGAACTGAGTTTCCCTGGTGTGTCAAACAGTAAAGAATCCACCTGCAATGTTGGAGACCCAGGTTCAAACCCTGGATTGGGAAGATCCTCTGGAGGAGGGCATGGCAACCCACTCCAGTATTCTTGCCTGGAGAATCCCCATGGAAAGAGGAGTCTTGAAGGCTACAGTCCATGGGCTGCAAAGAGTGGGACAGGACTGAGCAACTAAGCACAGAAGAACTGAATAGACACTTTTCCAAACAGGATATGCAAATGGCCAACAGACACATGAAAAAATGATCAATGTCACTAATTATCAGGGAAATGCAAATCAAAACCACAATGAGATATTCCCTCAAAACAATCAGAATGGCTTTCATAAACACACAGACAACACCCCACACACCTATGGATAGATCAACTAAACAGAAAATTAGCAAGGAAACACAAACTTTAAATGATACAATGGATCAGTTAGACCTAATTGATATCTATAGGACATTTCACCCCAAAACAAGGAATTTTATCTTTTTCTCAAGTGCACAAGGAACATTCTCCAGGATAGATCACATCCTGGGCCAGAAATCTAGCCTTGGTAAAAACAAAAAATTGAAATAATTTCAAGTCTCTTTTCTGATCACAGTGTGGTAAGATTAGATGTCAACTAGAGGGGAAAAACTGTTAAAAATACAAATATATGGAGGCTAAACAACACACTTCTGAATAAATGACAAATCACAGAAGAAATAAAAAAACAAATCAAAATATGCATATAAGTGAATAAAAATGAAACACAACAACCCAAAAACCTATGGGATTCAGTAAAAGCAGTGTTAAGGGGAAGGTTCATAGCAATACAAGCTTACCTCAAGAAACAAGAGAAAAATCAAATGAATAACCTAACTCAAAACCTAAAGCAACTAGGAAGAGAAGAAATGAAGAACATCAGGGTCAGTAGAAGGAAAGAAATCATAAAAATTAGGGCAGAAATAAATGAAAAAGAACCAAAGACCATAGCAATAATCAACAAAGCTAAAAGCTGGTTCTTTGAGAAGACAAATAAAATAGACAAACTGTTGGGGTCCTTTAATGGACCGGAACCTTGTGGTACAGAGTCGACGATAAGAAAGTGAAAGAGAGAAAGAGAGAGAGAGAAAGAGAGAGAGAGACAAAAAAGACCCGGGGACCTAAGCTCTGGTGGAGCAAAGGTGCTTTAATGATTTTTCTATGAGTATATATAGGCTGCAGTACAAGAAACTTCTTTCGGGAATGATAGAGATCAGAAAACCAAATGTACAGCAACCGTTACCAAGGGAACAAGGGGTAACGTTAGTCACAAGGTCAGGAGACAATCTATATCTCAAGTAAGGGGAAGGAGATTAAGCTGTTTTGTCCTAAGGAGAATGTTTACTAAAGGAGACTCATGCTTGCCTCACACAATGACCTCAGTCCCTGGGAGCAGCGTGCTGTTCCGCTTGAAGAGGGACAAAGGACTCATGAGAGACAGCACGTAGGAATCCTCCCGTCAAACATTCCCTGACAATTCCCCCTTATTTATTTATAATATTTGTAAGAAGAGTTCTGACCATCAGAGTTTGTTTAGTTTTGACAATCTTTGCATGAAGGCAACAGTAAACAACAAATATAATTGTTAAGACAATCACCAAAATTATAGTTCTAGACCCAATGCTAAGAGTAAGGCTTTGAAACCATCTATGTGGGTCTAGCCCAGATAATTGATTAGCCAATTGTATAGCTAAAGTTCCCATACTAGTGGAAGAGGGCAGATTATTAGAAAAGGTTTTACATATTTCTTTTTGTAATAATTGTACATTCAGAGAGGCATTATCATGCATGTTTTGTAAATGAAACTTGATTTGTTCCCAGTTGTAGGCACTATTATTAAAATGAACAGGAGTAACACAAAATTGAGTAGAATTCCAGTCACATTTTAGCATCACCTGTTTTTGTACATCTGTTAATTGATCTCCAACCCATTCGATGGCTGTTTTCAGTTCCTGTATTTCTTTTTGAATATCCTCATCTATTTGAGACTGAGTGGCCCACATAGTATGAGCATTTTTAGTCCAATTTTGGATAAAATTATGTGTTTGAATTGAGGTTTGTAAAGTAATGCTAGTGATGACAGCAATGGTGCAAATAGTTATTAATCCTATAATGCCAAAAATCAGCCATCCAATGAATCGTTTACATCGCTAGAGCAATTTAGTAAGCAACCGGGAAGCAAGTCCAGCCATGGGACCTTCTTCCCAGGGCCGTTGGAGATTTATTGGTAACCATAGACTACGTCGAGATCAAAGAATTAAAAGAGAATCATATCTTAAGGAAATAGAGGAGTTAAGACAAGTATATAATCTGCAATTTATGCAAGTTACAAAACGTATAGTCTTATTGAATTGTAAATTTTTTATAGCTACAACAAAAGGAAGTGGAACATAGGCTTGTATAAAATATGATTGATTATAGTGAAAGAAATAATTGCTATAGCTATGATTGGTCCCCGTGGAATGTCTGGTCCAAGTCCCAAGTTCTTCAGTGTATGCAGCAAGTTTTCAGATGTCCCATTGTTTAGGCCCAATCTGTTTATCAAGGATGATTTGAGGACGAGGCGGGGGCCATTCCATCATCAAGCTAGCCAAGAAGTCCTCTGTCATGGTAATATTCTATTGTAGTATTAGTAACCTTCCATGTTACTTGAGTAATATAATCATACATAGTATTGTTAATATCATCTGAGCAGTTCAATAACCACATACTATGGGGTCCCCAATTGATAATTGTATGATTAGCTATAAACATTAATTTTCCTGGTTTGGCCTGACATTTGTCCCAGTGAACAGGAATATATTTAAAGTTCTTATTAGTAAACCCTTGGCATGCTGTTCTTTGTTCTTTCCCTAATTCTTTCTCTAAAGTTTCAGTAGTATAAACATGGTTTACTGACAAAGAAAGGGCAGTAAATAATCCAAGTAGTGTCTGAAAATCCTTTTCTGGAGGCAGGATGAAAGCCCAAGTTTGTCGACTAACGTTTATACATAATTCTGCTGGGCCCATACATAAAGGAAGGACTTCATAACCTAGAACGATATTAATTAGTTTTTCTTTTTCTTCAGGATGAGAGGGCCCCTCCAAGTTCTAAGGAGGAGGCATATGTGTTGACTCATTAGTGGATATGATTGTTTCTATATCTGTCCATTTTACAACCTACAATAAAAAAGGGGGGTTAGGTATATAAGCCCAGTAAGTGTGATCAATCAAGTCAGCCTGAGCGGGGGAAGCAAAAGCAAGCAAAGCAAGCATAGCGAAGAAAAATATTTTTAGGATTCTGAGGCATTCCCTGTTGAGAAATCAGGTTTTCAGTTTAATTAGTAAGGGTTTTTATCTGTCCCCAAGTAGGGAGATCATAAGGTTGATGACGTCGAGTGCGGCGTTTTTTGGAAATTTTTAATGTTGCCATGGCTTATATTGGAATTCTTTCTTCCTGGGTTTTTTGCTGCTTCATCTCTAGTCTGAATGCTGGGGGCCCCCTTAGGTTGAATCTTCTGAAGAGGAAGTCATGTGAGCTTGTTGGATCCATCTGGAGAAATAGACGCATATCCTTTCCCTGTAAGATTAGTTTCTTAGGTTTCTATTGATTAGTTAACCCGTCTTGATATCAAATGGGCAAAGGAAAGGAAGTGTCCTATAATGTTTCAAAACTTCTTTTTTTGTTTGTTTGCTTTTTGCTTTTGTCAAAACATCTCTTTGTGGCAAGTTTAAAAACTTTAAAACAAATAAGGCTATATTAACAACAGTTATAAAAAGAGAGGAAAGCGATAATGATGAAAACATTCTCAGGAAATATTTCAGTCCAAAAGAAAAAAAATCATTCAGAAATCTGTTTGGGACTGGTATTTGGCTGTGGTTTGTGTTATTTGGGGCAAAGGATTAGGAGTAACCATTCAAATATTTTTTCCTAAGTGAAATTATTGAAAAGGTGATGCAGAACAACTTGACAAATGAAATGTTGCTCACATCCAAATATATTTGACCTTGTCTTTGAAAAAGAAATGCAGCTTAGCAACTGTTGAATCTCACTGTTCAGTGTGTTAAAGAGGATGATTACACTTCCAAGACAGACCTGAAAAGAAGGCAAGCATTCTACATTTCTGATATTCTTAGGAACAAATAATCTGTTTGGGAAATGGTGTCTTTTTTCTTTTTTTTTTTTCGCCCTGTTTTACGAATCCTACACATTGGGAACAGAAATAGTCACACCAACAATAGTTATAGGCTTAAAGACTACACTACACCAGAATCTAGCAAAGTTTGCTCTGGACAAGGAAGACAAAAGTGTTCCTGTGTATTTTCTCTTATTTAATTTTTTATTTGCAGTTACAGTGTGTAATGTGTTTGTCCAATCATGTCTTGTGTTTGTGGACTATAAGGAATGTCTGCAATCTGTTTAATAGAGAATGAATGTAAAAATTGTTTGAGCTGCTTAGAAATATAGGCAGAGTCATTGTCTGTTTTTATAGAATTAGGTGTTCTCATTATTGTGAAGTAAGTTGATAGGTGATGGGATCTCTGGTTGCAAAAAAGAGCAAGATTCTTCAATATGTTTCTATTTTAATTGTGTGTTTATAAGTTCTTTAGTAGCTTGTAATTTTTCTTTCGTAAGGGGCCATTGCTTTGTCTAAATAGGCTCATAATTTTTCTTAGTTATTTTAATAATTGTTTTGTTTGTTAAATGAGCAGTGGCCCCTAGGAAAAATGTGGAATGCATATCTGAGTTTGCCATTGTATAAGTAAGTCCCTTCCTATTAGATTAAAGGGTACGTTTATCACATAAGGTTTTAATGTTGCAGGTTGGCCTTCTGGTCCCTCACATGAGTATATTTGAACACTTTGATAAACTTCTTGTACTTTAGTTTGAGAAATTCTTGTAATTTGGCAGGAGACCTTTTGTACAGGCCAGGATTTGGGCCATAAATGTTTGGAAATAATAGTAATATCAGATCCAGTGTCGAGGAGACCAGAAAATCTTTTACCATTAATTTTGATATTTATATTTGGTCGGGCATACTCAGATACTAATGATGTCTACAAAGACTGTTTTTGATCTGTACTTTCAAACCCATCTGTCCATACATTATTAGAGGAATTAATAGAAATGTAAGGTAAAAGAAGTAATTGAGCAATTTTGTCCCCCTTTTTGAATTGCCATAGAATCTGAGATGACATCAGAATTTGAATCTCTCCTTTATAATCTGAATCAATTATTCCAGGGTGAACAGTAATTCCTTTAGAAGTCAGACTAGACCGGCCAAGCAAAAGACCAAAAGTTTGTGGGGGCAGGGGTCCAAAAGGTCCGGTAGGCACTCTAGTAGGGACTGTTTTGAGGGTAAAGGAAAAAATCATTTAGGGCTGGTATATAGACGGCAGTACTGCCGGATGTTGAGGGTTTGAGGGAAAAGATAGAATTTGTTCCTGTTTGGAGTTTCCTGGAATAGGTTTTCCATCAATATCAAATTTAAATTTACAACTTTTGGCCCAGTGCATTCTTCTACGGCAGCGAGGGCAAATTTTTTGGTATTTTATTAGCCTTCTTAGGGCAGTCCCTTTTTAAATGATTTTCATTTCCACAATTAAAGCATCCTTCATTTCCCTTTTTAAAGGTAGTAGCCATTGCCTCAATCAGTATTTGCATCTTTTGAGTTTCTGATCCTAGATTGCAATAAGCTTTTAAATAATCAATAATAGTCCTAGTCTCACAAATTGCAGCTATAGCTCTTTGACATTTCTGATTTGCATTCTCATAAGCAAGTAATTTCTCTAGCTGTTTTTTGGTTTCTTCTCCGATTACAGTATGGGAAATAGCAGCTTCTAATCTAGTTTAAAAATTAGCATAACTTTTCATTAGGTTCCAATAAATGAGAGACTTTTGGAGTTGCGACTGTTGGCAGAGGAGAAGCATTTGGAGCAGCCGGGGCAGGGCTAGTAAGAAAATTTTGAGATATTTTGTATTGTTTTAATTAGGCCTTTTATAAAGTTTAATCATTTAATTTATATTTATGTAATAAGTGTTCTATCTGTTGCTGAATATTGGAAGGGCTAGAATGTACCTTGAAATGGCAGAATTACAGCTTTAATAAGAGCCCATAGGGGCTAGAGATCAATTGGAATATTTTTTCCTTGTTTGGCTGCTCATTTAACATTTTCTTTGACTTGGAGCCAAATTTCTAAATCAAAACTGCATTTATCTGGAAACTAAGGATTATGTTCAACTACTGTTTGAAGGCAAACCTCTACTCATTGCCGTGAAGCCAGAAGTCCCTGAAATTTAAACAAATGGTGAAGTAAAGTAGAAAAATAATGGGGCTGGCCAGCCGTTTAACCCATGCCTTAGTACTTACCAACCTCAATAGGTCCCTGAGTCATTCCGCCCGATATGCCACGTATACCAGTGTCCCTATTCTTTGGCGCCATTTGTTGGGGTCCTTTAATGGACCGGAACCTTGTGGTACAGAGTCGACGATAAGAAAGTGAAAGAGAGAAAGAGAGAGAGAGAAAGAGAGAGAGAGAGAGACAAAAACGACCTGGGGACCTAAGCTCTGGTGGAGCAAAGGTGCTTTAATGATTTTTCTATGAGTATATATAGGCTGCAGTACAAGAAACTTCTTTCGGGAATGATAGAGATCAGAAAACCAAATGTACAGCAACCGTTACCAAGGGAACAAGGGGTAACGTTAGTCACAAGGTCAGGAGACAATCCATATCTCAAGAAAGGGGAAGGAGATTAAGCTGTTTTGTCCTAAGGAGAATGTTTACTAAAGGAGACTCATGCTTGCCTCACACAATGACCTCAGTCCCTGGGAGCAGCGTGCTGTTCCGCTTGAAGAGGGACAAAGGACTCATGAGAGACAGCACGTAGGAATCCTCCCGTCAAACATTCCCTGACAGACAAACCATTAGTAAGACTCATCCAGAAATAAAGGGAAAAGAATCAAACCAACAAAATTAGAAAGGAAAATGGAGAAATCACAACAGACAACACAAAAATGCAAAGAATCATAAGAGACTACTATCAGCAACTATATGCCAATAAAATGAACAACTTGGAAAAAATGGACAAATACTTAGAAAAGTATAACTTTCTAAAACTTAACCAGGAAGAAACAGAAAATCTTAACAGATCCATCACAATCACAGAAATCAAAACTGTAATCAGAAATCTTCCAACAAACAAAAGCCAGGACCAGGTGGCTTCACAGGTGAATTCTACCAAAATTTAGAGATGAGATAACACCTATCCTACTCAAACTCTTCCAGAAAATTGCAGAAGGCAAACTCCGAAGCTCATTTATGAGGCCACCATCACCCTAATACCAAAACCAGACAAAGATGCCAAAAAAAAAGAAATAAAAGAAAAGAAAACTATAGGCCAATATCAGTGATGAACATAGATGCAAAAATCCTCAACAAAATTCTAGCAAGCAAAATCCAACAACATATTTCAAAGATCAGAAATCATGACCAAGTGGGCTTTATCCCAGGCATGCAAGGATTCTCAATATTCGCAAATCAATCAATGTGATACACCACATTAACAAGTCGAAAGATAAAAACCATATGACTATCTCAATAGATGCAGAGAAAGCCTTTTACAAAATTCAACATCCATGTATGATAAAAACCCTCCAGAAAGCAGGCACAGAAGGAACGTACCTCAACATAATAAAAGCCATACATGATAAACACACAGCAAGCATTATCCTCAATGGTGAAAAATTGAAAGCATTTCCCCTGAAGTCAGGAACAAGACAAGGGTGCCCACTCTCACCACTACCATTCAACATAGTTTTGGAAGTTTTAGTCACAGGGATCAGAGAAGAAAAAGAAATAAAAGGAATACAGATTGGAAAAGAAGTAAAACTCTCACTGTTTGCAGATGACATGATCCTCTACATAGGAAACCCTAAAGACTCCACCAGAGAATTACTAGAGCTAATCAATCAATATAGTAAAGTTGCATGATATAAAATTAACACAGAGAAATCCCTTGCATTCCTATACACTAACAAAGAGTATTAAGGAAACAATTCCATTCACCATTGCAAAGAAAATTAAAAAAAAAAATACTTAGGAATAAATCTACCTAAGGAAGCAAAAGACCTATATATAGAAAACTATAAAACACTGCTGAAAGAAATCATAGATGACACAAACAGATGGAGAAATATACCATGCTCATGGATTGGATGACTCAGTATAGTGAATGAGTATACTACCCAAAGCAATCTATAGATTCAATGCAATTCCTATCAAGCTACCAAAGGTATTTTTCACAGAACTAGAACAAAAAAACTTACAATTTGTATGGAAATGTAAAATACCTCAAATAGCAAAAGCAATCCTGAGAAAGAAGAATGGAACTGGAGGAATCAACCTGCCTGACTTCAGACTATACTACAAAGCTGCAGTCATCAAGACAGTATGGTACTGGCACAAAGACAGAAACATAGATCAATGTAAAATAGAAAGCCCAGAGATAAATCTACACACCTATGTACACCTTATCTTTGACAAAGGAGGCAAGAAAATACAATGGAGAAAAGACAATGTCTTTCACAAGTGATGCTGGGAAAACTGGTCAACCACATGTAAAAGAATGAAACTAGGACACTTTCTAACACCATACATAAAAATAAACTCAAAATGAATTCAAAATCTAAATGTAAGGCCAGAAACTATAAAACTCCTAGAGGAAAACATAGGCAAAACCCTCTCTGACAAAAATCAAAGCAGGATCCTATATGACCCACGTCCCAAAGTAATGGAAATAAAGGCAAAAATAAGCAAATGGGACCTAATTAAACTTAGAAGCTTTTGCACAATGAAGGAAACTAAGCAACTTGAAAAGGCAGCCTTCAGAATGGGAGAAAATAATAGCAAACAAAGCAACTGATAAAGAATGAATCTCAAAAATATACAAGCAGCTCATGCAGCTCAATTCCAGAAAAATAAATGATCCAATCAAAAAATGGGTCAAAGAACTAAACAGACATTTTCCAAAGAAGACATACAGATGGCTAACAAATGCATGAAAAGATGCTCAACATTACTCATTATCAGAGAAATGCAAATCAAATCCACAATGAGGTACCATCTCACGTCGGTCAGAATGGCTGCTATCAAAATGTCTACAAACAATAAATGCTGGAAAGGATGCAGAGACAAGGGAACCCTCTTACACTGTTAGTGGGAATGCAAACTAGCACAACCACTATGGAGAACAGTGTGGGGAGTCCTTAAAAATCTGGAAATAGAACTGCCATATGACCCACCAATCCCACTGCTGGGCATACACACTGAGGAAACCAGAATTGAAAGAGACACATGTACTCCAATGTTCATCGCAGCAGTGTTTACAATAGCCAGGACATGGAAGCAACCTAGATGCCCATCAGCAGATGAATGAATAAGAAAGCTGTGGTACTTATACACAATGGAATATTACTCAGCTATTAAAAAGAATGCATTTGAATCAGTTTTAATGAAGTGGATGAAACTGGAGCCTATTATAAGTAAGTCAGAAAGGGAAACACCAATACAGTGTATTCACCCATATATGTGGAATTTAGAAAGATGGTAATGATGACCCTATATGTGAGACAGCAAAAGAGACACAGGTGTTAAGAACAGATCTTTGGATTCTGTGTGACAAGGCGAGGGTGGAATGATTTGAGACAATTGCATTGAAACATGTATATTATCATCTGTGAAATAGATCACCACTCCAGGTTTGATGCATGAGACAGGGTGCTCAGGGCTGGTGCCTGACCCTGAGGAATGGGATGGGGAGGGAGGAGGGAGGGGTTTCAGGATAGGGAACACATGTACACCCATGGCTGATTCATGTCAATGTATGGCAATAACCACTACAATATTGTAAAGTAATTAACCTCCAATTAAAATAAATTAATTTAAAAAAGATTAAGAGATACAAACCACTATGTATAAAATAGCTGCAAGTGTGTATTGTATTCCACAGGGAATATAGCTGGTAGTCTATAACAACTACAAATGGAGTGCAACCTTTAAAAACTGTGAATCACTGTATTGTACACTTGTAATCTATAATATTGCACATCAACTATACCTCAATATAAATCTTTTAAAATTTCTTTAGAAGCAGGGGAATAAGAATGTAAGGAGTCTGAAAAATCATCACATAATAAGAGAAAGGAAATGGAAAGAATGATTACGTCTTACTGAAAATTCAAGTTGTCTTTACTATGTTGTTGTCTTTACAATGTTAAGTTAGTTTCTACCGTACAGTAACTAACAACATTGTAAGGCAACTATACTCCAATAAAATTAACTTTAAAAAATAAAAATGAAGAATATTGGAATGAATGTGCAAAAATAAATAAAGTACCATGTTAAAAAAAATAAAAAATAAACACATATACATAAATAACAATGTTGGATAGGCTGTGTAGAAAAGCAACCCTGTACACTATTGGTGGGAATGCAAGTTTCTGTAGCCACTTTAGAAAACAGTACAGAGGTTCCTTAATCAACTGAAAATATACCTACCATATGACCTACAATGCAACTCCTGGGTATGTATTATATCCAAAAACAAACAAACAAAAAAAAACCCACTAATTTTAAAAGATACATGTATCCTAATGTTCACAGAAACATCATTTACAACTGTCAAGATGTGGTAGCAACCTAACAGTCCATCACCAAATGACTCAGTAAAGAAACTGTGGTTTAGATATACAATGTAATAGTACTCAACCATAAAAAAGAAGTAAATATTGCCACTGGAAGAAACATGGATGGATTTTGAGAATATTATGCTAAGTTAAGTAAGACAGAGAAAGGCAAATATTGTATATCACATATATCTGAAATCTAAAAATTACTATAGAATATAATTTTGTGACTATAACAAAAAGGAAACAAACTCACAGATAAATAGAGAACAAACTAATGGTCACCAGAGAGAAGAGAGGAAGGGCAAGAAGCAATATAGGTATAGTGAATTAAGAGGTACAGACTATTATGTATAAAATAAACTACAAGGATATATTGTACAACACAGTGAATACAGCCACTGTTCCATAACAACTATCAAGGGAATAAAACATTTAAAAATTGAATCACTATACTGTACACCTGTAAATTACATAATATTTTACATCAACTGTACGTCAATAAAAAATACCAAAACAGTCTTAAGAAAAAATATCAGGAGACTGATAGGATTTTAAGATGCCCTTTCAATACTGAAGAGTCTCACTTCAGATCTAAAAACACATGCAGAATGAAAGTGAGGAGATGGAAAAAGTTTTCCATGCAAATAGAAACAACAGATGACCAGCACAAGTTCAATGCATGAAGCAGGGCACCCAAAGCTGGAGCTCTGGAACAATCCAGAGGGCTAGGGTGGGGAGGGAGGTGGGAGGGGGAGTTCAGGATGGGGAGACACGTATATCTGTGGCCGATTCATGTTGACATATGGCAAAAATCATCACAATGTTGTAAAGTAATGATCCGCCAATCAAAATTAATTAATTAAAAAGAAAGAAAGTGGGGTAGTAATATTCTTATCAGACAAAATAGACTTAAAAACAAAGTCTATAACAAAAGACAAAGAAAGGAATTTTACAATGATAAAGATTTCAGTATAAGAAGATGATGTTAAAGTCATTAATATATAAGCAACTAATACAGGAGCACCTAAATACATGTAGCAAATATTATCAGACAGAGAGAGAAAATGACAAAAATGCAAAAACAGTAGGGGATTTTAAGACCCCAGTGACTTCAATGTACAAATGATCCAGAGAGAAAAACAAAAAGGCAACAGTATTCTTAAGTGACACAAGAGACCAGCTGGACTTAATAGATATCTGTAGGACATTACCAAAAACAGCAGAGTACACATTCTTTCCAAGCAGGTGAAAATAGAAATTAACTATAGGAAGGAAAACAGAAAAAGAACAAATCTGTGGAGACACATTACAAAATAATATTTGGTCTATAATTAAACCAAGTAGGAAACTAGAAAGCATCTTGAAACAAATGAAAGTGGAAACACTTCTTTCCAAAATCTATGGGATGCATCAAAAGCTATTCTAAGAGGGAAGTTTATAATGAAACAGGCCTTCCTCAAGAAATAAAAATCTCAAAAAATCAACCTAACCTACCACCTAAAATTAGAAAAAGGAGCAGGTAGGACAAATTGACAAAGATTAGCACTGAAACATGTACATTAACATATGAAAAACAGATAGCTAATGGAAAGTTGATGTATAACACAGGGAGCACAATCTGGTGTTCTGTGACAATCTAGAGGGGTGGGATGGCAGGAGTGGGAGGGAGGTGTGCTGTGCTTAGTCGCTCAGTCATATCTGACTCTTCACAACCCTATAAACAGTAGCCCGCCAGGTTCCTCTGACCACAGGGATTCTCCAGGCAAGAATACTGGAGTGGGGTGCCATGCCTTCCTCCAGGGGATCTTCCGCAACCTAGGGACCGAAACCCAGGTCTCCCGCATTGCAGGTGGATACTTTACCATCTGAGCAACCAAGGAAACCCCCTGAAGAGTGAGGGGGATATATGTATACTTATGCCTGATTCACATTTTTATATGGCAGAAACTAATACAACATGGCAAAGCAATTATCCTCCAATTAAAAATAAAAAATAAATTTACAAAAGAATTAGAAAAAGGATAAAAAACAAAACTCAAATCAGAAGGAATGAAATAATAAAAATGAGAGAAGAAATAACATTTCTTACAAAAAAAAAAAAAACAATGAAATTCAGAGCTGGTTTTTTGAAAAGGTAAAAAATTTGATAAACAGCATCATCAAGAAAAGAGGATGCAAATGAACAAAATGAAAAATGAAAGAGTAGAAATAACAATTGTTAAGAGATACAAAACATCATAAGAGGTGGCAGTCCCAAGATGGCAGAGGAGTAGGACAGGGAGATCACTGTCTCTGCCACAAACTCATCAAAAGATCATTTGAATGTTGAGCAACTTCCACAAAACAATTTCTGAATGCTGGCAGAGGACACCAAGCACCCAGAAAGGCAGCCTCTTTGAGAGGAGGTAGTACAAAATATAAAAGGCAAAAACAGAGACAAAAGATTTAGGGATGGAGATCCATCCTGGAGAGGGAGTCGTGAAGGAGGAGTAGTTTCCACACTGTTTGTCTGTGGGGAGTTCTGGAATCTCAGAGGGCAACATAACTGGGAGAAAAAAAAAAAGAAAACCACAGAATATGTGGCTAACCACAACCACTAGTGGAGATGGAGAGGTGGCACAGAGGCTTACATCAGCCACCAGTGAGTGGGGGCTGGGCACAGAGACACGGGCTGCATCAAGGGTCCTGAGGGTAAAGACCAGGTGTGAACATCTGGAAAGTATTCTAAAGTCTCCACCCAAAAACTCTCCAAATAAATGATTTTAGCAAGTTTTCAAGATACAAGATTAATATACAGAAACACATCACAATTCTATGCTCTAATAATGAAATATTAGGAAGGAAAGTCATGAAAACAATTCCACTTGAAGTTGCATCAAAAAGAATAAAATACCAAGGAATGAATTGAACCAAGAAAGTGAAAGACCTGTACTCTGAAAACTATAAAATATTGACGAAAAAATTGAAGATGATACAAAGAAATGCAAATATATCCCATACTGTTGGTCTGGGAGAATTAATATTTTTTAAAATGTCCAAACTCCTAGAGGAAAACATAGGCAAAACACTCTCCAACATAAATCACAGCAGGATTCTCTATGACCCACCTCCCAGAATATTGGAAATAAAAGCAAAAATAAACAAATGGGACCCAATGAAACTTAAAAGCTTTTGCACAACAAAGGAAACTATAAGCAAGGTGAAAAGACAGCCCTCAGATTGAGAGAAAATAATAGCAAATGAAGCATCAGACAAAGGATTAATCTCAAAAATATACAAGCTGCTCCTGCAGCTCAATTCCAGAAAAATAAATGACCCAATCAAAAAATGGGCCGAAGAACTAAACAGACATTTCTCCAAAGAAGACATACAGATGGCTAACAAACACATGAAAAGATGCTCAACATCACTCATTATCAGAGAAATGCAAATCAAAACCACAATGAGGTACCATTACACGCCAGTCAGGATGGCTGCTATCCAAAAGTCTATAAGCAATAAATGCTGGAGAGGGTGTGGAGAAAAGGGAACCCTCTTACACTGTTGGTGGGAATGCAAACTAGCACAGCCACTATGGAGAACAGTGTGGAGATTCCTTAAAAAACTGGAAATAGAACTGCCATATGACCCAGCAATCCCACTCCTGGGCATACACACAGAGGAAACCAGAATTGAAAGAGACATGTGCACCCCAATGTTCATCACAGCACTGTTTATAATAGCCAGGACATGGAAGCAACCTAGATGCCCATCAGCAGACGAATGGATAAGGAAGCTATGGTACATATACACCATGGAATATTACTCAGCCATTAAAAAGAATTCATTTGAATCAGTTCTAATGAGATGGATGAAACTGGAGCCCATTATACAGAGTGAAGTAAGCCAGAAAGATAAACACCGATACAGTATACTAACGCATATATATGGAATTTAGAAAGATGGTAATGATAACCCTATATGCAAAACAGAAAAAGAGACACAGATGTACAGAACAGAATTTTGGACTCTGTGGGAGAAGGCGAGGGTGGGATGTTTCAAGAGAACAGCATTGAAACATGTATATTATCTAGGGTGAAACAGATCACCAGCCCAGGCTGGATGCATGAGACAAGTGCTCGGGTCTGGTGCGCTGGGAAGACCCAGAGGAATCAGGTGGAGAGGGAGGTGGGAGGGGGGATCGGGATGGGGAATACATGTAAATCCACGGCTGATTCATGTCAATGAATCAAACAAAAACCACTACAATATTGTAAAGTAATTAGCCTCCAACTAATAAAAATAAATGAAAAGAAAACAAAAAAATAAAAAGGAGAGTAGGATATGCACCAAAAAATAAAAAAATAAAATGTCCATACTACCAAAAGCAATCTAGAGATTTAATACAATCTCTATTAAAATACCCATGACATTTTTCACAGAAGTAGATCAAATATCCTAAAATTAATATGGAACCACACAAAACACCAAACTGACAAAGCAATCTTGAGAAAAAAGAACAAAGCTGGAGAAGAAACCTCTCAGACTTCAGACTACAATACAAAGCTACAATATCAAAGCAGTGTGGTATTGGCACAATAACAGACATAGATCAATGGTACAGAATAGAGATACCACAAATAAACTCATGCACCCACGATCAACTAATCTATGACAAAGGAGTCAAGAATATACAATGGAGATAAGACAGGCTTTTCAACAAGTGGTGCTGGGAAAACTGAAAGCCACATATAAAACAATGAGATTAAAACATTCCACCATTCCATATATAAAAATAAATTCAAAATGGTTTAAAGACCTAAATGTAAGAGCAGATATCATAAAACTCCTAGAAGAAACATAGGCAGAACATAAATCACAGCAATATTTTCTTGGATCAGTCTTCTAAGGCAAAAGAAATAAAAACAAAAATAAGTAAATGGCAGCTTGCTCCTTAAAAGCTTTTGCACAGCAAAGGAAACCACTGATAAAAAGAAAACTCTACCAACAGAATTGCAGAAAATACTTGCAAATGATATGACTACTAAGGGTTTAGTATCCAAAATATACAAACAGTTCATAGAACTTAACATAAAAAAGCCAATAAAAAATGGGCAGAAGACTTGAAGAGACATTTTTGCAAGGAAGCAGATGGTCAGGAGGTACATGAAAAAATGTTCAACATTGCTAATTGTTAGAGAAATGCAAATAAAAGCAACAATGAGATATCACCTTACATCTGTCAGAATGGCTATCATCAAAGTGTACACAATTACAAATGTTGGAGAGGATGTGGAGAAAAGGGAACCTTTGTACATTGTTGGTGAGAATTTAAATTGGTGCAGCCACTGTGGAAAACAGTATGAAGGGGTCTCAAAAAACTTAAAGTAGAACTACCATATCACCCAGCTATTCCATATTGAATGCATATCCAAAGATACTAATTAAAAAAGATACATGCACCCCAATATTCACAGCAGAACTATTTACAATAGTGAAGATATGGAACCCACCTACCATATTACTCAGCCATGAAAAAGAATAAAATTCTGTCATTTGAACCAAAGTGGATGGACCTGCAGAATGGTATGCCAAGTTAAATAAGTTGAAGACAAATACTGTATGATGTCACTTATATATGGAATCTAAAATATAATACCAGTTAATGTATATGCAAAACAGAAACATGGTAACATTAAGAATTACAAAAGAATTAAAATATGAACCAAAAATTTTGAAATTAACTTTTCACTTGACATGCCTCTGCATAAAAATAATTTTATTGATATAAATGATGTAAGTTCCCACATAAATTTTTGTGCTAGATAACTGTAATATTTCAACTTAATGTGAAGATAAACTTATGCACTATAACTATTTTATGGATAGAAAGTAAAACTTTATTAAGTTTAAAAAGTAAAGTATAAACAAGATATAATTCTGTAGTGATGAAATATGATTTTCATCTAAATAGTACCTTAAACATTTTAATTAACAAAACAGAATATGCTAAACCATCTTTAGTAATCCCTATGTAAAGAAAATAATGAAAAAAAATAAAAAAAAATAATGCAATAAAGCAAAGTTTCACAATCACTAATCATCTTTAGGAGAGTTTCTGTAATTAACAAATGCTAAGAGCAGCCAATCTTCTCTAAAGTGCTTCTCGGTGCATTGCTAATAAAGACTTCTCGGTGCATTGCTAATAAAGACATCTGATAAAAGACAACTTTGGATCTTTCCTCACTCTTTAATCAGTAAACATTATTTTTTCAATATCTATTAACGTGAACAGCAAGTAATAGAGACAGGCATAACCCTTGCTCTCAAATGTCAAATGGGGAATACGTGTAACTCTATGGCTGATTCATATCAATGTATGACAAAACCCACTGAAATGTTGTGAAGTAATTAGCCTCCAACTAATAAAAAATAAATAAATAAATAAAAGTAACAAACTAAAATTAATAATAAAATTAATTTAATTAATGACATTTAACTTCTTTCATTGCATCTACTACTCTATAATCCATTCTCTTCAGTCATTATTAGCTCTTTCCAATAGAAGAATGTAAATCACATCTGTTAGGCAGTGTGCTTTATTTACTAGTGTGGTTGCCTCATGTCATTATTTTAGAATGTTTGATTGCTTCCAATAATTATATATTAATTAATTTTATTAAGTCCAATTCACAATTAATATATTAATTAAAATTTAATTAATACATTAATTCCAACAGTCATACAAGGAAGACACTAAACAAGAAATGGAAATTTTTCTGAGAATGTGTTTATTAAAACATAATGTTATGAACCTTTAAACACAGATTCAGATTCAAATCTTTAATATTGAAGGATCTTCTGTAAAATATTACAAAACAATCTGTTTTTATATATTAATACTTTGTGAAATCTGGGCAGCTGAGACTGTTAAAGATCAAATGTGATCTACAGAGCTAAGATGTTTCAAAACACCTTACCTTCTACCCACAGATGAACTTCAATAGGAGACGATGTCACAGCAGGATATCATCGGAAAAAATGACATGGTTGTGCCACGTCTCAGAATGAATAAATAGAGAAAGTCTTCTGATGGTTAATGTTTAAGGCTTAGATATTCTGAGTAGCTAAGGATGAAATAACAGAATTTAATCAGGTTCAGGCCTTATCTATTTATACAGACTGCATTATATTAGCATATGCTGTCAGGTATGGGAGTTTGGGGTAAAATTTGTTGTTGGGGTAATATAGTCCACCATTAAACAATTACGCTACTATTTACTGAGTGCCTCTTTAGTAAAACACAAAACTCAAATATAATTCTGAATGAAATACCAATACATGCTACAATGTGAAAAAACCCTGAAAACATGCTAAGTGAAAGAAGCCAGAGAGATAAGGTTGCATATTGTATGATTCCATTTAGTTGAAATATCCAGAATAGATAAATCCACAAACACAGAAAGATTAGTGGTTGCCAGGGGTTGTAGGGAGGCAGGGAATAGTGACTGTTTAATAGGTACAGGGTTCCGTTTTGGGATAATGAAAAGGTTTTGGAATTAGAAAGTGATGGTTGCACAACATAGTGAATACACTAAATATCTCTGAATTGTATACTTTAAAATAGTTAATTTTATGTTATATGAGTTTTACCTTAATAAAATAAAAAGAAAAAAAAAACACAAATATAAATCTGACACAACTTCTGTCCTAGAGGAATTGTGAATCTATTAAAATCAAAAGTACATCAACAGCATTGGTAACTAGCTTAAGACATGTACCATACAGAACAAGAGCTAAAGAGTTAACACTTAAAGAAACAGCTTCATGGAGGAGGTGGCATCTGAGTCAAAGCAAAGAAGATTAGAAAGAAAAGAACCTTAAGAAAAGAATAGTAATATTTGCCCTATCTACATCAGGAGTGCCTTGTGAGATCCATGGAAAGAAAAATGAGAAGGAGAACACTTTCTAAAATGTAAGACATTCATTACAGAAATGTGAATCATTATTAGTACCGGTAATTTTGAAGCTTAAAGTTGTTGCAGCTTCCAGTGTTCCTACCTGTATTACTCAGCTCTTGAAACCCACAATAGGGAAGATATAAAGGATATATTAATGGCAATTTATAAAGTAATATTGTGATAATGCAGATGCTCTTAGAATCAATTTTCCCCTTCCATTTACTGTCTTTAAATTTTATAACTGTGTATGTAGAAATGCTTTAACTTGAGTCATTGATGTTAACATTAAACAAATGGTCTGAAAATATAGCCAAAGCACTCTGGAAAAACACTTCAACATAGGTCTCACTTTCCCAGCCTAAATAAGTATGACCAAATTAAACAAGTGGTACTGCCATTTTTTTTTTTTTTTGCCCTCCATTGAGCCAATTAACTCAAGTCCTGCCTTATACAGCCACTTCTTGAACTACTAGAGAATATTTTGTTTACCTTAATCTTGTTTGTCAAGAAAGCTGGGTTTGAATATCTTTTAAACTGCAGATATGACAAGGGGCTGGCATGCTTTTTAGAGTAGCCATGTCCAAAAGAACTTTCTGCAATGTTGGAATATTCTACATCTGAACTATTCAATACATATGGCCACATATGTCTGCTAGGCATGTCAAATATGACTAGTGGGACTTGAGAACACAAATTTAAATTTTGATTAATTCTAACTGATTGAAATTTTAATAGCCACTAGCCATGTGGCTAGTGGTACTGGATTGGACAACAGAGTTCTAGAAACTACAGTCAAGTATTAGGGTTATGGTCTCTGCCATACATCAAATACAAATCAGTCATAATTATATATATATGTATATAGGCTTCCTAGTAGTTCAGCAGTAAAGAATCTGCCTGCAATGCAGGAGATACCGGAGATGCAGGTTCAACCCCTGGGTCAGGAAGATCCCTGGAGAAGGGCATGGCAATCCATTCCAGGATTCTTGCCTGGAGAATCCCATGGACAGAGGAGCCTGGCAGGCTACAATCCCTAGGGTCCCAAAGAGTTAGAGATGACTGAAGCGACTGAGCGCACACACGCGCACACACATATATATATATATATCCCTTCCCTCTTGAGCCTCCCTCCCCCACCCCACCCCCTCAATCCATCTCTCTAGGTCATCACAGAGTGCCAGTCAGGGCTCCCTGTTATATAGCAGTTTTGCACTAGTTATCTATTTTACACGTTAATTTTTATATGTCAATGCTACTTTCTACCACGACAATATTGTAAAGCAATTATCCTCCAATTAAAAGGAAAATATTAGGGTTATAGATCTGGTAGACATTCTCCGACTAAAAATGAGGGTTGTTAGGGGAATAGGAAGATCTGAAAAAGTCCTAATGCTTACTGTCAGATTATCTGTAGCCTTAAAATGGATGAAGAAACTGGCAATGAGGCTACCAGCACCGGCAAGCTGCTGGTCCTTCTCTGATTTCCCCCTCACCTGAGGTGTGAGGTTAAGTGAGGCTGCACAGAGGTAGAGGGGTGGATAAAAGAAAGGACCTTTGGTAGGCTCCAGTGGCGAACTAACCTCCAATAGGTTTCAGTTACTCTGAAAAAAAATAAAATAAATATAGTTAGTATAACAGAAACCCTTAGTGAAGTTCTGGCATCCAGCTGAGCGTCTGTTAAAATAAAGAGGGAAAAATTTCATATCATTCGAGCACAATCAACAAATGCTTCTATGTGCCAGGCACAGCAAATTTCATTAATTAAAAGATGTGGTTGTGCTTACTATGATTGTGTAATATTACTTAAAATCCTTCAAGGAAAGCAAGTTTTGGTGTGCAATGACTTTCTTATTCTTTTTTGCTATTTAACATTACTCCTTGAAATCTACCTAAATGGCTTTTCTTTTTGTTCTCTTTGTTTTGTTCGTTTTGGTCTTTCCAGTTTCTATTGCTTTCTTCATTTAACTCCAGATAAGTGTTACCTTGCATATTCACGTGGCTGTTTATGCAAAATATTCACCAAGATTTTTCATCTCAGTTAAAAAAAAAAAGAAACAGAACTGTCAAAATAATTTAAAAATTAGTGATCAAATTTCCCTTCTCAAGATCTCAAAGTGCATTCTTATGAATATTGACTAGCTTTGAATATTAGTTTATTTCCAATTACATTCCTTTATGTAGAAAGATTTGGGTCTACAGTCTATGTAGGAAGATAAACTAGAAGTTCAACTTGAATGGCCCTAATTGCTAGCGTTTTAATTAAGCTTAATGTATTTTAAATGCACAACTACAGAAGTTATATTATCCATATCCAAGACAATGAGGTGTTAAAATTTCAAACAAAATATTCTAAATTATATCATCAGCTGATTCGGGCAGGGTGGATTTCTTTTTCCATAATAAAACAATATAAATAATGCTGAGAGGGATTATTATGTTATTATCACACAGGAAGAATAATTGACTCAGGGAACTAAAAAAAAAAAAAAAAAAACAGTTGCTATCTAATCATAAGGTTGGAATTCGACGGTTAGAAGAGCCGTCACAGAGTTCGACGAGGCAGCAGTGCGCGTTTGCCAACAGCTAAAATTCTGTGGTAAATTTTCCTCATGTCGAGCTGATGTTAGCCTGCTCTAAATTCGCGCCCCCACGCCCCCATTTTCCTCCTTGTTCTGCCTCAGGCTGTCTCTGTGAAGGAAATCTCTGGAGACTTTCACCTCAGAGAGACTCCTCCAATCTATGGCCCTGTCCCACCAAGTTGTCAGTTAGCCAAACTAACTGTCCCCTCACTCCCTTTTTCCGTCCTCGGTTTTTCGTAGGACACTTTCCCTGCCTGTCCTCACCCAAAAGTTTCCCACTAGTCGGTCAGGACCTCCATCTGCTATGCGAAGCTTCGAGCAGAGCTGCGAGACTGAGGCAGCCTGACCACCTGAGGCCAAGGGACCAACGGCCTCCCGGTTACTCTGACTCTCCCCGTTCCTCTGCCCAGGCAGTCCGGTGGGCCTCCTCCCCTCCACAACTACCCGCGTTTTGTTAGACCATTTCGCCTTACGGGGCTTTCAAATGGATGCTCCTCAGAATGGTAAACGCCTCCCGCTATGCCGCACCCGAGGGTTACAGCAAGCCGCCTTCCTACTTGCCTCTTCCCCTACCCTCTCCGGCCAGACGCCGCGGGGGCAGGATTCCCTCAGCTACCAACAGGGCGGTTGGGTAGGGGAAGGACAGGTCCCGGTTGAGCTGCGCCCAGCACGCGGGTCACCGCTGCCCTCAGCGCCCGGCGCGTGCCAAGGAACCGCCGACTGCGGGTGACGTAACTCTGCCCCGACCTGGCGCGCGGGGGTGGGGTTAGCGGTGGGGGCGGGGGAAGTGAGAGGAGAGGAGGCGGGGGGAGTGTTGGGGAGAGGGGGGCGGCCGTTGGCGGGGGAGCTGGTTTTCGCCCTTTACCCTCACTTAATAGCTGTTGAAAAAGTTTGTTTTCCCTGAAATACTGTACAAATATCTGTGGGTGTACTTTAAGGGGTCTAAAGAGAAGATTAAACACAGAGACACGCTGGCGCGCGTGCACACACACACACAAAATCAAGGTGAATCAAGAATTCAAAGCAACAAGAAAACTAACCTGGAAGCAACAGGTGGTCAGATTTCTCAATGAAAGAAATGGTCGAAGGAATGCTGAACCAATTTGAAACGTCACTCTCTAGCGTTTATGGGAAATCCAGTTTTTGGGGGGGTTTTTCTCCTTTCTTAATCTAAACTTGTAGACCTAGAAACTGAGGCCTCGAGTTGAAGGCGTGGGGGCGGGGATGGGGGACGGCTACAACTAGGATCTCTAGTAGCCTTACACTCTCACGATTAGTTCAAGTAGCTTCCATTTTGAAGTGCTATGGATTTAGATAATATGCTGATTTAAAGTGGACCCGTGCTAGTACTCAATGTTCAAAATTAAACTTAGAATATTTTGTTTCTTTTGAACACAAATTGTCACCGGAACACTGAATCCCTTGACCTTGTAAAGTTATGAACGCTGTTTTAAACAAAGCTGAAATTTTCTCATGCTATTAATCCTCAATATGATATCTGAGTATTTCTTTTCCTTCACCAAGTGTTCCTGAAGCTGTGCGGCCTTACATGGTACCGTAATAGGCGAACATACTTATATTTAAACTCCTTTATCAAAGCAAACGTCCAAAAGCTGTAATGAGCTAACTCAAAATTTCTATTAATAGCCCTATTCACTGGAAAACATTTCTTAGGTATTCCATATCACCAAAGGAAGTCATCTGGTCCACAAAATAGAATATTTAAATACTAAATGTAGCTAGCATGAATATGAAAAAAATAGTTTTACATAATTCCCTCATTTACTGTTGAGAAAATGGAGACCCAGATAGAAAAGAGTTGTTTCAAATCATACAACAGTTTAGTGGCAGAACTAGAAAAAGAATCCAAACATCTGAACCTCAGTGCAGTGCTCCATCCACCAAACCCCAAACATACTGGAATTAAATGATACCTCAAGCAAATGGTGAAAGTTTGGAAAGATGTCACATGTATCTGTTTCCTGGGATCTGGACACAAGAGGGATGATAAAAAACGAAAAGAAACAACCAAAAAAAAAAAAAAATCCAAACACTAATGATGAGAAAGGAAAGCAGAATATAGTGAGTGAGTGGGAAGAGGTGGAAGCAAATAGAAAACTGTGTTTTACAAGTGTGAACATATACGAATCGCTTCTGAACAAATGAAATTATTACGATCAGTTAGCAAGCAGGAAGATTCTGGCCCTCATTCACTTTTACAAAAACAGATGTTTCCCACTTTAATTAGCTATCTTAATGCAGCTTCTCTCCTGTTTCCTCAACCTCTGAATCTTATATGTATCTGCTATATAAATTTAAGTAATCATTATTATTAATATTATTGCTACTACTGACATAATTTCTGGATTCCTGCAGCTCAAAACTGTCTTTTCAGCAGTTGAACATGTCATTCAAAAGTGTGTGTATTCACAGAATCTAGATTAGAGCTGACACATTCAAATTGTGGGATTTTACTTTTTGTTGTTTAATTAGCAGGATATATTTCTGTGGAGCTGGGACATACCACTTCATTTGCTGTTATTCTCCATGGTTTCAGCTTTATACAAATTAATCTGATAGACTGACCCCCACTAATTTGTTAATAATTGTTGACAAACTCCCTTGTAAGATACTTGTAATTTAGCAGTAGCTTTGTGTACTGAATGGTAATCAGAGAAACCTGTCAAAATTTAATGACTTCTGAATCCCCTTTTGTTTGCTCATTAAAATTATATATATATAAGACACACATATGTGATGTATTAAATATTCATATATGTTTATAAGTATATATACATATGGATATTTATATATAATAAAGACAACTAAGAATAAGAAACACAGTAGTGAGGTTTATGAATATCACGTCACAGATTTTAAAGGACTTTGACATGTATTTTCTCATTTCTTTCAGCAAATGATGTACTATTTGCCAGAAAGCAAAACTAAATTATTATGAGCCATTGCTACATTTTGTTAACACAGCCAGTTAGATTCTTGACTTGATAATAACTGAGCTAAAACTCAGGAGGGGATATGTAACAAGTACCTTACAAATAATCTCCCGCATCTGCGTCATGCCATGTGAGCTGCAAAGCATCTCTATGTATATTACATTATTTGAGCCCCACAGCAACACTTTGAAAATGATTGAGAGGAGAGACTTTTATATCCATCAGACGATTAGAAAACTGAAGCTCAGGGGTTTAAATTATTTACCCAATGCATCATTGCTGGCTAAGTAAAACTGCTGATACTTAAACCCAAATTGTCTAACTCCTGTTTCAGTGTTCTGTTACCCCAGCGATTGAGGAACAATTAATTGTATATCACAAGCACAGGATTTGACTTTCTAGACAAAAAACTAGCTCCAATCATATCTCTCCAAATATTCTTTCTCTGTGCTCTCACTCCTATTCTTCTTCTTACACTGTCTGACAAATATAAACTTTTATCCACTTCCTTGATGATACTCTTTACTTCTTGGAATTAAACTATTACTCAATGCAAATGATCCCCAAATCCTAATTTACAGGCATATCCATCTTTACACACATTGTTATCAACTGAAATAAGTTATCAAAACCAACCCCTCTAACTTGTTCAGAATGGCTCTGCAGTTCTTCACACAAAAGCAAGAATACTCTGTTTATTACATATATATATTATATATAATTTTATATATAATATATATATGTGTGTATATATGTATACATATATATATAATTATAGAAAGTTCTGTGTATGTATGAATTTACAGAACCTCCCATAATTAAAAAGATCTGCTAACAAAAGTCTAGCTGAGTGAATTGGTACTAGAGTGGAATAGCCCAGGCATATTGAGGAAACCAAAGGAGAAAAAAGATTCAAAATGATGGTGTTTATCTTCAAACAGATAAAGACACTGGACTTACTGATAAGAGGCCACTAATGTACTTGGAGTGGTTGAAGTCCAAATTTCAATTACTAGTAATAAGTATAATAACAACCACAATTATTGAGCACTTATTCCATGACAGAAATTGCACTCTAGTTTATTTAATTTCTAAGATTAAAAAATATGCATTATGAATACAAAAGGGGCACACATTGTAAGTGTAAAACTCAATGAATTCTCTCAAATTGCACCCTTCTTTACTTTATAAGCACATCAAGATCAAGAAACAGAACACTACCTATACTTAGCACCTTTTAAAATAAAGTATTTCATTTTTTCAACAGCTCAGTGAAATGGTTATTTCCTTTTTCTATATGATGAATCTGGCTCAGAGATATAAACATGTTCAAGATTACCCAGCTTACAAATTTCAGAGAGTAGTTTAAAATATTTCTCTCAATCTGCAAAGTTCATGCCACACATTTACTTTTAAAAAGTTTAACAGTGATATACAAACTAAATATAGGACTGAAATTTGAGAAAAGATTTGAGACGTTTGAGAGAAGAGATGATCCTTGGGGATAGTCGAAGACTGAGGAGAAGGAGTTGGTGGAAAGGAAAAATCAAAGATACAAGAAAGAAAAATGTTAGGTTGCTAAAGAGATGGGAGATAAAAGAATAATCAAGAAAAAAAAGGAACACATCCTTTTAAACAGAAGGATAAGCAGGTGAACCTATGGGGAAATAATGAGGTGGAATGGAGACTGTAGAGTGAAGCAAATCCATTTATATTGACAATGAGAAGCACGGATGTTAGGTAGAGTTTTAAGTATCATTTCAGGGGGAAAAACATGCTTTATTTAAAGTGAGAAGGTGGAAAAAAGAGAATAATCAACTGACATTTATTGAATACTTAAAATTCTCTGGGTATTCTTCTAAGTAATTTACCTATTTTGGCTTATCCAGTCTAATAAACAACCCTGCAATGTAGGAACTAATGATCTCCCCATTTTACAGATTAAGAAACTGAGGTATTCAGCTTAAGTTAATATAAATAAGCTAATAATTTGTGGATTCAGAATTTGAACCCAAGCCATCTGGTTACAGATTCTTTTCACACAGACAGATGTGGAAGTGTTTGTTCACAAGAGAATGAGTGTCAAAACACTCAATAGATGAGAGAGATGGGCTAATAGGGCAGAAGGAGAGGCATAGGGATAGGTAGAATTGAATTAAATGAGATTGAAAACATGGAAGAGAGAAGATCATGCCTTATGTGAAAATTCTGATGGATTGGAAAGAATGGCTTCGTAGTCAGACACTGAGACCTGAATTGATGTCTCAGCATGGCACTTACTAGATGTGTACTAGTAAGTATAGATGTGTACTAGTAAGTATAGAAAATGTGTAAATTATCCTAGTAAGAACCATTCTGCAGAAGGTCTATGTGTTCCTAATTCAAAAAAATTGTTGCTATATAGATAGGTATAAAATGTTTTATAATTTGAAATTAAAAGCATTAATTTGAGCTATATCTCCCACTTTACCACCTCAACACCTTTAGTTTTTAAACTGTCTGCCAGAATTTGCAATATATGTGTAGGCAGTGAGAATCTCTGTACATAGTGTTTTATGAGGGATGTAAAAAACACACATAGTCTCTCAAATTCCCCAGTAGCCTGTCATAGTGGGTAATATTTTAATTCCTTCCTTTGGGTTTAAAGCCCAAATCTGAAGGTTCAGAAAACGACAGAATAAATCTCATTTGTATTCATTAGCAACTTACTGGTGGTTTATCAATTCCCTAGCCAAGAGATTGAGGAAGAGGACATTAAAGTTTTAGTATGATAAGTGGATAAGGGGAAAAGATGTCAGGAAAAGATACAGAACTTCAGATGCTACAGGGACAGAAAGGTGGGAAGTTGAGCTTAAGACAGACTTGTCTTACTTCACGGTTTGGCCAAATGGCCAGTCCTGTGCCTCAGCTTTGCAATCTATCAGGTTTTGCTCTGCCAAGTCTCAGCACAATTCCTTCAGAAGAGAAGTTTAGTGTTTGCTCAGGCTTCTTTCCTGAATAAATCTGTTCTACACTCAAACAAATTAAATAGATTTCCTCCTCAACAAATATAATGCAAAAAATTAAAGGGAGAGTGGCTAATGACAAAATAGCAAATCCCCCAAATATCTGGAAGGTGGTACACAGGGTTTTGCTGAACACTTACCATAGTTTGTCAGTCTAAATCCTGTCAAAATATCCCATCTATTTGTAAAGAAAGTTCCCAAGTTTTTAGTGACCATGTCGTAAGAAAATAATATATTCATCATAGCAAAAGTAGTTACATGTAAGGGAAAGCTGATTGCATTCTCCATATTCCTTATTCACCAAGAAAATGCCCTGATATATGAGTTGGTCAAGAAGTTCATTGGGTTGTACAAACTTTTTGGTTAAACCAATATAGTAACTTCAAACAGCATAAGTGTGTGTACACAGGGACAGTGAATACCTTTTAGAATTTCAAAGGCCAAGTGATTTCTAACAATGTGACTTCATCTGTTTATTGACTATATAAAATAGTGATTTGTCTCTTCATATAAGTAATGCTTCAAAAGGTGTTGACAAAGTGCACTTATTCTTAATGGACAGATTTAAGATCATTTGTTGTGCTATTACTTTTTCTAAATGAGTTATAAATGGAGAAGAGATTTGACTGTGCTGATTTAGACTGAATTCTAAATAACTGCATCATCTTGGGGAAAAACACTAGGGTCCTTATATACACTTGCCTCTGGAACTGACAAATGAATCTTCTCAAGCCTCATATGATCTAAGTTATTTCTATGATCTAAGTTTCTTAGTTTTTCTCTTTACCTAGAAATCTATATTGCTTAATATTGTATTGAGCAAGTCATTTAAATTTCTGAGCCTCAAATTGCTTCATCTGCACAACAGGGCCAATGGTAACTCAGAGTGCTGCTTGAGGATCAAATGAGATAACTTATGAGAAAATGTTTTGTATAGTAAATGTAAGGTAACCTATTATTTCATAAATAGTATATAAATAACAGATAAGACTTTTTTCTTCTTTAAAACTGGTTTCCCATTCTTGGTTAACAACATTAAAAAGGGGAAAAGAAAACCTCACCTTTCGTGTCAAAAAAACAAGCAAGGCATCATGGCCTCTAATACCTTTTCTATCTCTACAAAGAGTAACTGAACAAGGACATTTAGAAAGGAGTGCTCAACACTGAATCTTCCCTCTCACATACAAGCCCCTAATGAGCCTCATTAGGGAAAAAAGGCAAAGACACAGATAAGAGCAGATTGCTCATCATGGTCTGGTTTTTACACTGACCACCCAGTCTATGCTTTTTACAATTATTTAACATTTCACAGTAGCAGTAGTTGGCAAAAACAATCCTGACCTTCCGAGAGGCCCTGACAATTTAACTGGCTATAGTGTGGCAATAAGACCGCCTCAAATTATAATGCCATTTCAATTTTATATTGAAAAAAATATGTAGTGGAGGAAGGTGTAGAAAGGCTAGAAATGAGCATAGTGGCTGAGAACTCACATCACCTGTTTAATCATGACTATGCTGTTGGTACAAGGTCCTCATAAGTATCATGCCTGAGTTCATGCCAAGGGCACGGCTGACATAAAGGCTAGATCTATAACACATGTTTTCAAGCATTTCAGGCCAATCTTGGACTGGGATAGTAAATACCTCATTTTGTCTGTCTATTTTGATAGTAAGAAAAGCATGGTGAAAAGCTAAAGAAAAATATCTATGCCTGGAATTGAGCTCAGTCTGCATTTCTACCCTTCTCTCTCCCCTTCTCTCTCCATATCTCTGTCTCCCTCTCTGTTGTAAAGGTATTAAGTTACTACTGAACCTCATTCTGCTACTGAGTCAAATCTATATTTTTGGCTTCAGTTATTTTATTTTTATATATTTTATACACACACACACACACACACACACATGCAATGTGTCCCTGTACCAGTTTATAGAATTCTAAAATTTTATTGCCTACCTTGGAGGATCAAAGAAATAGGGGTTTTGAGAAAATAGAGCTGAGAGCTTCTGAGCAACACACATAAAAGGATATCATATTCTTATATTTTCCATTGTGTCCACAATTTAAATCACTGTTTAAAAATATTACACAAACCGAAGAGTTCACATGCTGTAGGAACATAAAGCAAGTAGCTGGTTTAATGAAAAGAAAAATATTGAAAGTGAGCCACAAGAGGCCTGATGATTGGAATGCTAATAAGATCCATTAACGTTACTAGTATCTCTACTTCCTCATGAACTCTTCCTCATTTATGAGCCAGTTTGAAATCAAGGAATTAAATTTAAAGGAAAAGCATTTATCTGAACGTTGATCTGAATGGGGATCGATGCAACCAAGTCAGTTTACCAACTGAATTACTTTATTTTGTTTGAATTCACCTGTTAGGAATGTAGAGATCAAAGAGTAATGCCAGTGAAAATTAAGTTGCTTCTGTGAAAGAAGTGTTTATGTATTTTGGAAGATGCCTTTTCTCCCAGCTGTTTTGCAGATAATCACTGAGTTCAACTGGTACCAACTTGGAATAACTGGTTTTACATGAATTTATTAACGGGACAGGGCACAATTGAAGTGTGGTCCATTTTATTTTTTAAACTCAAAACCAATAACCATGTTCAGGTAAATATGTTGATGCTTTCAATTTTAAGATAAAAGTTGTTTTGAGCTGTAACCATATCTGATTTTTCCCCATTAAATGCATTTTATAACACAAAACAGCATTGCTAATCCACCCTAGGACTAGGAATCTTAGAAATTTGTTGAAATAGTATTTTAAGTTATATAATTGTGTGTGTGTGTGTTTTTTTTTTTTTTTTGGCATTGTATTGCAGTTTTCAAATTAAGCATGGGAGGGGAGGCAATTTAAAGAACACACTGATATATTTCAGAAAGACTGAGTTCAAACTCCAAGTTTAACTTGTAACTTTCTGAGTAAACTTTGTTAAATCAGTTAACCTCTTTGTACCACTCTGGGTCTTCATCTATTAAATAAGGGATTTGAATTAGATGATTCCTTGTGTGTACGTAACATTCTATGATTTTTGCCTCGTCTTTTGGCCTAATCATGTCAATGAAGAAACCTTTAAATAATATTCTCCATAGCATCACATCACAAACAACAAGGGAAAATGGTTATATTCGTGTATTGTTTCTAATAAAATTATAGACTAAGTATGTTACCTACATACCTAGAGAATCCCTTTCTGTTAGTTTTCCCCCCTCCGTCTCTTAATTCATTTTGGTGACACTATGATAAAAAGGAGACCACCATGTCTATCAGGACAAAGTTATCTCTGATAGTCCTTAAGCTTCTAAATAAGCTTCTATCCAGGAGGCAGTGAACGTCTCTGTCTTCTACAGGGACCATATATTGTCAGTGCAGGCCCCTACCATTGCCAATGCAATAATGATAATAGCAATAAAAGCAACAGTAATTTAAAAAGTGTTAACACTTGGGTACTCACCAGGTACCAAGCACTGGCTTAAAGACTTTGCAAGCTTTATATCATTTAGCTCTCAAGAAATATCTACAAGATACTTACAATCATTGATTCCTATTTCACAGATGGGAAAAATGAGATTTAGATAAGTTAGTTCAGTTCAGTCGCTCAATCCTTTCTGACTCTTTGTGACCCCATGGACTACAGCATGCCAGGCTTCCCTGTCCATCAAAAAGTACTAGAGCCTACTCAAACTCATGTCCATTGAGTTGATGATGCCATCCAACCATCACGTCCTCTGCTGTCCCCTTCTCCTCCTGCCTTGAATCTTTCCCAGCTTCAGGGTCTTTTCCAACGAGTTGGTTCTTCACATCAGGTGGCCAAAGTATTGGAGCTTCAGCTTCAGCATCAGTCCTTCCAATGAATATTCAGAACTGATTTCCTTTAGGATGGACGGGTTGGATCTCCTTGCAGTCCAAGGGACTCTCAAGAGTCTTCTCCATTACCACAGTTCAAAAGCATCAATTCTTTGGTGCTCCATGTTCTTTATAGTCCAACTCTCACATCCATACATGACTAATAGAAAACCATAGCCTTGACTAGATGGACCTTTGTTGGCAAAGTAATGGCTCTGCTTTTTAAAATGCTGTCTAGGTTGCTCACAAGTTTTCTTCCAAGGAGCAAGTGTCTTTTAATTTCATGGCTGCAGTCACCATCTGCAGTGATTTTGCAGCCCAAGAAAATAAAGTCTCTCCCTGTTTCCAATGTTTCCCTGTCTATTTGCCAAGAAGTGATGGGACAAGATGCCAAGATCTTAGTTTTCTGAATGTTGAGTTTTAAGTCAACTTTTTCACTCTCCTCTTTCACTTTCGTCAAGAGGCTCTTTAGTTCTTCTTCACTTTTTGCCATAAGGGTGGTGTCATCTGCGTATCTGAGGTTATTGATATTTCTTCTGGCAATCTTGATTCCAGCTTGTGCTTCATCCAGCCCAGCGTTTCCCATGATGTACTCTACATATAAGTTAAATAAGCAGGGTGACAATATACAGCCTTGATGTACTCCTTTCCTGATTTGGAACCAGTCTGTTGTTCCATGTCCAGTTTTAACTGTTGCTTCCTGACCTGCATACAGATTTCTCAGGAGACAGAGAAGGTGATATGGTATTCCCATCTCTTGAAGAATTTTCCACAGTTTGTTGTGATCCACACAGTCAAAGGCTTTGGCATAGTCAATAAAGGCCGAGTAGACGTTTTTCTGTAACTCTCTTGCTTTTTCAATGATCCAACAGATGTTGGCAATTTGATCTCTGGTTCCTCTGCCTTTTCTAAATCCAGCTTGAGCATGTGGAAGTTCTTGGTTCAAGTTAGCTAAATTACTTGCAAAAAGCAATATTTAGTAAAGCCAGCATTCAAACCTAGAGAGTCCAGGCCCAGAGCCATCATCTGTAGCCACGGTGCAATACTGAATACCTACTGTTGTATCCAGCACTGTTCTAGGTACTTAGAGGGTGGGAGAAGGAAAGCATTTGAAAGAAGCTGTGGCTCCTGTCATCAAAAAGCATGGAATGCACATACACAAAGCTATGGGTAACATTTTGGAATGCACTAAGTAGTTCCAGAATTTTAAGGGGAGAATACTCTTGTGGTAACTTTCTAAAGGAAACCCCTGACTTTATCAGAGTCATGGCATCACAGAATGGTGGAGAAAAGGGGAAGATTATTTAATAAATTCTTATGAAACAATTATTTTAGCTAATTGGAAAAAATTTGTATCATTGCTCATACCTAATATAAAAATTCATGCCAAATAGATCAACAAATTAAATAAAAAATATTTGGAGAAAATAAGGGAAATTATTCTGGAACCAGGATTGGTAAGAGTTTTTTAAGCATAAGAACTACTGAATAAGTCTATGTGATGACAAAGTTTTAGAAGTCTCCTATACATCAAAATGCCATAAACAACACTAAAGTCAAATGAAAAACTGATAAAAAATATTTGCAATAAATATAACAGATTAATATTCTTATCATATTAAATATTTTTACATATCAGTAAGAAAATATCTAACATCCATTAGTAAAGTGTACAGAAGACTTGAAAAAAATAAGAATAAAAGAAGAAGTACATAGGCCAGTATATATACAAAGCAATTCAAATTCAATAGCAACAAAGATATTATCATTAAAACAACGAAGTTGTGAGGTGTTTTATTTTTTTGCTCTTTAACTGGCAAAAACTCTATATTATTCACACACACACATATATTGGGTTGGACAAAACGTTCAGTTTTTTTTTTTTTTTTGTAAGATGACTTTAGTATGCTTAATTGTCTTTAACTTAATTCAAGATAATTTTGTTAGATTGCATTATGACAGCTGTCATATCAGCCTGTATTTAAAAAGAAAAACTTATGGGGCAAATTTCTGTATAACCATTTTAATACTGAAGATGGAAGAAAGAAAGCACCATTTTGGGCATATTATGCTTTATTATTAATATTTCAAGAAAGGTAAAAACACAAAATACAAAAACAAAGATTTCTGCAGTGTATGCAGAAGGTACCAATGGTGTCAAAAGTGATTTGTGCAACTTCATGCTGGAGATTTCTTGCTGAACAATGATCCATGGTTCATCTTCAGACCTACTGAAGTTGATAGTGATCAAATTAAGACATTAATTGAGGACAAACAATGTTATATCATGTGGGAGATAGCTCATATGCTCAAAATATGTAAATCAATCTTTGAAAAAATCATTTGCACCAGCTTGGTTATGTTATTCCCTTTGATGTTTGGGTTCCACATAAGTTAAGTGAAAAAAAACAATACCTTCTTGACAGTATTTCCCTATGTGATTCTCTACTGAAACATAACAAAAATGTTTCATTTTTAAAACAAATTATGTCTTTTTTTTGTTTCTTTCATCAGCATCTTATAGTTTTCTGCATACAAGTGTTTTGTCTCTTTAAGTAAGTTTATCCCTAGGTATTTTATTCTTTTTGTTGTAATGGTGAATGGGATTGTTTGCTTAATTTCTCTTTCAGATTTTCCATTGTTAGCACATAGGAATGCAAGGGATTTCTGTGTATTAATTTTCAATCCTATGACTTTATTAAATTCATTAATAAGCTCTAGTAATTTTCTGGTGGCATATTTAGTGTTTTCTATGTCTAGTATCGTGTCATCTGCAAACAGTGAGAATTTTGCTTCTTCTTTCCCAATCTGGATTCTTTTAATTTTCTTTTTCTTCTCTGCTTGCCATGTCTAGCATTTCCAAAACTATATTGAATAATAGTGGTAAGAGTGGATACGCTTCTTGTATCCTAGAATACGCCAAGAAAACCACAGTTCAAAACGACACATGTACCACAATGTTCATTGCAGCACTATTTACAATAGGCAGGATATGGAAGCAACCTAGATGTTCATCGACAGATGATTGGATAAAGAAGCTGTGGTATGCATATGCAATGGAATAGCACTCAATCATAAAAATGAATGAATTTGAGCCAGTTGTAGTGACGTAGATAGACCTAGAGCCTGTTATACAGAGTGAAGTTAAGTCAGGAAAATAAAAACAAATATCATATATTAATACATATATATGGAACCTAGAAAAATACTACCGATGAATCTATTTTCAGTGAAGGAATGGAAACACAAACATACAGAACCTACTTGTGGACACAGTGGAAGAATGACACAATGGGACGAATTGAGAAAGTATAAAAACATTGACATATATATATATATATAATATACACTATCATGTGTAAAATAGATAGCTAGTGGGAAGATGCTATACACTAAAAGGAGTCTAGCCAGGTACTTTGGGATGACCTAGAGGGGTGGGATGGAGGGAGGGTGGCAAGGCACAAGAGGGAGGGGATATATATATACTTATGGTTGATATACCTTGTAGTACAGCAGAAACAAACAGCACTGTAAAGCAATTTTCCTCCAATTAAAAATATTAATAAATAATAAAGAAAATCAAAAGACAAGTTGGAAAAATTCAAATAAATCCAATTTACATGGTAAAAAAAAATGCAATGTGTGATGAAAATTGGATATTGTACAATAATGTGGAATGACAGAGATTGTAGGGCAACCAAAATGAACCACTACCAACTGCACCAAAGGCTGGTCTTCATCAAAAGAAGGTGATGTTGTGTATATGGTGGGATTAGAAGGGAGTTCTCTATTATGAGCTCCTTCTGGAAAACCAAACAATTAATTCCAACAAGTAATGCTCCCACTGAAAGCATCATTCAATGAAAAAGCTCCAGCATCAGTCAACAGAAAATGCATAATCTTCCATCAGTTCAGTTCAGTCACTCAGTCGTGTCTGACTCTTTGTGACCCCATAAACCACAGCACACCAGGCCTCCCTGTCCATCACCACCTCCTGGAGTCCACACAAACCCATGTTCATTGAGTCAGTGATGCCATCCAACCATCTCATTCTCTGTCGTCCCCTTCTCCTCCTGCCCTCAATCTTTCCCAGCATCAGGATCTTTTCAAATGAGTCAGCTCTTCGCATCAGGTGGCCAAAGTATTGGAGCTTCAGCTTCAACATCAGTCCTTCCAATGAATATTCAGGACTGAGTTCCCTTAGGATGGACTGGTTGGATCTCCTTGCAGTCCAAGGGACTCTCAAGAGTCTTCTCCAACACCACAGTTCAAAAGCATCAATTCTTCGGCGCTCAGCTTTCTTTACAGTCCAACTTTCACATCCATACATGACCACTGGAAAAACCATAGCCTTGACTAGATGGACCTTTGTTGACAAAGTAATGTCTCTGCTTTTTAATATGCTGTCCAGGTTGGTCATAACTTTCCTTCCAAGGAGTAAACGTCTTTTAATTTCATGGCTGCAATCAACATCTGCAATGATTTTGGAGCCCAGAAAAATAAAGTCAGCTACTGTTTCCACTGTTTCCCCATCTATTTGCCATGAAGTGATGGGACCAGATGCCATGATCTTAGTTTTCTGAATTTTGAGCTTTAAGCCAACATTTTCACTCTCCTCTTTCACTTTCATCAAGAGGCTTTTTAGTTTTTCTTCACTTTCTGCCATAAGGGTGGTGTCAACTGCATATCTGAGTGTATTGATATTTCTCCCAGCAATCTTGATTCTGCTTTGTGCTTCCTCCAGCCCAGTGTTTCTCATGATGTATTCTGCATAGAAGTTAAATAAGGAGGGTGATAATATACAGCCTTGACGTACTCCTTTTCCTATTTGGAACCAGTCTGTTGTTCCATATCCAGTCCTAACTGTTGCTTTCTGACCTGCGTACAAGATTCTCAAGAGGTAGGTCAGGTGGTCTAGTATTCCCATGTCTTTAAGAATTTTCCACAGTTTATTGTGATCCACACAGTCAAAGGCTTTGGCACAGTCAATAAAGCAGAAATAGATGTTTTTCTGGAACTCTCTTGCTTTTTCTATGATCCAGCAGATGTTGGCAATTTGATCTCTGGTTCCTCTGCCTTTTCTAAATCCAGCTTGAACATCTGGAAGTTCATGGTTCACGTATTGCTGAAGCCTAGCTTCAAGAATTTTGAATATCGCTTTACTAGTGTTTGACACAAGACCATATGTTTCTTTGATGAACAGGCAAAAACCAGTTACCACTTAGTTGGAAAGTTTTGATTCATCCACTGTATTCACCAGACATTGTACCTTTTGGTCTTTACAAAATTCTCTTCATGGAAAAATATTTCAATTTCCTGGAAGACTGAAAAAGATACCTGTAACAGTTCTTTCCTCAAAAAGATAAATTTTGGGAAGATGGAATTATGAAGTTGCCTGAGAAATGGCAGATGTTGGAACAAAATTCTCAATACATTGTTCAATAAAATTATTGGTGAAAATGGAAAAAAAGTGTATTTTATTTTTACTTAAAAACCAAAGGAAATTTTTGGCCAACCCAATATACTCTCATAATATTTTCATACATTCCTAGTAAGATAATTTAGTGGTACAATCCTTCTAGAAAGTGATTTAACAGCATAGAAATATCCTTATAATTAGTCATGCCATGGACCTAACTTTCTAACTCCTAAAAGATAACCAGAGTTATGAGCTAATATTTGTGCTCATATTCATGCAAAGAAAATAAGTCATATCTTACCACTCAGAGATAGACGTAACTGTCGAATTTTAGTACAATGCTTCATACTTTTTATAGACTTAATGTACTTTAAATAGTTATATATGCTTTTTAAGAAGCAAAGTTAGATTTTTTATGTATATATTGTTGTTTTTTAGTTGCTCAGTCATGTCCACTTCTTTGTGACCCCATGGACTGTAGCCCACCAGGCTCCTCTGTCCATGGGATTCTCCAGGCAAGAATACTTGAGTAGGTAGATATTCTCTTCTCCAGAGGATCTTCCCAACCCAGGAATGTAATCCGGGTCTCCTGCATTTGCATGTTTGCAAAATTTTAATAAGAAGTCTTTCCATTTGGAATCAGAGCCACCCATATACAGGCATCCAACAAGCCAAATGCTATTTCTTTACAGCCCCAAACACAGGATCAACATCCAGACCATTTTTAAACTACTTAATTTTCCAAAGTTATTTCCTTTCAAATATATTTGATTTTATTTTAATGAAAACCAATAAGATGAAACAAATTAATTAAAAAGAGAGGAAGAAATCCCAAATATATTTAACACATGAAATATAGAGAAATCAGCAGAACAGCAAAAATGGTATATTGTAAAGCATAAGCAAGTAGAATTCTGAAAGCTTGAGTTCTGTGGACATTAACTTCTTTTCTATAAACCTTACAGTCTTCAATGGCTAAATAAGAGGACTGGATTAAATAGTCTGCGGGCTTCCCAGGTGACGCTCGTGGTAAAGAACCTGCCCGCCAATTCACAAGACTTAAGAGACTCAGGTTCGATCCTTGGGTTGGGATGATCCTCTGGAGAAAGAAATGGCAGCCCACTCCAGTATTCTTGCCTGGGGAATCCATGGATAGAGGAGATTTGAAAGCTACAGTCCATAGGGTTGAAAAGAGTCCGACATGGCTGATATGACTTCACACACAAGGGTTATCCTTACAGATGAAGCTCTAATACTTTGGCCACTTGGTGTGAAGCACTGACTCATTGGAAAAGACCCTGATGCTGGGAAAGATTGAAGGCAGAAGGAGAAGAGGGCAGCAGAGAATGAGCTAATGAGATGGCAACACCAACTCAATGGGCATGAGATTGAGCAAGCTCAGGGAGTAGGTGATGGACAGGGAAGTCTGACGTGCTGCAGTCCATGGGGTCATAAAGAGTCAGACATGACTTAGAAACTGAACTATATCACTGAACATTTCTGAGAGTCCCCTGGACTTTAAAGAGATCAAACCAGTCAGTCCTAAAGGAAATCAACCCTGAATATTCACTGGAAAGACTGGTGCTGAAACTAAAGCTCCGATACTTTGGCCACCTGGTGGGAAGAGCCAACTCATTCCAAAACACCCTGATGCTGGGAAAGACTGAGGGCAGGAAGAGAAGGGGCCAACAGAGAATGAGATGATTGGATAGTTTCACCAATTCAGTGGACATGAATCTGAGCAAACTCGGGGAGATAGTGAAGGACAGGGGAGCTTGGCATGCTGCAGCCCACGGAGTCTCAAAGTGTTGGACACTAGTTTGCATTCTCACCAACAGTGTAAGAGGGTTCCCTTTTCTCCACACCCTTTCCAGCATTTATTGCTTGTAGACTTTTGGATAACAGCCATCCTGACTGGCGAGTAATGGTAATTCATTGTGGTTTTGATTTACATTTCTCTGATAATGAGTGATGTTGAGCATCTTTTCATGTGTTTGTTAGCCATCTGTATGTCTTCTTTGGAGAAATGTCTGTTTAGTTCTTTGGCCCATTTTTTGATTGGGTCATTTATTTTTCTGGAATTGAGCTGCAGGAGTTGCTTGTATATTTTTGAGATTAATCCTTTGTCTGTTGCTTTGTTTGCTATTATTTTTTCCCAATCTGAGGGCTGTCTTTTCACCTTGCTTATAGTTTCCTTTGTTGTGCAAAAGCTTTTAAGTTTAATTACTAGTACAGCCACTATGGAGAACAGTGTGGAGATTTCTTAAAAAACTAGAAATAGAACTGCCATATGACCCAGCAATCCCATTTCTGGGCATACACACTGAGGAAACCAGATCTGAAAGAGACACGTGCACCCCAATGTTCATTGCAGCACTGTTTATAATAGCCAGGACATGGAAACAACCTAGATGCCCATCAGCAGATGAATGGATAAGGAAGCTGTGGTACATATACACCATGGAATATTACTCAGCTATTAAAAAGAATTCATTTGAATCAGTTCTAATGAGATGGATGAAACTGGAGCCCATTATACAGAGTGAAGTAAGCCAGAAAGATAAACACCGATACAGTATACTAATGCATATATATGGAATTTAGAAAGATGATAATGATAACCCTATATGCAAAACAGAAAAAGAGACACAGATGTACAGAACAGAATTTTGGACTCTGTGGGAGAAGGCGAGGGTGGGATGTTTTGAGAGAACAGCATCGAAGCATGTGTATTATCAAGGGTGAAACAGATCACCAGCCCAGGTTGGATGCATGAGACAAGTTCTCGGGGCTGGTGCACTGGGAAGACCCAGAGGGATGGGGTGGGGAGGAAGGTGGGAGGGAGGATCGGGATGGGGAATACATGTAAATCCATGGCTGATTCATGTCAATGTATGGCAAAAACCACTACAATGTTGTAATTAGCCTCCAATTAATAAAAATAAATTGGAAAAAAAGAGTTGGACACAACTTATGGGCTGAACAACAACAAAGGGTCATTCCAATTTTACAAATGAATGAGTCTAATGTAAAGTATTTTAAATATTTTTCTTCCTATCAGTTTTCTGCCAACATCACTTACATATTTTCTAAAGGGGAAAATCGAAACTAGATTTTAATTTTTTATTTGTGACTATTCAAATAATTGCATAACATTTTTATAATTCAATTTAATAAAGAAAAAGTTTTATGCCTAATTTCATTCTATCCTGCATAAATCTAAGTGTTACACTATGAAATTAAGGTCAGTTTTATTGATTTTTACCTAAAGACAGATTCAGTGATTACACATCTTTATCTAATTTTCCTATAAGTCCCACTATAAATCTTGCTTTATTAGGAAAAAATTCAATGCTGGATTTTAATATAATAAATTGAATCTGACAAGCAAAAACAGGGAGTCATAATTAAGTAACCTGTAAGTTTTGAAGTTCTCAAAATTGATACTGCTGTCTTTTCTCATAGCTTCTTCACACAAATTGATATTTCTTTATATTTATTTGATAAATATTAACTGAAAAAAGAATAAACACATCATGAAACTTATCAAGGAAATGATTATTTCAAAAGGTCAATCATTATTTCAAATGATTAATTCAAAGGGTCAACATTTTAGCATAGCCTGAGATGTAGGTCTTGTTTTAAAATTCTGATATCAGAGCAGGGCAAAATCTGGATTTAGTCACAAATAGAAGCAATGTAAATGCAAAAGTTTAAGTCATTCTCTGCTGTCAACCCCCTATGACCAGCACTCTCTCCTTTCATTCCTTCAAATATTCTTCTGTCTTCCATTCTAGATGGGTCTTATTCAGGAAAATAAATTTGCAATAAACTCTTATTTAATAATGGTTTGCTTTAAAGCATTCCCCTGACTATTGGGTTTTTTAAATGTAGTAAGGAAGTCTGGGACTTCTGGGTGGCTCATTGGGTAAAGAATCCACCTGCAGTGTAGGAGATGCAAGAGACCTGCAGTCAGGAAGATCACCTGAAGAAGGACATTGGCAATCCACTCCAATATTCTCACCAGGAGAATCCCATGGATAGAGCAGCCTCGTGGGCTGTAGTCCAGAGGGTCACAAAGAGTCAGACACGACTGAGCACTCATGCAAGGATGTCTAAAACACTAAATTTGTTCAAGGTTCAAAGGAAGTAATCTTTCATGAATGAATATTAGGCAATTACCAGAGATATTTTGGTAAGTCCTCCCCAACTCCAAATCACTCCATACTGTTTATTCCTAAAGCAAATAAGATCTCAGTGCTATCATGCAAGATGAAAAATATTTCTCTGCAAAACCAAAAGTAGGTATAGCGATGTTACTCTTATATCAGTAAATTGCCTACAGATTTGTTTAAACAAATGGATGTTCAAAATTTAGGCACAGAATTATAACCCACTTTAGAAATGATGTGTTGTGATATTTTCCAGTTAAATAATGCCAAAAGATAGCTGGATATTATGTAAAATTGTCTTAGTAGCTCCATTATCAGAATCATTGGGGAAACAAGAAAGGTCAAGATGTTTGTATTGATAGAATTAAAAGGAAAGCATTTTGTTTAAATAGCAGTGGAGAGATGACTTTTTAAAAATTTATTTATTTTTATTGAAGGAAACAGACATACAGAATAAACTTACAGAGATGGGGAGAGGGGAGGAGAGGTTGACAGAAAATAGGTGACTTATTTTTGTAAGACAAAGGTGGTACTCAGTAAATTTCTGTCTTTTTCCTCTCTCAACTGTAAATTCTAAATTCAATGCCTCCAGCGACTGATAAATAATTTCAGCTTTGGGGCCATCTGTTTCCTAAATTCGAATGGCAGAGGAAAATTATCCTGAGTATACCAGTAAATGGTTTCAATATTGACCAGTAAAGAGACGATTCCCTTTAAGTCTTGGATTTAGGTACTAACTATTTCACTTTTCTGCCTTCCAGGGCCCCATCATAAAATTTGCAGGCCACCTAACACATGTGGACATTGCTGGCATCTTATAGCAATGAAATATTAACAGAAATATTTAATTTGTATATCATTTTGAAAGAATAGAATTATTCTGTTAATTCTTCACTTTTTAGTTGTTACATACCAAGGAAAATCCTCACACTATCTGTAAAAATAAAACTTCTTTTTTCAGATTTGTCATTTAAAAATGAAACATTTAATTGTTTAATGTTTAATGAACTTTAAGCTGTTAAATTATTAAAATATTTGATAAACAATTTCAGAACACTCCTTTTCTATCCTTTCACAGTCATCTGAAATTCTCTGTTGATTCTTTTTTCTTTTTTAGCCATGTCTTATAACCACATGAAAAATATAAATGAACAACACTTCACTTTAGTTAACAGTCACCAAGTAGGTTTAGAGTCTTACTGACTTAATTGTTTTTATCTGTCACGAAATAGACCCCTGCTAGCAGAGCACTTGACTGTTATTATTTTATAATGTGTATACTAATTAGTTGGAAAACTTTGGGTTAATTATTGGCATGTCTTTGCCTGTCAGAATTGTAGTGCTTGATTGCTAAGAGGAACTAAAGCATAAAATAACCCACAACAATAAATAGAATGATCAGAAATGGCCTTAGCCAGAATTGGCAATTGAGTTCTCAGAAAGGCACAACATGAAGAGTGGTGAAGCAAAGACACTGAAATCTCTACTTGCACTACCAGACACAATATCTGACTCTAAGAAAACAGGGTTTTTACTCAAGATGGAGTCATGACAAATATGTTCACAGATGGTGTTCAGAATGTGCTTGGAGTGTAAGTCAAACAGATGACCACCTTCACAAGAGGAGAGAAAATATATCTTTGTGAACCACCACTCCCACATCACTAACCACTGCCCAGCTAACACTCCTGCTCCTTTTAGTCAGTTCAGTCGCTCAGTCATGTCCAACCCTTTGCTATTCCATGGACTGCAGTACACCAGGCTTCCCTGTCCATCACCAACACCCAGAGCTTGCTCATACTCATGTCCATCCAGTCTGTGATGCCATCCAACCATCTCATCCTCTTCCATCTCCCTTCTCCTCCTGCCTTCAATCTTTTCCAGCATCAAAGTCTTTCCCAATATTGTCAGTTCTTTGCATCAGGTGGCCAAAGTATTGTAGTTTCAGCTTCAGCATCAGTTCTTTCAATGAATATTCAGGACTGATTTCCTTTAGGATTGACTGGTGTGATCTCCTTGCCACCCAAAGGACTCTCAAGAGTCTTCTCCATCACCACAGTTCAAAAGCATTAATTCTTTGGCACTCAGCTTTCTTTATGGTCCAACTCTCACATCCATACATGACTACTGGAAAAACTATAGGTTTGACTAGACAGACCTTTGTTGGCAAAGTAATGTCTCTGCTTTTTAATATGTCATCTAGGTTTGTCATAGCTTTTCTTCCAAGGAGCAAGCATCTTTGACTACATTAATTCTATCAAATTTGTCCTGTTTTCTGTGACCATAATGCATATTTATATATTCATAAAAACCTTACACACTTAAAAACCTAGGTCATTTATATTCTTTCAGTGTGTTAAAATCACACCCTCTGGGGATATCCGCATAAGCTACAAAAAGCAACTTTTTCAATGATCACTCAATAGAACATCAAGCAGAATGTCAAAATAAACAGATAAGTCTCAATTAACTGCATGTGTATTACCCATAGTATTTTTTATCCTAATCTGGCTCTCTCCAGCCCTCTATCCTCTTTCCCTTGCTCTTATAAGCCCTATATATGCAATATATGTAAATAATAATAATGCACAATTAGGAAGTTAAGTTCACCATACTTCACTCCAAAAAATAGCTTTGTAATATGTAACATCTTTGATTTAAATATGCACAATTTCTAAATATCCATACCATTGTATGCCCCCATTCATAGAGAAAATTAAAAAATGCTTATATATTCAGTTCTCCCTAGGAAGCCATTTGGTAAAATGAAGTTTGATTTATTTAAAAAGATGAATCTACCACCATCAGCAAAAATTTCATCCACATTGATGGTGTTTCCAAGCATCTGATTGTGATATTCTTGTTATCTTCTTTACTTACATAATTCTTATACTTTTCATAATTTATTATCATCTGTAAAACTGAATCCTCAGTAATCCTCAATATCTCAGGTCAAGAAGCAACAGTTATAACTGGACATGGAACAGTGGACAGGCTCAAAATTTGGAAAGGAGTATGTCAATGTGGTAAGTTGTCTTGCTGCTCCTTTAACTTATATGCAGAGTACGTCAAGTGAAATGCCAGGCTAGATGAATCACCAACTGAAATCAGAATGCCAGGAGGAATAGAAACAACCTCAGTTATGCAAGTTATACTACTCTAATGGCAGAAAGTGAAAAGCTACTAGAGAGCCTCTCGATGAGGGTGAAAGAGGAGAATGAAAAAGCTGGCTTAAAACTCAACATTCATAAAACTAAGATCATGGCATCTGGTCCCATCACTTCATGGCAAATAGAAGGGGAAAAGAGGGAACAGTGACAGATTTTATTTTCTTGGGCTCCAAAATCACTGTGGATGGTGACTGCAGCCATGAAATTAAAAGACACTTGCTTCTTGGAAAGAAAACAAAACAAACCTGTGTATTTTTAAAAAGCAGAGGTGTCACCTTGCCAGCAAAAGTCCATATAGTCAAAACCATGGTTTTTCCAGTAGTCGTATACGGATTTGAGAGTTGGACCATAAAGAAGGCTGTGCATGGGTGCTAAGGCTGTGCGTGGGTGCTAAGTCGCTTCAGTCCTGTCTGACTCTTTGTGACTCTATGGACTGCAGTCTGCCAGGCTCTTCTCTCCATGGGATTCTCCAGGCAAGAATACTGGAGTGGGTAGCCATTCCCTTCTCCAAGAGATCTTCCAGACCCATGGATCAAACCCAAGTCTCTTGTGTCTCCTGTATTGGCAAGTGGGGTCTTTACCACTAGAGCCATCTGGGAAGACCTAAACTTCATTACTACATTTTAAAATACCCAATAGTCAGGGGAACAGTTTAAAGCAAATCATTATTAATGTGAGTTTATCGAGCACTGAAGAATTGATACTCTCAAACTGTGGCTGGAGAAGACTCTTGAGAGTCCCTTAGACTGCAAGATCAAATCAGTCAGTCTTAGGGGAAATCAACCCTGAATATTCATTGGAAGGATTGATGCTGAAGCTGAAGCTCCAATACTTTGGCCGCCTGATGCATAGAGCTGAGTCACTGGAAAAGACCCTAACGCTGGGAACAATTGAGGGCAGGAGGAAAAAGAGCTGACAGAGGATGAAATGGTTGGTTGGCATCACCAACTCAATTGAAGTGAGTCTGAGCAAACTCTGGGGAGTGAAGGACAGGGAAGCCTGGTGTGGTGCAGTCCACAGGGTTGCAAAGAGTCAGACATGCAACTGAACAACATGCACGCTTCTGTTATATTTTGATATAATATTCAGCTTCTACTTAGCCATGATACTAGCGCATAAAGATAGTATGGATAATTGAAATCAATTCACAGATTATCTTGAACATCATATTTCAACTTCTGCCATTAAATCTTTTCACATGGGAACTAATAAATAGCAAAATGGAATGTGTAAAGTGTTACCTGTCCTGGTGTCATGGAGGAAAAACAAGAAGTAAAGGAGGAAAGAGGAAAAGCAATAATTTGTGCAATTCACAAACTGTATAATCAATCCCTAGCCAAAGCTGACTGTTAGCAACATTTAAAAATTCCTGTAACTGCTTATTAAATGTCTTTCTTTTATAATAGGTACTTCACAATTACTATGTAAAAATTGCATTGACCACATATAGCCAATGTTTCTTAGAGTAAATGCACCTTCTAAACAGGCTTAGCATTTAGCTGCAATCTTTACTTAAGCAATTAACTAGCAATTGAACAAAATATAGCACATGCAACTTTATTCTACTTTTCCTACATGGACCTGACACACAAAAAAAACACTTAATAACTAGCTGGTGATTTGTTGAGTTGTTTCTGTGAATTAGTCATGGAACATGATGTATTCTGTTAAAACATTTTTGAACAGCTTTCTCTATAGAAGCGTTCCCTCATCACTTTAGCTCATTTCTATTGTTATTACACATGGATATACATACTTGAGACTCCAATCAAATGTTCTTTAATGGCCTAAAATTTCTATGTCTGAATTATAATTTTAATCATAGAAAATAAAGTACAGAAACCTCAGTACCATCAGTGCTAGGACAACTTGATTATAATAATCAAATATCTGAATGTCAGATTTCACTATTAAATTAAATCCACAATTGGATTTCTTGTCATATACCTATGATATTCTGGAAATGGCTGACTTCTCATGACTGCACTGTGGATCTTTTAAAAAATAAATATGATTAACCCCCGATGTAGCCAGGATATATCAGGAGACTAAACCATGGTTTCTATTCAGCCTTTGACATTGCAATATGTTTAAAAGGTAAATTCCAGCCAGTGAATGAGTCTGAGGACGTCCCTATGTAGTTGGTAGATATTACTTGAATACCAGGGATACTCTAGAATTTCATCTTGATAGTAATGAAATAACCATCTGCAAAAGCAAGCAGTAAAGTGGTACTAATCAGGAAATGACAGGAAAGTTATTTCAGAACTAATTGTCCTTCTGCTAAGTGAAAAAGTAAAGCACCATGATATTGCTTAAGCCTTTAAATGACATTCTGTGCAATGAAAATGCACAATAAAGACTCAGTGACATAGGGACTTCCCTGGTGGTCCAGTAGTTGGGAATCTGCCTCCCAGTGCAGGAGACATTGGTTCAATCCTTGATGCGGGAAGATCCCACATGTTGTGGTACAACTAAGTCCATACACCACAACTACTTGAGCCAATGCTCTCTAGAGCCCAGACTCTGTGACATGAAAAGCCACTACAATGAGAAGTCTACTCAATACAACTAGAGAAAGCCCACACACAGCAAGGATGGCCCAGTGCAGCCAAAAATAAACACATAAATAAAAAAAATTTAAAAGACTCAGTGACATAGAATGTAAATATTTTAAAGCATAGTTTTGTGATATTTCTTCAGAGTTGTAAAATATATCCTGGGCTTCAGAGAGCCAGTATCTCTGAGATAGTTTTGTCTCCAAAAAGGCATATAAGCTAAGTAATAAAATATTGTCAGTTTATATATTCTTTCCTTAATATTACAAACTTATTGGGTACTACAGAGTGATAGTCTCAAATCGTCATATTTACCAAGTGACTTGCAGAGGGCACATTAGAACACTGGAAAACCCAGGAGTCTTAGACTGATAAATGCTTTTCCCATTAATTATATTAACAAAACTTGAAAAATATTAGGATGAAAAGTCTAACTACATATGAAGAAACAAAATTTAATATATAGGTATTGTAAACTAAACACAGAGAAATATATAGGTAGTTACCAATAACAAATACCTTAGCTGAGATTTAATTAAATTTGCTTCAAAGGTGTCATTGCAAGTTTGAAAGGTAGCAACAACTGCTATTCAGTTTGTCAACTGAATTTTATTACTCTTGACTGACTCATCCTTTATTGTCAAGTAAACTATCTTTTTGCCCACTTTCCCTTTACAGTTTTGAAAATGACTTGTATTGACAACATTTGATTCATCTCATCTTTCAACAGAGGGCTTGTTTCTGTCTGGGTGTGCATGCATAGGTATCCATCAACTATCTAGTCACACTTGAAATCAGTTTGGATGAAACATTTTGGTAATTAGCATTTCTGCTAGTCTGAGTTGACAACTACCATACTCTGAAAATAAACTTTTAACACGTTCATTTCACTAGATAAGCTGCACATTGATATTAGTCATATATGGACTTTGCAAAAGGAAATGTTAATAAGCATAACCAACCTCTTTCTGCACTCATATTTCATCACAATAAACAAAATTAACATTAAAATGACTGATTTTCCCATGCATCATGAATTCTGAGAAGCAACAGTCCCTATGAGTGAAAGTTGAATTATTTTTCTCTGAAAACATCTCTGGGTGCAAAGGATATGTAAACAGTCTCTGTCCTATTCCAAAAACCAAACAACTTGATTTTCCAGGGCAGAAACAATAAATATGTGCTTAGTTACATTAGAATGCTATAAAATCATGCAAAACAAAATAAATCTTTCTCCAATGTCATTTTTTGCCCCTAATTTTTAAACACTGACTACATTCATGTTTAGTAAGAGACTATAAACAATCTTACTCACCTTAAAAACCTGTGTTTAGTGTACTTATCCATAAAACAAAATATTTTCTATCATCCTATCTACATATTATGAGCTACAAATATCAAGTCAGATAATGGTCTCTAAGTTTTCCAAGGAGTTTCCCTAGTGACTGTTTACTCACAGAGAAGGCAGACTGTGTCATTTTCTATCACAGTCCCTACTGAGAAGACTGTAGTTTCCACAGTACTACTGATTGTCATAAAACATAGGTATTTTCAAAACAAATACACAGCAAAAAGGAAGAAATTGGACAATTAACTAGGATCACTGGCTGGCACTAATAAAATATTTTATTCCAGATTCATTGACATTCCCGTGATCCTGCCTGAAAACTCTCCAAAAGTGCTGCATATGCACATGACTTCTAAGTACATGATGTCATCTCATTATACAGGAGAAAAAAAAAGCATCTGATCTGAAAGATTGGAAGCTAAAAAAATATAAACTAATATATCAGCCAGCACATAAAGAAGTATGTAAATTTGCCTGCAGTTTCTATCAAAGCAGCTGAGTCCAACTGCACTTCTTGCTAAGCAGATTCCTGTAGAATGCTTGCTGTAAAGCTCAAACAGCCCCACTTAATCAGATTAAGAGAAACTACTATATGACACGGTATATGGATACATTCAAAGTGAACTCACGAGTGACTAAAACCAACAAGATCAACCATCCCACGCACAAAAACAGAGCAAAATATTATATTAGAAGCATAGCATGCAAGCCAAATGTGTAGGAAACATTACCTTCTGTCCAAGATATGCTGAAGTATCTTGCTTGCCTGATAGTTCCATTGATAATACTGCTACTAAAGAATTAGTAAGGGTAGAAGAGAGGAAAGGAAAGGAGAGGGGCAGGAAGAAAAATGTTTCCCTCAAACCATTACAGGGAGAGGAGTGAGGGAGTGCTCTACTAGTTTACAATGTATCACCCAAAAAGCCATGATCAGATGTATGTGTGTGTGTGAACTAATTTTGCACTAAAACAATAATTAGCACATTTAGCCCTACTGGTTACCTATCACACTTCTCCTACTGCATAATACCATCAATCAATTTAGAGCAGCAATATATTGGCTCGGAAACAAGTCTAATTTATATGCTTTTGCAATTTATTTCTATTCCAAGATCTACCAGTTAGACTCCTACAAGTATCAAAGTATAGGTCCCTTGAAACAATTCAGGCTTATGGTTCTCCAGGCTCGAAGTTGTCTGAAGCTTTCTTATCTCAGTCAGTTCTACAATATGTCTTTTCAGCATAGGAGAAAATAGCAGACGTATAACTTTCTGACTCTCTTATCTTTGTTAGATAGAGGCTGTCATTCAAACTTAAAGAAATATATAAATGGGCTTCCTTGGTGACTCAGCAGTAAAGAAACTGCCTGCAATGCAGGAGACTCGTGTTCGATCCCTGGGTTGGGAATATCCCCTGGAGAAGGAAATGGATACCCATTCCAGTATTCTTATCTGGAGAATTCCATGTACAGAGGAGCTGGGTATGCTACAGTCCATGGGGTTCCAAAGAGTTGGACATGACTGAGTGACTAACACTTTCTTTTTTCATAAATATAATCATTTAGTTGGCATCAGTCATAAAGTTTCACAGTTCAGTCTTTATATTTCAGATAAGATGCATAAAGCTCAGGATGTTCTTAGTTGCTCAGTTGTGTCCAAAACATTCTCTTTTGCTCAGTGTGATTTGTAGCCAGCTCTGCATTCAGCATTCAGTATTCCATTGCCCGAAGTGCTCTGCAATGTTACCATGCCCAGAAAGGAATTAATTGTGAGCAAATTTAGCAGATATTTCAGTGTATGTAATTTTCTGTCTGTGATGGCCAAGTTAGGGAAAAATCACTCATGCTGACTAATCTGCTATATAACTACAGTAAACTTCAGCTATGAAGAACCATCAGGAATGAATCATTCTAATCAGCACAGTTTTCCAAATAGCTGAGGTTTCTTTCTTAACAACTCATCTTACAAATAAATAATCATGCCTCCATCTTCATTTTGATTAAAACTAGTTTATACTGTAGTAAAAAGAAATACAAATAAAAATAAAACCTAACTAATATGTGTCTTCTTTGATGTCTACATTTCAGACAAGTTAAAATTTAGCACTTAAAGTAGGATTGCCCCTCTTTGGAATTTTTCCCTGTCTTTCTAAGCAAAGAACAAAATCTATAATTTTAATAACTTAAAAAATTGATCTATTTATTTTAACCAGAGGATAATTACTTTACAATATTGTGGTGGTTTTTGCCATACATCAACATAAATCAGCCACAGGTATACGTGTTCCCCTATCGTGAACCCCCCTCCCACTTCCTGATTTTGGCTAATATTTTAAAGATGCATTCTCCTTGGAAGGAAAGCTATCACAAATCTAGATAGCATATTAAAAAGGAGAGACATCATTTTGCCAACAAAGTCCGTATATTCAAAGCTATGGTTTTTCCAGTAGTCATGTATGGATGTGAAAGTTGGTCCTTAAAGAAAGCTGAGTGCTGAAGAATTGATGCTCTCGAACTATGGTGCTGGAGAAGACTCTTGAGAGTCCCTTGTTCAGGAAGGAGATCAAACCAGTCATTCCTAAAGGAAGTCAGCTCTGAATATTCATGGGAATGACTGTTGCTGAAGCTCCAAAATTTTGGCCACCTGATGTGAAGAGCCAACTCATTGGAAAAGACACTGATGCTGGGAAATATTGACAGCAAAAGAAGAAGGGAGTGGCAGAGGATGAGATGCTTGGATGGCATCACCGACTCAATGGACATGAGTTTGAGCATGCTCCAGGAGATGCTGAAGGACAGGGAAGCCTGGAGTGCCAGAGTTCATGGGGTCGCAGACGGTCAGACAAGATTTAGCGACTGAACAGCAGCAACAACAAAAACAACAATAAATATGTCAGTGAGCTAGGGACATCATTCAGAATCTGAACAGTGTACTATATTATGACGCAACAATGCCCTCAGGGTCTGATTCCTCCCTTGGTAAATTAACTGAGACTGCAGTTCTTTGTGAGTTCTTATTTCTGGACTTTATTGCTTTTCTGTGCTTTCCCCATATTTTGTCAAACTCAGTTCTCAATTTGGTTGACAGTGTGCCTGCCTCTTGTAGCTCCTGTTCTCACTTGTAATCAGAGGATTTAGATACCAGATAACCAGCCTCTTGAGAAGTGAGGGGGAATGCCAAAGGAATTATCCTGTAATATGCATTGATTTTTAACAATTATTTTTATTGCACAGACACATTTTTTTTTTTACTAATTTCTTGGTTCCAAATGCTATTCTAAAAAAGGTGAGGTTACTGAATTGCTAAGTCCAATTAAAGAGCTGTTATAGATAATTCTGGACACACTTGTTTAGGAGGCACCTCCATTTAAAGGTCACCATCTACTTCTCAACTGACTTGCATAAGTTTGGTGGGAAGAAAATAGCTTCACAGCATGGGTATTATGAAGTAACATCACTAAGATGTTTGGGGGTTATTATCCATTATAATAGTTACCAAATTATGCTTATTAGTTTATGTGGTATATAGGAAGTTTTGTGCTCAGAAAAAAAAATACATAAAGCGACAGCTTTATCCTCTTAAAAATAACCAACATAAATCACAATAAAAGTAATGATGTTACAGGTGATATGATTTTTAAGGGGAACTTCTTCTAGAACACAGCCATATTACAGTAATTCAACTTTCTGTGTGGTTACACTAGATTAGGAGTCAGGAGAACTGAGGTCTATCATGGTTTTATCACTAATATGCTGTATTTCTAAGGGCAAAACATTTAACTTCTATGTGCTATGTTCAAGTTTCCTGGCTCTACGTACTTTAAGGGTAATGATGAGAATACTGTGAGCTTATGTGTGTGTAAGCCCTTTTATTAAAAAAAAAGGGCAAAATACCTTTGCAGATGTGAGGTATTATCACTGTCAGATCAACTGAATAGGAAAAAAAAACTCACATCATATAGAATCATAAATATTAAGACTATAAATGATCCAACAGAGTCCTTCATTTCATAGCTGGAAGAAATGAGACCTGGAAACTAGAAATGACATTCCTACAGTAATCTAAAAACAAAACAAGCAGAAATGAAGCAAGCTACTAATTTTGTTGCAGCTTTTGTGTCTCCTTCTCTATTCAGTCAGTGGACACCAGAACACAACTGTGGGCAGTTAAATAGTGTACTGTTAAAGCTCAAATTAAAAAGACTGGTAAAAGGCTGTTATATAGGCTCATTTACATTAAGTCATGGGGCATAGTTGTTTCTTATAAAAAGGAAACCATACAGAGGACTGACAAGTTTAGAAGATTTATCTTTCATCGAAAGTCCCTACATATGATGGAGCCCAGATATGCAGTGAGCAAACATTTTAATTAGCTTCCCATTCAGCAGTAGTCTGTGTAAAATCCACTGGAAATCTAAAATCTTAGGGGAGTCTGTGGGCCTCACAGAACAGACACTGACTAGAAACCTAACACAGGGTGGAGGGAGATTTGGAGGAAGCTATTTTCAGGCTTCCTGAGCTTGATTTATCCAACTCTATACTTGAGTACTTGAGCTATGAGAGGAGTTGGAGGAAAATGGGAGGAAGATAGGTGCAGGAAAAAAAAAAAAGACAGGGGAGAGTAGATGGAGGGGGTCCAACTGGATGCCTGCTAACTCACATGCATCATTGCATTTATACCTCCCAACCACCCTATGAGATACTTACTATATTCATTTGAGAGATACGATAATAACAATACTTTCTATGTGCCTGGCACTGTGGCGAGAAAGTCACATGCACCTTACATTTTCCCTAGAGTTGTTTTTTTTTTTTTTTTTTAACTAATCTCATGTCATTATGCTATTATGTCTTATTATTTTATATTTTATACCATTATATCATACTATATTATTATTCTCATTTTATAGATGAAGAAACAAGCTTTTAGAGATTTTAAATCAACATAAAAGTAAACTGCCCAAGTCCACAGAGCTAGAAAGTAACAGCCTGGATTCGAAGCCAAGTTCAACTCCAAATTCCAGTACCTAAACACTATACTATGCTGCATCTTGAGCTAACTTTAAAAGGGAATACTGTAAAAGACTATATCTGGAGTTTAGCAGGGTCTTTGACAGGGTATCTCTTGATATCCATGTGGGCAGGATGGAGAAATACATGCTGAATGGCAGTACAATCAGGAAGATTGACTCTGATCAGGCAGTTAGTTTGATAAAAGTAAATAATGTAACATAGTTTCCCAAACACTAGTTAAGTCAGACTTTTAGTAAAGATGTAATATCCTAACCAATGCAATACCTTCTAAGGGAGGTACATAAATACTTGGTGAATGATATAATGAATGAATTACAAAATAAAACTGAGTCATTCATTCACTGTGAGATTTATGGAATGCCTACTATGTACCAAGCTCAGTGTGAAAAGAATTCTGGTTTGGGTGCCAGCTTCATCACTAACTTGCTGGATAAATTTGATCTGGTTAATTAATATGACTAAAACCCTGTACAAAACATAGGGGCTCATATCTTAGTTCTAGAGGAAAGATCATATACTGGTACCAGAGACAATGATAACACAAAAGTGAGATCTGGAGCAGAAACATACACTGGGTGTAATTCTAAACACCAGATTTTAAGAGAAGCCTTCCAAGACTGAAAAATGAGAAGGCAGTTAAAAATTTTTTGAACACTTACTATGCACAAGGAACTATTCCAAGTGCAACATACCTTATTTAATCCCTCACTACAATGCTCCAAGTTAGGTAATAATATTATCCTGTTTATAATAAATGAAACAGGTTAATAGAGTAATAACTGAGTAAATATTAGTTCTTACTAGTAGTAGAAAAGCACTGGGCTATAAAATCAGGATACACAGATTCAACCCTTAACTTGGTCAATAACATGAAGAGTTCAGCTGATACTCTAGATATAACCTTGTGTTGATCAAAAATGGGTATCACTCTACAAACAGCTGAGAACAATACATTGTCCCACATTCCTCTTCAGCCCTGGTTTCAAATGCATTTGACTAAGAGAAACCTGACTCAGGCTCATGTTCCTAGCTGCAGGAGGGAGCTTTAAATTTCTTTAAAGAAAAGTATTTTGTGTAATTTGTACACTGGCTATTATTGAATTGTTTTCAAGGCAACTACCAGTCAGAGTAATAGGTTTTATTCATTCCTCATTCTGAAGCTCAATTCATCCTTTCCTTTACCATACCTCACTCTAACACCAACCCTTTCCTGGAACACAGCTGCTGCTGCTGCTTCTGCTGCTAAATCACTTCAGTCGTGTCCGACTCTGTGCAACCTCATAGATGGCAGCCCACCAGGCTCCCCCATCCCTGGGATTCTCCAGGCAAGAACACTGGAGTGGGTTGCCATTTCCTTCTTCAATGCATGAAAGTGAAAAATGAAAGTGAATTCTCTCAGTCATGTCCGACTCTTGGTGACCCCATAGACTGCAGCCTACCAGGCTCCTCCTTCCATGGGATCTTCCAGGGAAGAGTACTGGAGTGGCGTGCCATTGCTTTCTCCGGAACACAGCTAGGGGTTACTTAATGAATGAGCTCACTAAAGACCAAAATTTAATGTTCTTAATGAAGTTACCAATGCTATCTTAATGTTCTAAGGACTGAACCTATAAATAGTGGAACACATAGCTACGGATTTCATGGATGCTTACAACATTCCTAATAAGGATTCTAGATGAATATATTAGTTAATGAATATCACAACAGCATTTATCTATACTTCTTGTTTATTTCATACAGATATCCTTCTAAATATCCAGCAATAATTCATGAAAGCTACCTTGAATTTTTCTAAGGTGGAAGTGGGTATTATTACAAATAGAAAAGACTAGCAATAATGATAACTAGCAATAATGACAACTCTTATTACCAATAAAGGTATCTATTGAATGTACTAGAAACTATTTTAATCACTTGTTTGCTACTCATGAAGTATTACTGTTATCCTAATTTTGTAAAAAGGTCAACCAAGGCACAGTGAGGTTTATAACTTGGGTGAGGTCACACATCCAAGAAAGGGTAGAGTCAGGATTACAGATTCATGTATTCTGAGTTCAAGCCCATAGTAGTAATCACTATTGAAAACTATTTCTCAATCTTAGACAGTAGTTTCAAGTTTTAAGGAAAGCTAAATTCTAATCATGGGTTTTATACTCCCTAGCTATGTGCCTTTAGTCAAGTCAGTACAGCTCTTTGGGCTTCAATTCCTTTATCTGTAAAATGGTGAGGTAGGATTGAGAGCATGTGTGCTAAGTCACTTCTGTCGTGTCCAACTCTGCGACCATATGGACTGTAAACTTCCAGGTGCCTTTGTCCCTGGGATTCTCTAGCAAGAATACCGGAGTGGGTTGTCATGCCTTCCTCTAGGGGATCTTCCCCACCCTGGGACTGAACCTACATCTCTTTTGTTTCCTGCATTGGCAAGCAGATTCTTTACCACTAGTGCCACCTAGGAAGCCGAAGGTGGGGGTAAACGTCCTCAAATGTCCTTTTGCATTTAACTATTCATGATTGTATGCACACACAAAGATTTTCCTGTAGAGTAGTCCTTCATTTACATAGTGATTATCACAAGCCCAGTGATAAGTACTGGCATTGCTTTTCAAAAATTAAGTCTTTTATGAGTGCCTAAATATCATTCTACCCATTTTCATATTCATAACACATTCAGCTCAATTCAGTCACTCAGTCGTTTCCATCTCTTTGTGACCCCATGAATCGAAGCACGCCAGGCTTCCCTGTCCATCACCAACTCCTGGAGTTTACTCAAACTCATGCCCATTGAGTCGGTGATGCCATCCAGCCATCTCATCCTCTGTCATCCCCTTCTTCTCCTGCCCCCAATCCCTCCCAGTATTAGGGTCTTTTCCAATGAGTCAACTCTTCACATGAGGTGGCCAAAGTACTGGAGTTTCAGCTTCAGCATCAGTCCTTCCAATGAATAGTCAGGACTGAGTTCCTTTAGAATTGACTGGTTTCATCTCCTTGCAGTTCAAGGGACTCTCAAGAGTCTTCTCCAACACCACAGTTCAAAAGCATCAATTCTTCAGTGCTCAGCTTTCTTTATAGTCCAACTCTCACATCCATACATGACTACTGGAAAAACCATAGCTTTGACTAGATGGACCTTTGTCAGCCAAGTAACATCTCTGCTTTTTAATATGCTATCTAGGTTTGTCATTGCTTCCAGAAAGCAAGCGTCTTTTAATTTCATGACTGCAGTCACCATCTGCAGAGATTTTAGAGCCCAAGAAAGTAGTCTGTCACTGTTTCCAATGTTTCCCCATCTATTTGCCATGAAGTGATGGGACCAGATGCCAGGATCATTTTTTGAATGTTGAGGGGTTTTTTTAAATTAATATATTTATTTTAATTGGAGACTAATTACTTAAAAATATTGTAGTGGTTTATGCCATACATTGACATGAATCAGCCATGGGTGTACATGTGTTCCCCATCCTGAAGCTCCCCTCCCACCTCCCTTCCCATCCCATCCCTCAGGGTCATTCCAGTGCACCAGCCCTGAGCACCCTGTCTCATGTATCGAATCTAAGCCAGCTTTTTCACTCTCCTTTTTCACTTTCATCAAGAGGCTCTTTAGTTCCCCTTCACTTTGTGCCATTGGGGTGGTGTCATCTGCATATCTGAGGTTATTGATACTTCTGCCAGCAATCTTGATTCCACCTTGTGCTTCATGCAGCCTGGCATTTCGCATGATGTACTCTGCATATCAGTTAAATAAGCAGGATGACAATATATATCCTTTTTCAATTTAGAACCAGTCTGATGTTCCATGTCCAGTTCTAACTGTTGCTTCTTGATCTGCATACAGATTTCTCAGGGGGCAGGTAAAGTGGTCTGGTATTCCCATCTCTTGAAGAATTTTCCACAGCTTGTTGTGACCACACAGTCAAAGGCTTTGGCATAGTCAATCAAGCAAAAGTAGACGTTTTTCTGGAATTCTCTTGCTTTTTTATGATCCAGCGGATGTTAACAGTTTGATCTCTGGTTCCTCTGCCTTTTCTAAGTCCAGCTTGAACATCTGGAATTTCTTAATTCACGTGCTGTTAGAGCCTCATTGGCATTGCCTTTCTTTGTGATTGGAATGAAAACTGAACCTTTCCAGTCCTGTGGCCACTGCTGAGTTTTCCAAATTTGCTGGCTTATCAAGTGCAGCACTTACACAGTATCATCTTTTAGGATTTGGAATAGCTCAACTGGAATTCCATCACCTCCACTAGCTATGTTCGCAGTGATTCTTCCAAAGACACAATGAACTTCATATTCCAGGATGTCTGACTCTTGGTGAGTGATAACACCATTGTCGTTATCTGGGTCATTAAGATCCTTTTTGTATAGTTCTTCTGTGTATTATTACCACCTCTTTATATATCTTCTGCCTCAGTTAGAACCATACCATTTCTGTCCTTTATTTTGCCCATCTCTGGATGAAATATTCCCTTGTTATATCTAATTTTCTTGAAGAGCTCTCTAGTCTTTCCCATTCTGTTGTTTTCCTCTGTTTCTTTGCATTGATCTCTTAAGAAGGCTTTCTTATTTCTCCTTGCTATTCTTGGAACTCTGCATTCAGATGGGTATATCTTTCCTTTTCTCCTTCTCCTTTACTTTCTCTTCTTACATATGCATATACATGTATATGTATCCATTCTCCCCCAAACTCCTGTCTCATCCAGGTTGCCACATAACATTCATCAAAGTTCCCTGTGCTCTACTGTAGGAGGTTGTTGGTTACCCGTTTTACGTATAACAATGTCTATCTCAAACTCCCTAACTATTCACTCCCCCAACTTTCCCCCTGGCAACCACAAAAGTTCTTCTCTCAGTCCATGAGTCTATTTCTGTTTTGTAAATAACTTCTTTTGTATCGTTTCTTTTTAGATTCCACATATAAGGGATGTCATATGGTATTTCTCCTTTTCTGTCTGACTTACTTCATTCAGTATGATGAACCAGGTCTATCCATCTTGCAACAGATGGCATTATTTCCTTCTTTTTAGTGGCTAAGCAATATTCCATTGTATATATGTACCACATTTTCTTTATCCATTCCTCTGTGGATGGACATTTATGCTGTTTCCATGTCTTTGGCTATTATGAGTAGCGGTGCTATGAGCATAAGGGTGCATGTATCTTTTTGAATTATAGTTTTTATCTTTTGAAAATATATACCCAAGAGTAGACTTGTTGGATCATATGGTAGTCCTATTTTTAGTTTTTAAAGGAGCCTCCATACAGTTTTCCATAGTGGTTGTAACAATGTACTTCCTGCAAACTGTACACACATTTTCTCTATACCCTCTCCAGCATGTATTATCTATAGATTTTTTTTTATGACAACCATTCTGACTCTCATGAGATGATACCTCACTGTAGTTTTGATTTGCAGTTCTCTAATAATTAGTGAATATCTTTTCATGTGCCTATTGACCATCTGTCTATTTAGGTCTTCTGCCCATTTTTTGATTAGGCTCTTTTTCTGATACTGAGTGGTGTGAGCTTTTTTATATTTCAGATATTAACCCCTTGTTGATCACATCATTTGCAAATGTGCTCTGCATTCCTTATGTTGTCTTTTCATTTTGTTGAAAATTTCCTTAACCACCAGTGGCCTTATTCTTCAAATAAGAAAATTCTACCTCTTTCCTTTCTGGGCCTCCTTGCTACTGAATTTCAAACTATTACAAAGGTTCTAGGAGAAATACTTTGTGTAGTTCCTTCCACATACTAGGCAAGGGATATAAATGTTGATTTGTTTTAAAACAGTGTTTTCTAGCCAGATTCCCCAAGTTTCTCAGTGGTAAAGAATTCGCCTGCCAATGCAGGAGCTACAGGAGAAAATTCCATGGACAGAGGAGCCTGGTGGATTTCAAAGAGTCAGACACTACTGAACGACTGAACACACATGCACACTTTCTGGTTACATTAATTGAAGAGCATAATCTCCAATAAGAGAACTCTGTGAAATTAAGATCCCCATAGAATTATCTCTTAACAAATAACAGTTTACAAATAACAGTAGAGTCCTTAACATAGGATTGAAACTTACTAAACAGAGGTTATTCTATCACAACAAACATTTGAAAGAGGAATAAAATGCTACAAAGGGTTGTGAGTAGCAGAACATGAAACCTGCACATCTTTTCTCATCTCATCTTTTTATGTCAGTTTCTAATGAGATTCATTTATGGCAGCTGTGATGTTATTTCCAGACACTCTCTTACTGATTGATGGTTATAAGCCAGGTTTATATTCATCTTCCTTCAATCAATTCACAACTGAAGTAGAAAAATCCTCTATATAGGCCTTGGATTAATCATTCTATCTTAATTTTTGTTAGTTTGCCTACCAAATAAGGTTTACAATTCTCCCACTCTCTTTCCACCATAGCCTCCCTATAAATAAGTGAGAATACCTCTGTGAATTTAGGAAGATGACATATACATGAGTCTGGATAAGATATGGTCTAGAATGAGCTTCTGAGGTAATTTTAGCAGCTCAAGATACAGAAAATTTTGTAGGTTTTAATGCATGACAAAATAATGTTGAGGACGTGCATGTGAGTCCTAGCTCAACCTCTAAATAACAATGACTGTGTTTAATTCCTTCCTTCTTTTGGCCTCAATCTCCTAATGTGAAAAAATAGGGGATTGTACTAGACAATTTCTAAACTCCCTTGCAGCTCTAAAGGTCTATTACACACAACTCACTTTTAGCAGTCAGTTACATTCATTTAAATTATTTTGTAACAACACGTTATTTATATTGTGTTAGAAAGCAGAGTATGTTCAGGAGAGATAAGATGGTGGAGGATTAGGTGGACATGGAGTACATCTCTCTCCGTGGATACATCAAGAATACACTTTCAGACACAGATCTTTCAGAACATCAGCTGAGAGTGTGCAAAAGTTCCTGGAAAGGAATATATGCTGCTGCCGCTGCCAAGTTGCTTCAGTCGTGTCCAACTCTGTGCAACCCCATAGACGGCAGCCTACCAGACTCCTCCATCCATGGGACTTTGCAGGCAAGAGTACTGGAGTGGGTTGCCATTGCCTTCTCCAAAAGGAATATATAGATCCATGCAGAATTCGGTAGGATGAAGTAAGTAGGGGTGGGGGGGGGGTAAGAGGAAAGACAACAGGACTGGACCTGCAACTGGGGATGGTGGAACTGAAGCAGGGGTCAGATCCCTACATTAGAGTAGTTGTTTGCAAGAGAGGAGAAGCATTTGAGGCCAATGGAGAGTGAGGCAGCTGATCTATGACAGGCTGAATGGAATGAGAACCATACAGACAATCCTTGCCAAAGCCCTATGGGCCCCAGACAGGCATTCAAGTTCCATAGAAAGTGCAGTAGCTGGGAGCTGGAGCATAGGGATTGGAAAGCAATCCCACGGGGATGTCTGCTGTTGACTGTGGAAAGACAGCCTGAAGGGACTTGAGGGAGGAAATCATAGTGGGAATGCCTGTGGAGGAAAGCTCAGCAGCCATAGAGGCAAAGTGATACTGCTGAGTCATTTGAAAGGAGTGGAGCAATCACTATAGCCTCTATCTCCCCACATACCAGCACCGGCAGCTGAACAGTAGGAAAAAAGATATCCCAGAGAGTTGTTCAGTCACTCAGTCATGTCCGACTCTCTGTGACCCCATGAACTGCAGTGCAACAGGCATTCCTTCAATATCTCCCGAAGTTTGCTCAAGCTCATGTCCATTGAATTGGTGACTCCATACAGCCATCTAAATCTCTGTCGCCACCTTCTCCTGCTCTCAATCATTCCCAGCATCAGGGTCTTTTCCAATGAGTTGGCTCTTCACATTAGATGGCCAAAATCTTGGAGCTTCAACTTCAACGTCAGTCCTTTCAATGAATATTCCAGATTGATTTCATTTAGGATTGACTCATTTGATCTCCTTGCAGCCCAAGGGACTCTCAAAAGTCGTCCCCAGCACTGCAGTTCAAAAGCATCAATCTCTGGCACTCAGCCTTCTTTATGGTCCAACTCTCACATCCATACATGACTTCTGGAAAAACCATAGCCTTGACTATATGGACCTCTGTTGGCAAACTAATGTCTCTGCTTTTTAATACACTGTCTAGGTTTGGGCTTCCCTGGTGGCTCAGAGGGTAAAACGTCTGCCTGCAATGTGGGAGACCCGGGTTCGATCCCTCGGTCGGGAAGATTCCCTGGAGAAGGAAATGGCAACCCACTCCAGTATTCTTGCCTGGAGAATCCCATGGACAGAGGAGCCTGGTAGCCTACAGTCCAAGGGGTTGCAAAGAGTCGGACATGACTGAGCGACTTCACTTCACTAGGTTTGTCATAACTTTTCTTCCAAGGAGCAAGCATCTGTTAATTTTATAGCTGAATTCACCACCAAAGTGATGTTGGAGCCCAAGAAAATAGTCTGTCACTGTTTCCATTTTTTCCATTTATATGCCATGAAGTGATGGGACCAGACACCACAGTTTTAGTTTTTTGAATGTTGAGTCTTAAGCCAGCTTTTTCACTCTGCTCTTTCACCTTCATCAAGATGTTATTTAGTTTCTCTTCACTTTCTCCCATTAGGGTGGTATCATATGCATTTCTGAGGTTATCAATAATTTTCCTGGCAATCTTTATTCCAGTTTGTGCATCATCCAGCTCAGCATTTCACATGATGTACTCTCCATAGAAGTTAAATAAGCAGGGTGACAATAGACAGCCTTGACATACTCCTTTCCCAATTATGAACCAGTCCATTGTTCCATGTCCAGTTCTAAATGTTGCTTCTTGACATGCATACAGGTTTCTCAGGAGGAAGGTAAGGTGATCTGGTACTTCCATCTCTTTAAGAACTTTCCACAGTTTACTGGTGTCTCAGCGGTAAATAATTCACCTGCAATGCCACAGCCTTACGAGATGTGGGTTTCATCCCTGGGTCGGGAAGATCCCCTGGAGGAGAAAACAGAAACTCACTCCTGTATTCTTGCATGGAGAATCCTATGGACAGAAGAGCCAGGCAGCCTACATTCCATAGGGTCTCAAAGAGCCAGACACTACTGACGCACATCCACACAGTCAAAGGCCTTGACATAGTCAATGAGCCAGAAGTATATATTTTACTGGAATTCTCTTGCTTTTTCTATGATCCAGTGGATGTTGGTAATTTGATCTCTGGTTCCTCTGCCTTTTCTTAATCCAGCTTGAACATCTGGAAGTTCTTGGTTCACATACTGTTGAAGCCTTGCTTGAAGGACTTTGACCATCGCCTTGCTAGCATGTGAAATGAACCCAATGGTGTGGTAGTCTGAACATTCTTTGGCACTGTCGTTCATTGGGAGTGGAATGAAAACTGACCTATTCCAGTCCTGTGGCCACTGCTGAGTTTTCTAAATTTGCTGGCATGTTGAGTGCAGCACTTTAACAACTTCATCTTTTATGATTTGAAATAGCTCAGCTGGAATTCCATCACCTCACTAACTTTGTTCCTAGTAATGCTTCCTAAGGCTCACTTGATTTCATACTCCAGGATGTCTGTCTCTAGGTGAGTGACCCATCACCATGCTTATCCAGGTCATTAGACTTTTTGGTACAGTTCTTCTGTGTATTCTTGCCACCTCTTCTTAATCTCTTCTGCTTCTGTTAGGTCAATGCTATTTCTATCCTTTATTGTGCCCATCTTTGCATGAAATATTTCCTTAGTATCTCTAATTTTTTTTGAAGAGACCTCTAGTCTTTCCCATTATATTGTTTTCCTCTTTTTCTTTGAACGTTCATTTAAGTCTTTCTTATCTCCCCCTCCTTGCTATTCTTTGGAACTCTGCATTCAGATGGGTATATATTTCCTTTTCTCCTTTGCTTTTTGCTTCTCTTCTTTTCTCAGATATTTTTAAGGTCTCCCCAGACAACAATTTTGCCTTGTTGTATTTCTTTTTCTTGGGGATGATTTTGGTCACCACCTCCTGTACAGTGTTAATAACCTTTGTCTATAGTTCTTCAGGTACTCTGTCCTTCAGATCTAATCCAATACACCTATTTATTGCTTCTACTGTATAATCATAAGGTATTTTATTTCAGTCATACCTAAATGGTCTACTGATTTTCCCTACTTTCTTCAATTTAAGTTTGAATTTTTTCAACTGATCTGAGCCACAGTCAGCTCCTGGGCTTGTTTTTGCTGACTGTATAGAGTTTTTCCATCTTCAGTTGCAAAGAATAACACATTGGTATTGACATCTGGTGATGTCCATGTGTAGAGTCATCTTTTGTGTTATTGGAAAAGGGTATTTGCCATGACCAGTGTGTTCTCTTGGCAAAACTCTGTTAGTCTTCACCCTGTTTCATTTATGCTCCAAAACCAAACTTGCCTGTTACTCCAGGTATCTCTTGACTTCCTACTTTTGTATTCCAGACCCTTATGATGAAAAGGACATCTTTTGGGGGTGTTAGTTCTAGAAGGTCTTGGAGGACTTCATAGAACTGTTCAAATTCAGCTTCTTCAGCATTAGTGGTTGGAACATAGACTTGAAATACTGTGATGTTTAATTATTTGCCTTTGAAATGACCTGAGTTCATTCTGTCATTTTAGATATTGCACATAAGTACTGCATGTTGGACTCTTGTTGACTATGAGGCCTGCTCCATTCTTCCAAAGAATTCTTGCCCTCAGTATTAGATATAATGGTCATCTGAGCTAAATTCGCCCATTCCCATCCATTTTAGTTCACTGATTCCTAAAATGTTGATGTCCACTCTTGCCATACCCTATTTGACCACATCCAGAAACCAATTACATGAAGAAAACTGCAAAAAACACAAGCATGTGGAATTTAAACAAAATATTTCTAAATAATGAACAAGTTACTGATGAAATAAAAAGTGATATATAAGAATTCCTAGAAACAAATGAAAATGACAACATGATTGCCCAAAACCTATGGGAATTCTAAGAGGGAAGTCTATAGCAATACAATCCTACCTCAAGAAACAAGAAAACATCAAATAGAAAATCTAACTTTACACCTAAAACAACTGGAAAAAGAAAAAGAGGAAGGACAACAACAAAAAATGTGAAGTTGGTAGAAGCAAAAAATAAATAAATAAATAAAGATCATAGAAGAAATAAATGAAAAAGAAAGTAAGTAAATAATAGGAAAGATTAATAAAGGTAAAAGCTGGTTCATTGAGAAGATAAACAAAATCGACAAAGTATTAGGCAGAGTTATCAGAAAAAAAGGGGAGAAGAATCAATTCAACAAACTTAGAGATGAAAAAGGAGAGGTTACAGCAGACAATGTAGACAGATGATCATAAGAAACCATTATGAGCAACTATATGCCAATAAAGTGGACAACTTGGAAGAAATGGACAGATCCTTAGAAAAGTTCAACTTCCCAAGACTGAACCAGGAAGAAATAGAAATTTTAAACAAGACAATAGCAAGTGGTGATGCTGAAACTGCAATTTAAAAAAAATCCCCCAAAACAAAAGACCAGGGCCAGATGGCTTCACAGGTGAATTCTGTCAAATATTTAGAGAAAAGCTGATGTATATCCTTCTAAAGCTTTTTTAAAAAAAGGAAGGAACACAAACTCATTCTACAGGCCACCATCAAGCTGATGCCAAAACCAGACAAAGACAACACACAAAAATAAAATTACAGGCCAATACATGGATGAACCTCAATGCAAAAATTCTTAACCAAATTCTATCAAATAGAATTCAACAATACATTTAAAAGATCATGCAAGATGATCAAGTCAGCTTTATCCCAGGGATGAAATGATTCTTTAGTATACACAAATGAATCAATGTGATATACCATATTAACAAATTGAGAGATAAAAAACATATGATAATGTCAATAGATGCAGAAAAAGCTTTCAACAAAATTCAGTACACTTTTATAATAAAAAGTCTTCAAAATGGGCATAGAAGGAACCTACTCTAACATAATAAAGGCCATATGCAACAAACCCACAGAAAACATTATTCTCAATGGTGAAAAACTGAAAGCAACCCCTCTAAGTTCAGGAACAAGACAAGAGTGCCCACTCTCACTGCTATTATTCAACATAGTTTTGGAAGTCCTATCTATGGCAATCAGAGAAGAAAAAGAAATAAAAAGAAAAAAGATGGGAAAAGAAGAAGTAAAACTCTGACTATTTGCAGGTGACATGATACTATACATAGAAAATCCTAAAGGTATTATCAGAAAAATACTATAGCAAATCAATGAATTTAGCAAAGTCACAGGATCCAGAATCAATACACAGAAATCCCTTGCATTCCTATACACTGTCAACACAAAATCAGTAAAGGAAATTAGATAATCAATCTCCTTTACCATTGCAACAAAAAGAATAAAATGCCTACGAATAAAGCTAACTGAATAAAACTAACTAAGGAGAGAAAAGAACTGTATACAGAAAACTAAGACACTGATTAAATAAATCAGAGACAACAAAAACAGAGAGATATTCCATGTTCCTGGGTTGGAAGAAAATATTATTGTGAAAATGACTATACTATCCAATACAGTCTACATATTCAATGCAATCCCTATCAAATTACCAATCACAATTTTCACAGAACTAGAAAAAAAATCTCACAATTCATATGGAAACAAAAAGACCCCAAATAGCCAAAGCAATCTTGAGTAAGAAGAAAGGAGCTGGAGGAATCAACCTTCCTAACTTCAGAGTATACTACAAAGCTACAAAGACACATACTTTACTGGCACAAAAATAGAAATATAGACCAATGGAACAAGATAGAAAGCACATAAATAAACCCACACACCTATGAGCACTTTTCTTTGACAAAGGAGGCAAGAATACACAATGGAGAAAAGACAATCTCTTCAGTAAGTGATGCTGGGAAACTGGACAGCTACATGTAAAAGAATGATATTAGAACACTTCTTAACACCATACACAAAGATAAACTCAAAATGGATTAAAGACCTAAATGTAAGACTAAAAACTATAAAATTCTTAGAGGAAAATATAGGCACAACACTCTATGACAAAAATCACAGCAAGATCCTTTATGGCCCACCCCCTAGAGTAATGGAGATAAAAACAAAAATAAACATGTGGGACCTAATATAAGCTTTGGGACAGCAAAGGAAACTATAAACAAGGTGAAAGGAGAACCCTCAGAATGGAAAAAATAATAGCAAATCTTCCCAACCCAGGTATAGAACCCAGGTCTCTTGCATTGCAGGTGGATTCCTTACCAGCTGAGCCATAAGGGAAACCCAAGAATACTGGAGTGGGTAGCCTATCCCCTCTCCAATGGATCTTTATGACCACACACTCTCCACAACAACACCAGAGAAAGTCCTAGATATATTTTTACTATTATCATTTTCTAATTTTTTTTTATTTTTAAGTCCTCTTTAATTTTCACTTTTATAACCTACTACTACTTTGCAAAAAAAGACCCTATTTTTAAAGCAGACTTCACACACACACACACACACACACACACACATAAAATAATTTTTTTATATTTTGTTTTTTCTTTACTTTTTATATACTTTGTTTTTTCTTTAATATTGTATTTTTGAGACTCCAATCTCTACTCTAGATTTTTAATCTTTACTTTTTGTTATTTGTTGTCAATTTTGTACCTTTAAGAACCCAATCTTCAGTACCCATTTTTGCTTGGGAGTGAGATTACTGGCTTGACTGCTCTCTCCATCTTTGGACTCTCCTTTTTCTCCACCAGATCGCCTCTATCTCCTCCCACCCCCTTCTCTTCTCTACCCAACTCTGTAAATCTCTTTGTGTGTGTCAGGCTGTGGAGAACACTTAGGGAACTGATTACTGGCTGGATCTGTCTCTCTCCTTTTGATTCCCCCTTTTTATCCTCCTGGCCACCTCTGTCTCCTTCCTCCCTCTTCTCTTCTCTGTGTAACACCGTGAACATCTCTGAGGGATCCAGACTATGGAGAGCACATAGGGACGTGATTACTGGCTAGCTTGCTCTCTCCCCTTTTGATTCCCCCCCTTCCCGTCCTGATCTTCTCTATCTCCCTCCTCCCTCATCTCTTCTCCATGTAACTCTGTGTACCTCTCTGGGTGTCCCTCACTGTGGAGAAACTTTTCATCATTAACCTCGATATTTTATCATTGGTGCTGTATAGATGGAGAAGTCTTGAGGCCACTGTAAGAATAAGACTGAAAACCAGAGGCAGGAGGCTTAACTCCAAATCCTGAGAACACCAGAGAACTCCTGACTCCAGGGAACATTAACTGATAAGAGCTCATCAAATGCCACCACACCTACACTGAAACTAAGTACCGCCCAAGGGCCAACAAGTTACAGAACAAGACATGCCATACAAATTGTCCAGCAACAGAGGAACATAGCCCCTAGCTTCAATATACAGGCTGCCCAAAGTCACACGAAAACCACTGACATCTCAAAACCCACTACTGGACACGTCACTGCACTGCAGAGAGAAGAAATAAAGCTCCACCCACCAGAACACTGACACAAGCTTCCCTAGCCAGGAAACCTTGACAAGTCACCCGTCCAACACCACCCACAGTGAGGAACCTCCACAAAAAAGAACCACAAACTACCAGAATACAGAAAGGCCACCCCAAACACAGCAATATAAACAAAATGAAAGGTCAGAGAAATACCCAGCAGGTAAAGGAACAGGATAAATGCCTACCAAACCAAACAAAAGAGGAAGAGACAGGGAATCTACCTGATAAATAATTCTGAATAATGATACTAAAAATGATCCAAAATCTTGAAAACAAAATGGAGTTACGGATAAATAGCCTGGAGACAAGGATTGAGAAGATGGAAGAAAGGTTTAACAAGGACCTAGAAGAAATAAAAAAAGAGTCAATATATAATGAATAATGCAATAAATGAGATAAAAATATTCTGGAGGGAACCAACAGTAGAATAATGGAGGCAGAAGATAGGATAAGTGAGGTAGAAGATAGAATGGTGGAAATAAATGAAACAGTGAGGGAAAAAGAAAAAATAATTAAAAGAAATGAGGACAACATCAGAGACCTCTGGGATAATGTTAAACATCCCAACATTCGAATCACAAGAGTTCCAGAAGAAGACAAAAAGAAAGGCCATGAGAAAATACTTGAGGAGATAATAGTTGAAAACTTCCCTAAAATGGGAAAGGAAATTGTCACCCAAGTCCAAGAAACCCAGGATAAACCCAAGGTGAAACATCCCAAGACACATATTGGTCAAATTATCAAAGATCAAACACAAAGAACAAATATTAAAAACAGCAAGGGAAAAACAACAAATAACACACAAAGGGATTCCCATAAGGATAACAGCTGATCTTTCAATAGAAGCACTTCAGGCCAGAAGGGAAAGTCAAGACATACTTGAAGTGATGAAAGAAAATAACCTATAGCCCAGATTAGTGTACCCAGCAAGGATCTCATTCAAATATGAAGGAGAAATCAAAAGCTTTACAGACAAGAAAAAGCTGAGAGAATTCAGCACCCCCAAAGCAGCTCTCCAACAAATGCTAAAGGATCTTCTCTAGACAGGAAACACAGAAAAGGTGTATGCACTCAAACCCAAAACAACAAATAAATGGCAATGGGATCTACTTATCAATAATTACCTTAAATTTAAATGGGTTGAATGGCCCAACCAAAAGACAAAGACTGGCTGAATGGATAAAAAAAAAAAAAAAAAAAAAAAGAGACCTCTATATATGTTGTCTACAAGAGACCCACCTCAAAACAAGGGACACATACAGACTAAAAGTGAAGGGCTGGAAAAAGATGTTCCATGCAAATAGAGACCAAAAGAAAGAAGGAGTCACAATACTCATACCAGATAAAATAGACTTTAAAATAAAGGCTGTGCAAAGAGACAAAGAAGGACACTACATCATGATCAAAGGATCAATTCAAGAAGAAGATATAACAATTATAAATATATATGCACCCAACATAGGAGCACCACAATATGTAAGACAAATGCTAACAAGTATGAAAGGGGGAATTGACAATAAAACAATAATAGTGGGAGACTTTAATACCCTACTCACACCTATGGATATATAAACTAAACAGAAATTTAACAAGGAAACACAAACTTTAAATGATACAATAGACCGGTTAGATCTAATGGATATCCATAGGACATTTCATCCCAAAACAAAGAATTTCAACTTTTTCTCAAGTGCACTTGGAACCTTCTCCAGGATAGATCACATCCTTGGCTATGAATCTAGCCTTGGTGAATTCAAAAAGTTGAAATCAGTCCAAGCATCATTTCTGACCACAATGAAGTAAGATTAGATGCCAATTACAGGAGAAAAACAAAAATCGCAACATATGAAGGCTGAACAACGTGCTCCTTAATAACCAACAAATCACAGAAGAAATAAGAAAAGAAATAAAAATATGCATAGAAACGAATGAAAATGAAAACACAACAACCCAAAACCTATGGGCCACTGTAAAAGCAGTGCTAAGGGGAAGGTTCATAGCAATACAGGCTTACCTCAAGAAACAAGAAAAAAGTCAAATAAATAACCTAACTCTACACCTAAAGCAACTAAAGAAAGAAGAAATGAAGAACCCCATGGATAGTAGAAGGAAAGAAATCTTAAAAATTAGGGCAGAAATAAATGTAAAAGAAACAAAAGAGACCACAGCAAAAATCAACAAAGCTAAAAGCTGATTCATTGAGAAGATAAATAAAATTGACAAGCTATTAGCCAGACTCATCAAGAAACAAAAGGGGAAAAACCAGATCAACAAAATTAGAAATGAAAATGGAGAGATCACAACAGACAACACAGAAATACAAAGGATCATAGGAAACTACTATCAGCAACTATATGCCAATAAAATGGACAATTTGGAAGAAATTGACAAATTCTTAGAAAAATACAACTTTCCAGAACTGAACCAGGAAGAAATATAAAATCTTAAGAGACACATCACAAGCATGGAGATTGAAACTGTAATCAGAAATCTTCCAGCAAACAAAAGCCCAGGGCCGGACGGCTTCATAGCTGAATTCTACCAAAAATTTAGAGAAGAGCAAACGTGTATCCTACTCAAACTCTTCCAAAAAGTTGCAGAGGAAGGTAATCTTCAAGCCTCATTCCATGAGGCCACCATCACCCTAATACCAAAACCTGACAAAGATGCCACAAACAAGAAAACTTCAGGCCACTATCACAGATGAACATAGATGCAAAAATCCTTAACAAATTTCTAGCAAACAGAATCCAACAATATATTAAAAAGATTATACATCATGATCAAGTGGGCTTTATTCCAGGGATGCAAGGATTCTTCAATATCCGCAAATCAATGAATGTAATACACCACATTAACAAATTGAAATATAAAAAAACATATGATTATCTCAGTAGATGCAGAGAAAGTCTTTGACAAAATTCAACATCCATGTATGACAAAAACCCTCCAGAAAGCAGAAATAGAAGGAACATACTTCAACATTATAAAAACTATATATGGCAAACCCACAGCAAACATTGTCCTCAAAGGTGAAAAATTGAAAGCATTTCCCCTAAAGTCAGGAAAAAGACAAGGGTGCCCACTCTCACCATTACTATTCAACATAGTTTTGGAAGTTTTGGCCACAGAAATTAGAGCAGAAAAAGAAATAAAAAGAATCAAGATTGGAAAAGAAGTAAAAGAAATCTAGATTGGAAAAGAAGAAGTAAAATTCTCACTGTGTGCAGATGACATGATCCTCTATATAGAAAACCCTAAAGACTCCACAAGAAAATTACTAATCAATGAATATAGTAAAGTTGCAGGATATAAAATCAACACATGGAAATCCCTTGCATCCCTATGCACTAACAATGAGAAAACAGAGAAATTAAAGAATCAATTCCATTCACCATCGCAATGAAAAAAAAAAATACTTAGGAATATATCTACCTAAAGAAACAAAAGACCTATATGTAGAAAACTATAAAACACTGATGAAAGAAATCAAAGAGGAAACAGATGGAGAAAAATGCCATGTTCTTGGATCAAAAGAATGAATATAGTGAAAATGAGTATACTACTCAAAGCAATCTATAGATTCAATGCAATCCCTATCAAGCTACCAACGGTATTTCTCACAGAGTTAGAACAAATAACTTCACAATTTGTATGGAAGTACAAAAAACCTAGAATAGCCAAAGCAATCTTGAGAAAGAAGAATGGAACCGGAGGAATCTGCCTGCCTGGCTGCAGGCTCTACTACAAAGCCACAGTCATCAAGACAGTATGGTACTGGCACAGAGACAGAAATATAGATCAATGGAACAAAATAGAAAGCCCAGAGATACATCCACGCACCTATGGACACCTTATCTTCGACAAAGGGGGCAATAATATACAATAGAGAAAAGACAATCTCTTTAACAAGTGGTGCTGGGAAAACTGGTCAACCAGTTGTAAAAGAATGAAACTAGAACACTTTCTAACTTCATACACAAAAATAAACTCAAAATATATTAAAAATCTAAATGTAAGACCAGAAACTATACAACTCATAGAAGAAAACATAGGCAAAACACTCTCCAACATAAATCACAGCAGGATCCTCTATGGCCCACCTCCCAGAATATTGGAAATAAAAGCAAAAATTAAAAACTGGTACCTAATTAAACTTAAAAGCTTTTTCACAAGAAAGGAAACTATAAGCAAGGTGAAAATGCAGCCTTCAGAATGGGAGAAAAAAATATCAAATGAAGCATCTAACAAAGAATTAATCTCAAAAATATACAAGGAAATCATGTAGCTCAATACCAGAAAAATAAACGACCCAATCAAAAAATGGGCCAAAGAAGTAAACAGACATTTCTCCAAAGAAGAACATACAGATGGCTAACAAACACATGAAAAGATGCTCAACAACACTCATTATCAGAGAAATGCAAATCAAGACCACAGTGAGGTACCATTTCATGCCAGTCAGGATGGCTGCTATCCAAAAGTCTACAAGCAATAAATTCTGGAGAGAGTGTGGAGAAAAGGGAACACTCTTAGACTTTTGATGGGAATGCAAACTAGTAGAGCCACTATAGAGAACAGTGTGGAGATTGCTTAAAAAACTGGAAATAGAAGTGCCATATGACCCAGCAATCCCACGGCTGAGCATACACACCGAGGAAACAAGAATTGAAAGAGACACATATACCCCAAGGTTCATCACTGCACTGTTTATAATAGCCAGGACATGGAAGCAACCTAGATGTTCATTGGCAGATGAATGGATAAGAAAGCTGTGGTACATATACACAATGGAATATTACTCAGCCATTAGAAAGAAAACATTTGAATCAGTTCTAATGAGGTGGATGAAACTGGAGCCTATTATACCGAGTGAAGTAAGCCTGAAAGAAAAACACCAATACAGTATACTAATGCATATATATGGAATTTAGAAAGATGGTAATGATAACCCTAAATGCGAGACAGCAAAAGAGACACAGATATGTAACAGTCTTTTGGACTTTGTGGGAGAGGGCGAAAGTGAGATGATTTGGGAGAACGGCATTGAAACATTATATTATTATACGTGAAACGGATCGCCAGTCCAGGTTCAATGCATGATACAAGGTGCTTGGGGCTGGTGCACTGGGATGACCCAGAGGGGATGGGGAGGGAGGTGGGGGGGCGTTCAGGATGGGGAACACATGTACACCCGTGGCAGATTCATGTCAATGTATGGCAAAACCAATATAATATTGTAAAGTAATTAGCCTCTAGTTAAAATAAATAAATTTAAAATATAAAAATAAAAAAGAAAATAAATAAATTTATATTTTTAAAAATAGGAGCAAAAAACAAACCCACAGCAAGCATTACACTCAATGGTGAAAAATTGAAAGCATTTCCCCTAAAATCAGGAAGAAGACAAGGGTGCCCACTCTCACCACTACTATTCAACATAGTTCTGGAAGTGTTGGCCACAGCAATCAGAGCAGAAAAAGAAGTAAAAGGAATCCAGATAGGAAAAGAAGAAGTGAAACTCTCGCTGTTTGCAGATGACATGATCCTCTACATACAAAACCCTAAAGATTCTACCAGAAAATTACTAGAGCTAGTCAATGAATATAGTAAAGTTGCAGGATATAAAATTAACACACAAAAATCCCTTGCATTCCTATACACTAACAATGAGAAAACAGAAAAAGAAATTAAGGAAACAATACCATTCACCATTGCAACAAAAAGAATAAAATATTTAGGAGTACATCTACCTAAAGAAACAAAAGACCTATACATAGAAAACTATAAAACACTGATGAAAGAAATCAAAGAGGACACAAACAGATGGAGAAATATACTGTGTTCATGGATTGGAAGAATCAATATTGTCAAAATGGCTATACTACCCAAACCAATCTATAGATTCAATGCAATCCCTATCAAGCTACCAACGGTATTCTTCACAGAACTAGAACAAATAATTTCACAATTTGTATGGAAGTAAAAAAAACCTCGAATAGCCAAAGTAATCTTGAGAAAGAAGAATGGAACTGGAAGAATCAACCTGCCTGACTTCAGACTATACTACAAAGCCTGAGTCATCAAGACATTATGGTACTGGCACAAAGACAGAAATATGGATCAATGGAACAGAATAGAAAGCCCAGAGATAAATCCACGAACCTATGGACACCTTATCTTTGACAAAGGAGGCAAGGATAAACAATGGAAAAAAGACAACCTCTTTAACAAGTGGTGCTGGGAAAACTGGTCAACCACTTGTAAAAGAATGAAACTAGAACACTTTCTAACACAATACACAAAAATAAACTCAAAATGGATTAAAGATCTAAATGTAAGATCAGAAACTATAAAACTCCTAGAAGAGAACATAGGCAAAACACTTTCCGACATAAATCACAGCAGGATCCTCTATGACCCACATCCCAGAATATTAGAAACAAAAGCAAAAATAAACAAATGGGACCTAATGAAACTTAAAAGCTTTTGCACAACAAAGGAAACTATAAGCAAGGTGAAAAGACAGCCCTCAGATTGGGAGAAAATAATAGCAAATGAAGCAATAGACAAAGGATTAATTTAAAAAATATACAAGCAACTCCTGAAGCTCAACTCCAGAAAAACAAATGACCCAATCAAAAAATGGGCCAAAGAACTAAACAGACATTTCTCCAAAGAAGACATACAGATGGCTAACAAACACATGAAAAGATGCTCAACATCACTCATTATCAGAGAAATGCAAATCAAAACCACAATGAGGTACCATTACACGCCAGTCAGGATGCCTGCTATCCAAAAGTCTACAAGCAATAAATGCTGGAGAGGGTGTGGAGAAAAGGGAACCCTCTTACACTGTTGGTGGGAACGCAATCTTGTACAGCCATTATGGAGAACAGTGTGGAGATTTCTTAAAAAACTGGAACTAGAACTGCCATATGACCGAGCAATCCCACTTCTGGGCATACACACTGAGGAAACCAGATCTGAAAGAGACACGTGCACCCCAATGTTCATCGCAGCACTGTTTATAACAGCCAGGACATGGAAGCAACCTAGATGCCCATCAGCAGACGAATGGATAAGGAAGCTGTGGTACATATACACCATGGAATATTACTCAGCCATTAAAAATAATTCATTTGAATCCGTTCTAATGAGATGGATGAAACTGGAGCCCATTATACAGAGTGAAGTAAGCCAGAAAGATAAAGACCATTACAGTATGTTAACACATATATATGGAATTTAGAAAGATGGTACTGATAACCCTATATGCAAAACAGAAAAAGAGACACAGATGTACAGAACAGACTTTTGGACTCTGTGGGAGAAGGCGAGAGTGGGATGTTTTGAGAGAACAGCATGTATATTATCTATAGTGAAACAGATCACCAGCCCAGGTGGGATGCATGAGATAAGTGCTCAGGCCTGTGCACTGGGAAGACTCAAATGTATTCTTTTTAATGGCTGAGTAATATTCCATTATGTATATGTACCACAGCTTTCTTATCCATTCGTTTGCTGATGGGCATCTAGGTTGCTTCCATGTCCTGGCTATTATAAATAGTGCTGCGATGAACATTGGGGTACACGTGTCCCTTTCACTTCTGGTGTCCTCAGTGTGTATGCCCAGCAGCAGGATTGCTGGGTCATATGACAGTTCTATCTCCAGGTTTTTAAGGAATCTCCACACTGTTCTCCATAGTGGCTGTACTAGTTTGCGTTCCCACCAACAGTGTAAGAGGGTTCCCTTTTCTCCACACCCTCTCCAGCATTTATTGCTTGTAGACTTTTGGATAGTAGCCATCCTGACTGGCGTGTAATGGTAGCTCATTGTGGTTTTGATTTGCATTTCTCTGATAAGGTGTGAGGTTGAGCATCTTTTCATGTGTTTGTTAGCCATCTGTATGTCTTCTTTGGAAAAATGTTTGTTTACTTCTTTGGCCCACTTTTTGATTGGGTCATTTATTTTTTCTGGAATTGAGCTGCAGGGGATGCTTGTATATATTTGAGATTAATCCTTTGTCTGTTGCTTCATATGTTATTATTTTCTCCCATTCTGAAGGTTGTCTTTTCACTTTGCTTATAGTTTCCTTTGTTGTGCAAAAGCTTTTAATTTTAATTAGGTCCCATTTGTTTATTCTTGCTTTTATTTCCAATATTCTGACAGGTGGGTCATAGAAGATCCTGCTGTTTATGTCAGAGAGTGTTTTGCCTATGTTTTCCTCTAGGAGTTTTATAGTTTCTGGTCTTACATTTAGATCTTTAATCCATTTTGAGTTTATTTTTGTGTATGGTGTTAGAAAGTGTTCTAGTTTCATTCTTTTATAAGTGTTTGACCAGTTTTCCCAGCGCCATTTGTTAAAGAGATTGTCTTGTCTCCATTGTGTATTCTTGCCTCCTTTGTCAAAGATAAGGTGTCCATAGGTTCGTGGATTTATCTCTGGGCTTTCTCTTTTGTTCCATTGATCTATATTTCTGTCTTTGTGCCAGTACCACATTGTCTTGATGACTGTGGCTTTGTAGTAGAGCCTGAAGTCGGGCAGGTTAATTCCTCCAGTTCCATTCTTCTTTTTCAAGATTGCTTTGGCTATTCGAGCTTTTTTGTATTTCCATACAAATTGTGAAGCTATTTGTTCTAGTTCTCTGAAAAATACCATTGGTAGCTTGACAGGGATTGCATTGAATCTATAGGTTGCTTTGGGTAGTATAGTCATTTTCACAATATTGATTCTTCTGATCCATGAGCAGGGTATATTTCTCCATCTATATGTGTCCTCCTTGATTTCTTTCATCAGTGTTTTATAGTTTTCTATATATAGGTATTTTGTTTCCTTAGGTAGATTTATTCCTAATTATTTTATTATTTTCATTGCAATGGTGAATGAAATTTTTTCCTTAATTTCTCTTTCTGTTTTCTCATTGTTAGTGTACAGGAATGTGAGGGATTTCTGTGTGTTAATTTTATATCCTGAAATTTTACTATGTTCATTGATTAGCTTTAGTAATTTTCTGGTGGAGTCTTAAGGGTTTTCTCTGTAGAGGATCATGTCATCTGCAAACAATGAGAGTTTTACTTCTTCTTTTCCCATATGGATGCCTTTTATTTCTTTTTCTGCTCTGATTGCTGTGGATAAAACTTCCAAAACTATGTTGAATAGTAGTGGTGAGAGTGGACACCCTTGTCTTTTTCCTGACTTTAGGAGAAATGCTTTCAATTTTTCACCATTGAGAATAATGCTTGCTGAGGGTTTCTTATATATAGCTTTTATTATGTTGAGGTATTGTCCTTCTATTCCTGCTTTTGGAGGGTTTTAATCATAAATGGGTTCTGAATTTTGTCACAGGCTTTCTCTGCATCTATTGAGATAATCATGTGGTTTTTATTTTTCAGTTTGTTAATGTGGTGTATTACATGGATTGATTTGTGCATATTAAATAGTCCTTGCATCCCTGGGATAAAGCCCACTTGGTAATGGTGTATGATTTTTTAAATATGTTGTTGGATTCTGTTTGCTAGAATTTTGTTAAGGATTTTTGCATCTATGTTCATCAGTGATATTGGCCTATAGTTTTCTTTTATTGTGGCATATTTGTCAGGTTTTGGTATTAAGGTGATGGTGGCCTCATAGAATGAGTTTGAAAGCTTGGCTTCCTCTGCAATTTTCTGGAAGAGTTTAAGTAGGATAGGTGTTAGCTCTTCTCTAAATTTTTGGTAGAATTAATCTGTGAAACCGTCTGGTCCTGGGCTTTTGTTTGTTGAAAGATTTCTGATTACAGTTTCAATTTCCGTGCTTGTGATGGGTCTGTTGAGATTTTCTATTTCTTCCTGGTTTAATTTTGGAAAGTTGTACTTTTCTAAGAATTTTTCCATTTCTTCCAAGCTGTCCGTTTTATTTGCATATAGATGCTGATAATAGTCTCATATGATCCTTTGTATTTCAGTGTTGTCTGTTGTGATCTCTCCATTTTCATTTCTAATTTTGTTGATTTGGTTTTTCTCCCTTTGTTTCTTGATGAGTCTAGCTAATGGTTTGCCAATTTTATTTACCTTCTCAAAGAACCAGCTTTTGGTTTTGGTGTATCTCTTGTTTTCTTTAAATGAAATTCATGACAGATACCTCCCTTCACAAATAACATATTGTTAATGGGCCAGATGCTGGTATGTAGCTGTCACGGAAATTATTATTTTTTTCTTTTTTAATATGATATCCTGTGATTTATATATATTTTCTTAATGTTTTCTATCCTTTCATTCTCTCTTTATTTAATTGGAGGATAATTGCTTTGCATTGTTCTGTTGATTTTTGCTATACATCAACATGAATCAGCCATAGGTATACATATGTCCTCTCCCTTTTGAAACTCCCTCCCCTCTCCCATCCCATCTCACCCCTCTAGATTGTCACAAAGCACAGAGTTGAGCTTCCTGTGTCATACAGCAAATTCCCGCTGGCTATCTATTTTACATATGTTAATGTACATATTTCAGTGCTACCTTCTCAGTTTGTCCCACCCTCTCCTTCCCTGTGTCTGCAAGTCTGTTCTTTATGTTTGCTTCCATATTTTTGCCTTGCAAACAGGTGTGTCAGTATCATTTTTCTAGATTCTGTATATATGCATTAATATATGATACTTGCTTTTCTCTTTTTTACTTACCTCACACTGTACAATAGGCTCTAAGTTCATCTACCTCACTAGAACTGACTCAAATTCATTCCTTTTACTGGCTAAGTAATATTCCATTGTGTATATGTACCATAACTTCTTTATCCATTCATTTGTTGATGGACATCTAGGTTGCTTCTATGTCCTGGCTATTGTAAATAATGCTGCAATGAATATTGGGGTACATGTGTCTTTTTCAATTATGGTTTCCTGGCAGTATATGCCCAGTAGTGGGTTTGTTAGGTCATATGGTAGTTTTATTCCTAATTCTTTTAAGGAATCTCCATAGCATCTTCATAGTGGCTGTATCAATTTACATTCCCACCAACACTGCAAGAGGGTTCCCTTTTCTCCACATCCTCTCCAGCCCTTGTTTGTAGATTTTTTGACAGTGGCCATTCCGACCAGTGTGAAGTGATATCTCATTGTAGTTTTGGTTTGCATTTCTCTAATAATAAGTGATGTTGAGCATTTTTCATGTGTTTGTTAGCCATCTGCATAGCTTCTTTGGAGAAATGTCTGTTTGGGTCTTCTGCCCCTTTTTTATTGGGTTTGTTTTTCTGATATTGAGCTGCATGTCTATTTTAGAGATTAATTCTTTGTCAATTGCCTCATTTGCAATTATTTTCTCCCATTCTGAGGGTTGTCTTTTCATTTTGTTTATGGTTTTCTTTGCTGTGCAAAAAATTTCAGTTTAATTAAGCCTCATTTGTTTATTTTTGTTTTTATTTTATTTACTCTGGGAGGTGGCTCATAGAGGATCTTGCTCTGATTTATGTCAAAGAGTGTTCTGTCTCTTGCTTGACCATGTCTAATTTACCTTGATTCATGTACCTAACATTCTAGGTTATCCTATGCAATATTGTTATTTACAGCATTGGATTTTACATTCACCACTAGATACATCCACAGCTGATCGTCATTTCCACTTTGGCCCAGCCACTTTATTCTTACTGGAGCTATTAGTAATTGCCCTCTACTCTTCCTCAGAAGCATATTGAGTACCTTCCAACCTGGAGGCTCATCTTCCAGTGTGATATCTTTTTGCTTTTTTTTTTTTCACTATTCATGGGGTTCTCCAGGCAAGAATGCTGAAGTGGGTTGCCATTTTTCCCTCCAGCAGATCACTTCTTGTCAGACCTCTACACTATGACTTGTCTGTCTTGGATGGCCCTGTGCAGCATGGCTCATAGATTCATTGAGTTATGCAAGCCCCCTTGATTTGACAAGGCTGTGATCCATGATGAGAATTAAAAGCCATACATTTTATTTCTTTTCAATTTTTTTCTATTCTATTGTTTACTTTTGTAAATTGCATCAGATCTGTTTTATCAAGCTTGTTGAGCCACTTTTTCCCCTTTAATCATTATATTTTTTCTTAATATAAATATTTTATTGAAGTATAGTTGACTTACAATGTTTCACATTCACAGCAAGAAGATTCAGTTATACATACATACATATATATGTATATATATGTATGTATATATATATATATATAATTTTTGAAATTATTTTCCATTACATGTTATTATAAGATATTGACTATAGTCCCTGTGCTATAGACTAAACATTTCTTACTGGTTAAATATCTATTTTTTTAAACTAGAAATCTAGCATTCTATTCATACGAAGTCAAACAAGTGGAATCAAAACATCATAAATTTTTTAGTTAGGCAAAAATTCATAAGTTTTCCAGAAAATATATTATACATATTATTTGTATAAATTTATACAAAAGCTTATTTACTTTGATTGATAAAAGCTTGAGAAAGAACATCAGGAAAAAAAAAGAAAATATGGAGAAATCGAAAGACATAAACTAAATGTTGTGGAAGAACTGAATGTGAAATAGAAAAAGTGAAAAAAAAATAGGTAAAAGTAAAAGATGATCATATTTTGTTGTTATTCAGACGCTCAGTCATGTCTGATTCTTTGTGACTCCATGGACTGAAGCATGCCAGACTTCCCTGTCCTTGACCATCTCCCAGAACTTGCTCAAACTCATGTTCATTGAGTTGATGATTCCATCCAACCATTTCGTCCTCTGTCATCCCCTTCTCTTCAATCTTTCCCAACTTCAGGGTCTTTTCCAATGAGTTGGCTCTTTGCTTCAAGTGGCCAAAGTATTGAAGCTTTAGCTTTAGCACCAGCCCTTCCAGTGAATATTCAGGGTTGATTACCTCTAGGGTTGACTGATTTGATACCCTTGGAGTCCAAAGGACTCTCAAGAGTCTTATCCAACACCACAGTTTGAGAGCATCAATTATTCAGCATTTAACCTTCTTTATGGCCCAACTCTCATATCTGTACATGACTATTGGAAAAACCATAGCTTTGACTATATGGACCTCTGTCAGTAAAGTAATGTCTCTGCTTTTAAATACACTGTCTAGTTTTGTCATAGCATTTATTCCAAGGAGCAGGGCTCTTTAAATTTCATGGCTGCAGTCACCATTTGCAGTGATTTTGGAGCCCCGGAAAATAAAGTCTGTCACCATTTCATCATATAGCTCAGTTGCTTTTGAATATGGATGCTCATTAAAAACATACCTGGAGCTATGGTGAAAAAAAAGCAGTATCTGGGCATTTTTATTTTTCAAAAAATTCCAAGATAATTCTGATATGCATCTGCAATTTATTAAGTGATTACAGGCTTTTCTATTTAATGGTAGTTTCGGTGATGAAGAGTTCTATTATTTTCCTGTTGACCAATCATGATACAATTCTATTTAGTGAGTAATAGTTACATAATCACAATAGTAAAATATCAGTTTTCACAGTCAATATCCAGACAAAGAAATAAAAGATCATTACAATTGTAAGCCATAATGGGAACCTGATTAACCTAAGGATATAAAATAATTACACACAATTTGGTGGCGGGGGGGGTCAAGCAAAGTGATGTGGTAAGTGAAAGTGCATAGATGCACATGTTCTCATCTGCCTATCCAGTCTATGTCTTTTGGTTGGTGCATTTAATCCATTTATATTTAAGGTAATTATTGATATGTATGACTTTATTACTTTTTTCTTAATTGTTTTAGGTTTATTTTCTGTAGGTCTTTTCATTCCCTTGTGCTTCCTGCCTAGAGAAGTTCCTTTAGCATTTGTTTTAAAGCTAATTTGGTGGTGCTGAATTCTCTTAATTTTTGCTGATCTATAAAGCTTATGATTTCTCTGAATGAAAGTCTTGGTGGGTAGAATATTCTTGATTGCAGTTTCTTCCTGTTCATCACTTTAAATATATCACGCCATTTGGTCTGGCTTGTAGAGTTGTTGAGAAATCGCTGATAGCCTGATGGGAGTTCCCATGTATGTTAGTTGTCATTTTCCCCTTGTTGCTTTTAATATTTTATCTTTGTATTTAATTTTGACATTTTGATTACCGTGTGTCTCAATGTGTTCTTCCTTAGGTTTATCCTGCCTTGGGCTCTCTGTGCTTCCTGGACTTGGTTGAATATTTCTTTTCCTATACTTGGGAAGTTTTCAGCTATTATCTCTTCAAATAGTTTTCTCAGGTCTCTTCTCTCACTCTTCTCCTTCTGGGATGCCAATAATGGAAATGTTGGTGTGTTTAATATTGTACCAGAGGTCTCTTAGGCTATCTTCATTTCTTTACATTCTTTTTCTATATTATGTTCTGTGGCAGTGACTTCCACCATTCTGTCCTCCAGGTCATTTATCTATTTTCCTGCCTCAGTTAGTCTGCTATTAATTCCTTCTAGTGTATTATTCATCTCTTTTGTTTTTCCTTTAGTTCTTGTAGGTCTTTGGTAAACATTTCTTGCATCCCCTCCATTGTTTCCCCAAGATCCTGCATCATCTTCACTACCATTATTCTGAATTATTTTTCTGGAATGTTGCTTAACTTCATTTAGTTGTTGCTCTGGGGGTTTATCTTGTCCCTTCATCTGGGACCTAACTTTCTGCTTTTTCATCCTAATTAACTTTCTATAACGTGGTTTTGTTTTAGCCATTGTGGGGCTGTGGTTCTTCTCATTTTTTCTGTCTTCCCTCTGATGGAGGAGGCTAAGAAGCTTGTGTAAGCTTCCTGATGGAAGAGACTGGCACTGGGAATAACTGGGTCTTGCTCTTGTGGACAGGGCCTTGCTCAGTAAAGCTTTAATACAATTATCTGCTGATGGGTGTTGTTGCAGCCCCTCCCTGGTAGTTTGGCCTGAGGTGACCCAGCCCTGGACCAGGAGACTTCTCTGGTGGCTCAGATGATAAAAGCATCTGCCTACAATGCAGGAGACCTGGGTTCGATCCTTGGGTTGGGAAGATCCCCTGGAGAAGGAAATGGCAACCTACTCCAGTATTCTTGCCTGGAAAATTCCATGGACAGAGGAGCCTGATATTCTACAGCCCATGGGGTCGCAAAGAGTCAGACACGATTGAGTGACTTTACTTTTTTTCTTTCAGGCCCAGCCCTGAGGTCTCTAGGCTCTGTGGTAGGGTTAATGGAGACCTCCAAGAGAGACCTCCAAGGGAGACCTTCCAGGACTGCTGCTGCCAGTGCCCCTGTCCCCGTGGTGAGCCCCTGCTGAACCACACCTCCACAAGAGACCCTCCAACACTAGCAAGTAGCTTTGGTTAAGTTTCTGTGTGTTCACTGCTTCTTTCCTCTGGTCTTGGTACATGCAAGATTTTGCTTGTGTCCTCCAAGAGTGGAATTTCTGTTTGCCCCAGTCCTGTGGAAATCCTATAATCAAATTCCCCTGGCCTTCAAGGTTACATTCCCTGGGGATTCCTAGTCCCTTTGCTGAAAGCCTGATGCGGGGCTCAGAACCTTCACAACAGTGGGAGAACATCGTTGGTATTATCTTCCTCAAGTTTATCCGTCACCCACATGGTGGGCATGGGGTTTGATTTTAGCAAGATTACAACCCTCCTACCATCTTGCTGTGTCTTCTTATTTTTCTTTGGACATGGGATATCTTTTTTTGGTGAGTTTCAGCATCTTACTGCCAATTGTTGTTCCATAGCTAGGTGCAATATTGGTTATCTCACAGGAGGAGATGAGTACATGTCCTTCTACTCTGCCATCTTGAATCAGAAGATTCTGAACGACTTTTTATAGCTTCTTATTCCCTCCAAAATAGTTAATATTCTCTCTTTAATTCTTTGATCCTAGTAACCACTTGTTTTAAATGTATTTGCTCAAATATTATTATTTGAAGGGTTTTTTGTATGCTGTTTTTTTCCACTAGTTTTTCTTTTGGTATCTGGGTTCTTAATATATTTGATTATCATTGTGTGTTGCTTATTGTGCCTTGAACAATTAACTGTGGAAATAACTTGAGATCTAGAATGAAAGTGACTTTATCCAGCAAGAATTTGCCTCTGCTTCGAATGCCTAGGGATCCTACAATTCTTTTCCCTTATTGAACTAAATTTACAACTTGAGGTGTTCTGGATGATACAGGTGATGTGTATTTGTGCAGTAAAATAGTCTACTTATGTTTTACTTTTACCTTGAGTACCCTGAGGGTCTATATTTTGAGGACTCAGCTTCCAAATTTAAAACTTTTCTAGTTTGCCAAATGTTCTCAGGGTCAAAATAGCTTGGGTAATGACCTCTCTGGAGTCTCACTTTTCCTTCAAATTTTATCTATAACTACCAAATCATATTTTATTTTCTTTTTTGTTTATAAAGAGATTTTTTTAAACAAAACAGATATTTTATCCAGTACAGTAAGTCACCACCATATATGAATATTCAAGTTGTGAACTCTCAAAGATGTGAGCATGTGTTTGCTTGTCCAATCACGTGTAGTTCATGTATATGGTGTGCATTGTCATGGGCATTCATCCTCTACAAGTGACTGTGACTTTGTGTACTTTACTGTTCAGTACTATATAGAGGACAGTAGCACAATATCTATATTTCAAGCCCAGGTTGTCTGGAAGCAAGCAGAAAAGCAGCTTGATGTAGCTGGTACTGCTGAGAAGTGCCAAGTGATAACAATGGAAACAGAGGTAAAAATAATTGAGAGAGTGGAGCAAGGTGAAAAGATGGTAGACATCGCTCATTCCTATAACATGAATCATTCGACCATTGGCACTATTCTAAAGAGCAAGCTGTGAAGTCTACTGTGTCAATGATGTCAACAATAATGTTGAAGAAGTGTGGCAAAGTGATGCAGGATATGGAGAAACCTCTCAGTATGTGGATGCGGAATAAACATCAGCATCAAGTCTCTCTCAGCTTAATGCTGATTTAAGAGAAAACTAAAAGCCTTTGTGAAGACTTGAAGAATAAACATGGCAAAGAATCAGAGGGCACATCATTTAATGCCAGCCATGGCTGGTTTCATTGGTTCAAGGTTAAAGACAACCTCCACAACATAAAAGTAAGTGACGAGGCAGTGAGTACAGATACAGTAGCTGCCTGGGAATTTCCTTAAATGCTTCAAGAAATTATTGATGAGCGTGCATATTTATCAGAATACTTTTTAGTGTGGATGAGGCAGGACTGCACTGGTAGAGGATGCCAGACCAACGTTGTGTCAGTAAGGAGGAAAAGATGATGACAGACTATAAAGCAGCAAGATAACCTAACTCTTGTTTGGTGGCAATGCTTCTGGAAGTATGAAGCTAGAGCCTCTCTTAATTTATCATTCAGAGAACCCAAGAGCCCTTAAATTGTAGCCAAAGGCTCTCTTCCTGTTATGTGGAAGAGTAACCCTAAAGCCTGTGTTACACAGGCTATTTTCCAGGACAGGTTTTTCCACTACTTTATCCCAGAGGCATGGGAATATTGCTTGGAGAAGGACATCCCATTCAACACTCTTTTCCTGCTCGACAATGCTCTGGGCCACCGTCCATTCATAGCTGACTTTCATCCCAATGTCAAAGTAGTGCATCTGCCACTGAATATTATGTCGCTCATCTAACTTATGGACCAGGGAGTTACAGCGACTTTCAAGAAACATTATTTACCTCACACTTTTTGTTATGCAGTAAAGGCAAGTGACAATCCTGTGAGAATTTTGGAAGGACTATAACATCTACAAGGCCATAAAAAACATTGACTTTGCTTGGTATAAGGTTATAGCCATCACTGTGAATAGGATGTGGAAGAAATCTTGCCTGCCATTTGTTCATGATTTTCATGGATTTAAAGAAGGTTTATGAGGAGTTCAAAGAAGTCTTCAGCAATTTAGTGACCCTCAGTGAGAAGCTGGAGCTAGATCTGCAAGAGGATTACTGCACTGCAGTCTTTGCTGGGCAACACGGGAAATGAACTAATGAAGTCCTGATGGAATTGGAGGCTCAGAGAAAAGAAGAAGAGAGACAAGAAGAAGAAGTAACTGAAGAGCCAAAGAGATTTACAATGCAGGAAATGACAAGGGGGTTTCTTTATTTGAGGAGGCACTGTTAGTTTTTGAAGCATAGGACCCTAAAGTAGAATGGAACACGAAGGTCGCAGCAGCCATTCCGAATGCAATCCAGTGTTACTGAGACAACTATGATGGGAAAAAACAAACTATTACTTAGACATCAATGGATTGTTTTTTTCGAGAGGACAGGCAGAATTTAATCCAGCTAGGAACCAGAACCTGTACCATCAATGTAAGGCATGAGTGAAATTGCAGCTTGCCCTCCATCTCCTATTGCTGATGATCCTTCAGCTCTGCCATCCCTCACCCCCCTCCCTCCTCCAGTCAGTAGCTCTTCTTGCATGCTCACCTGATGCCAGCACCTGTATGCCAGCTATTGTACTGTACCACTGTACTTTTCAAGGTACTGTACTATAAGATTAAAAATGTTTTTTTTGTTGTTGTTATTTTTTGTTTCTGCTTGTTTTTTCATGCATTATTTGTGTGAAAAGTATTATAAACCTATTACAGTACAATACTACATAGCTGATTGTGTTACTTAGGTACCTAGGCTAACTTTGTTGGACTTACAAACAGAACTGGATTTACAAATATGCTTTCAGAATGGAGCTTGTTCATATGGAGGGGATTTACTAATATCTTAATTTGTTTTCTCAGGAGCGTTTGGTGAGAATAAATTCATTTTTAATTATTAAAATGTAAGTCATTCCTTTACTTTTTTGCAAGCTCACCTATGCATTTAAAAAGGATGTTATTTTCCCAGGATTCTAAGTATACAATAGTAAGAGACTTTTCATGTTTCTGACCATAATGCTGGAAATAGAAGTCTCCAGATTTATATGAAGAATATACACATTAAGATGTTACAGCAAGCTGAGCCAAAATATGTATGAGCCTCTAGGCCACTCTTGCTCCTTTAGGCCAATGCTCAGATTAAAGAAGTCTGAGGTACCTATTCTGTGCCTCCCTTTAACTAAGTCTTCTTCTGGAAGCAGGATTTTCTAAGCTGCCCACATTAGCTTTTCCCTGTGATTTACCCAGGTTCAGGGTTTCCCAGTCCTATCTTACCACATCAAGCACTTGGAAAGGAAAGGGGATACTGTATTAGTCTAGTGGGCTAGTACACTAGAGGTAAACAAGTTAAGTCTAAAGTCTAGAGGTAAAGAAGTCTAGTACACTAGAGGTACACTAGAGGTAAAGGGGTAAAGAGTCACTAGAGGTAAAGAATCAGCCTGCAGTGCAGAAGATGTGGGTTTGATCCCTGGGTCAAGAATATTCCCCGGACAAGAAAATGGGAACCCAGTCCAATATTCTTGCCTGGGAAATCCCACTGACAGAGGAGCTTGGTGGGCTATAGTCCACAGGGTTGCAAAGAGGTAGACACAACTTAGCAACTAAACGATAACAACAAATTATTCTAGTACTATTCATATTCTGTTTACTTGATTTAATAAAAGCTCCTGTATACCTAATTTTATGTCTTTGAGAACTCTATTTTGTCTTAATCATTATCATTATTTCTATTACTTGGGAGTATAATACAGAGGGTGAGTGGATGATAGTAGTAGTGGTAATGGAGAGACTTATGCATTAAATTATTCTAAGGATTGTGTGTAACCAGCATTAATCTTGTCCTGTAGCTTGGAAAATTTACATTAATAAGCTTAACTACAGTTCACGTGGTATCCAAATTCATGGTCCTTGGGACATTTGTAGTATTTCAGCAATCTACATGTGATAGGAGTTTGTAGTACCCCATCCTGTCCCAGTTACTCTTCCCTATGTAAGAACATTTTCCTGGATCTAAGATTCACCTTTTTAAAAAATAAGATGGTAGGGTGGGCAAGGCATAATGAGCATATTATTACTTCAGATAAATTGCTCTTATTTCTAGAAATTCCTTGACCACATATTTAAGGTGCCTATAATATTCTTGCCTTTCATCTTTTGTCAAAGTATCCTGTTGCTTTTTATAAAGTTGTGGTTTGTAAGGAAATGTTACTATTTAACATATGATGTAATTTAGATTAAAAATGTCTTCATTGATAAAACATGGGTTTTAAAACTGAATAATTTCCATTTTATCACCTCAGCACTCACTAAATTTGTATATTGATTATTTAAAAAGAAGTACATGTAATCCTATCTGCATGTGATCTAATAGTTTCTTCACATTTATAAGGAATTTCACAAGTGTTTTGCTAGTGTGTTCACTACATTCTTATAAAAGTAGTAATATATTCTATTACCATTCTAGCTCTTCAAATGACAGGTAACTTTCTTAAGGTATTTATAAATTATTAAAAATTTAATTCTTCCTTAAAATTTGATAGCTCAAATACTCACACTCTAATTTGAGAAGTAGGCAAAATCTGTCTTTGCTTCCACCTTTTCTCTATAATATCTACCCCTCTTAATCTTCTATCCCTTTCATGGTCTTACTGCCTATCTGTTCTCTCCCTCTACCCCTAATCCAATAAAAGGGGCTCACCTGCTATTGTTAAAATATACTTCAGCATTAAAATTTTCCAGAGCATAGGGTAGCAGTGTAAGAAATTGTTTCTTTTTTCTTTTCTCCTTACTCTAAGGCAAGATGAACAAAGCTGAAGCAAGGCATCAGTCCCACTCCAGACCCAGGTAACAAATATATATCAATGAATACTGAGTATGGATCTTTATCTGCCTGAGGAGCAAGATACCTGGGGCCCTCTTACCAACTTTTTCAATGACCTGAAGTAATTCTGGAGACTTCAGATACTCTGAGATTCTAAAGCCTTTAATGGTCTGATTCAATGTCCTTAGCTTGGTCCATGTAGTCCTCTATCCAAGACTGATGATGATTAGAGATCCTTATTGTCTTAATCTTTCTTTAGAATGGGAATTGGTACTGCATTATTCAAGTCATCTACAGACCCTGGACACCTGAACACATTGTACCACCATCATCTGGCCATCACAGGAAAGCTACCTCTTCCTGAGCTCCCAACTTACTTATTTATACTTGAGCATACAGTAATGAGGGCTTCCTGGGTGGCGCTAGTGGTAAAGAAACCGCTTGCCAATAGAGGAGTCATAAGAGGCAGAGGTTTGATCCCTGTGTAGGGAAGATCCTGCAGAGAAGGACATGGCATCCAACTCCAGTATTTTTGCCTGGAGAATCCCCATGGGCAGAGGAACCTGGTGGGCTACAATCCATGGGGTCACAAAGAGTCGGACATGATTGAAGCAACTTAGCATGCACATACAGTAAGGGATTTCATATAGTTTTCCTTGCCTAGTGGCAGAAATTCACAAATGACTGAAGCTAGCCCTTTATTCATTTTTCATTCATTCAAAAAATATTTACTGAGTGCCTACTATGTGTCCAGTTTCTTGGAATGTAAATGTGAACAAGTCAGACAAGATCCTGTCCCTCATGGAACTTAGAATATAGTGGGGAAAGAAAAAGACATTAACAATTAGCATGTAAATATGTAATATAATATTATATAGTGATAAGTTGTATGTGGTAAATTAAGTCTGTTTAAGGTGTTATGAGAATGCCAGCAGGGAGTGTGACTGTTTTTGAGTGGACAGGACATACTGAACATGCTATAACTTTTTGTAGTTATGAATTTCTGTTATTTTCAATACCTTTTGGCACCCAAGACCTTAAGGAGTTCATTCCTGGTAGCAAATTTGGAGTGTGTACCTGCTGCTTCTGCTGTGTATGACCCCTTAAATAGAAGGCACGAGGCAGATAAGAACATGAGAACCTAATCCCTTGGCCATTGAGGTGGAACTGAGGGCCATAGAATGCTTGAAGACATTAGGTTCATGACTTATTTAAAAATAATAATTATGAAAATGTTACATATACACAAATGTAAATCCATCTTTACACAAATGTAAAGATGGAATAATGGTGAAGCCCCAATACAGCCATAACTCAGATTCAACAGTTGTCTTTTTTTTTTTTTTTTGCTAAATTTGCTTTATCTAAACCTTTCTTTGGCTGAAATATTACAAAGTGAAACCCACACATCACATTATTTCACTGCTACATATTTCTGTATGCATCTCCTTTAAGAATGAGCATTTTCTTACATAATCACTATTAACTTCATCCCTAATAAAATGAAAATTATTTCTTGGTATCATCTATTACCCAGTCCATAATCAGATTTACCCAATAGTATCTTTTTTTTTTAAAGAATATGAATATCACACTAAGCACAGAAGGCAATATAGGAAAATGCTTATAAATGATGGACTTTGGAGTCAGGTGAGAATAAGGTTTAATTCAGGATTTCTTATTTACAAATGTTGTGAGTTTAAACTCTCTGAGACTAGATTCCTCCTCTGAAAATGAGGCTAATAATACCTCAACACTGTTGTGGAGCTTAAGTGAGAGAATATAGTAAATAATTTATTTAGTATCTGATATGAAATTATCATTCAATAAGAGCATTGCCATCATTGTGTGTGCTATGAGAAAAGGGAAACAAATACAACCCAAAACAGGAAAATGTGAGCTTTGTTTTTTGTAAGTGATGGTTATTTTTTTAAAAAAGCTAAAACCTCTGTTTGATGATACAAAACTCATACTAATTAAGAAAATTTTAATAAAATGCTGCAACTTCTCTTTTATTGTCTTCAGTAAAATAATGATTATTCATATTTAATATTCTTATTTGTAAAACAAACTTAAGTCTCTCCTCTCCTGAAGACTGAATGAGATGACATATGGGAACATATCCAGGATGATGTTCAATATGGTGGGATCTTAATAAATGTAGATCATATTTGAATTTTAAAAGGCTTTGTAAGATTTAGTTGATTACTACACTAAAGAATTCATGTATGCTGAGTTCTCATAGTTTATTGCTAATGACATACACATGCAGAGTACATCATGTGAAATGCCAGGCTGGATGAATCACAAGCTGAAATCAAGATTGCCAGGAGAAATATCAACAACCTCAGATGTGCAGATGATACCACTTTAATGGCAGAAAATAAAGAGGAACTAAAGAGCCTCTTGGGCTTCCCAGGTGGCGCTAGTGGTAATGGACATGTTTTCCAATACAGGAGGTGTATGATACACAGGTTTGATCCCTGGGTCGGGAAGATCCCTTGGAGGAGGGCATGCAACCCACTCCAGTATTCTTGCCTGGAGAATCCCATGGACAGAGGAGCCTGGTGGCCACAGTCCATAGGGTCTTAAAAAGTCAGACATGACTGAAGTGACTAAGCACAGCACACACAAAGAGCCTCTTGAAGAAGGTAAAAGAGGAGGGTGAAAAAGCTGGCTTGAAACTCAACATTAAGAAAACTAAGATAATGGCATTTGGTCCTATCAGTTCATGGGAAATGGGGGAAAAGTGGAAGCAGTGACAAATTTTATTTTCTTGGGCTTCAAAATCACTGCAGATGGTGACTGCAGCCTTGAAATTAAAAGATGCTTGCTCCTTGGAAGGAAAGCTATAACAAACCAAGACAGTGTATCAAAAAGCAGAGATATCACTTTGCCAACAAAGGTCCACATAATCAAAGCTATGCTTTTTCCAGTAGTCATGAACATGTATGGGTGTGAGAACTGGACCATGAAGAAGACTGAATGTGCAACAATTGATGCTTTTGAATTATGGTGCTGGAAAAGACTCTTGAGAGTCTGTTGAACTGCAAGGAAATCAAACTAGTCAATCCTAAAGGAAATCAACCCTGAATATTTATTGGAAGGACTGATGCTGAAGTGAGGCTCTAATACTTTGGCCACCTGATGCGAAGAGCCAACTCATTGGAAAATACCCCAATGCTGGGAAAGATTTAAGGTAAAAGGAGAAGAGGGTGGCATAGGATGAGATGGTCAAATAGCGTCACCGACTGAATGGTAGTAAATTTGAGCAAACTCCAGGAGATAGTGAAGGACAGGGGAACCTGGCGTGCTACAGTCCATGGGGTCACAAAGAGTTGGACACAACTTAGAGACTTAACAACAAATACACAGATTAAAATCATTACTGAAATATTGCTAAGGAACATGTTTATTTAGAAACAGGAGAATTGACTTGAATGCTTGTGATTCCTGTTCTAAGTTATATTAAAAAATTATCTTCCACAGTATTAGACTACTAATGATGATGTTTGTCCAAGTAAAAATTATATTTAAGATTTGAGAATATTGGCCATTATCTCTAGGTGAGTTTGTTCAGCATATCCAGAGTAGCCTCACTAATAAAGGCACTGATTAGCAAATAGGTCTAAGCCATGTGTCTCTAAAAGAGTTCTCCTGGCCTATTTCAATTTTAACACTCACTTCAGATAAACACGTTAACTTTAGTTTCATATTATTTTATACATTATTTCAACATCCAACTCTGGTTTTGCAGCACTTGCTTCCATATCTAATCACTTAGTTTCAGGTCTTGCTTTTAACTATCGATCACAATTCTGACCCCTTTGATGCAGACCTTGCCAGGCCCAGCTTAAATTTAAAATTCTTTTGACCAACATCCTTTGTCAATTTACCTCTCTCAAATCAGCTTCCTTAGAAGATATACTCACTGTCCCAGGTTTCACATTATTTAGGAATGTGTATAATTCTTTTTTTTTTATCAAGCTAGAGGTAAAACTTGAGGTATATTACTATACCTCAAAATAATATATTATATTGTTATCAAATAACTTAGCTACTTGATAACAATATTCAAAAATTAATTAGATACAATTCACTTGCTAGATAAGGTATTCTATTTTAAATTAGAAAAATTAATTTGCAAGCACAAATAGAATGGAATGCTTTCACTTCTTCCAAACATAGGTTCAGTTTTCAGCTGTACCTCACATTTTAATAGTAATGAAAGTAAGTTAATAATCCCTTCCAATTAGCCTCAAACTACTTCTCCATACCACTTTTCCATAAATTTGGAAAGGAGTACATCAAGGCTATATATTGTCACCCTGCATATTTAACTTATATGCAGAGTACATCATGTGAAATGCTGGGCTAGATGAAACACAAGCTGGAATCAAGATTGCCAGAAAAAATATCGATAACCTCAGATAGGCAGATGACAACACCCTTATGGAAGAAAGTGAAGAGGAACTGAAGATGCTCTTGATGAAAGTGAAAGAGGAGAGTGAAAAAGCTGACTTAAAACTCAGCATTCAAAAAACAAAGATCATGGCATCTGGTCCCATCATTTCATGGCAAATAGATGGGGAAATAATGGAAACAGTGAGAGACTTTATTTTCTTGGGCTCTAAAATCACTGCAGATGGTGACTGCAGCCATGAAATTAAAAGACACTTACTCCTTGGAAGGAAAGCTATGACCAACATAGAAAGCATATTAAAAAGCAGAGACATTACTTTGCTGTCAAAGGCTCATCTAGTCAAAGCTATGGTTTTTCCAGTAGTCATGTATGGAAGTGAGAGTTGGACTATAAAGAAAACTGACTGCTGAAGAATTGATGCTTTTTGAACTGTGGTATTGTAGAAGACTCTTGAGAGTCCTTTGTACTTCAAGCAAATCAATCCTAAAGAAAATCAGTCCTGAATATTCATTGGAAAGACTGATGCTGAAGCTGAAATTCCAATACTTTGGCAACCTGATGCAAAGAACTGACTCATTGGAAGAGACCCTGATGCTGGGAAAGATTGAAAGCAGGAGGAGAAGAGGACAACAGAGGATGAGATGGTTGGATGGCATAGCTGACTCCATGGACATGAGTTTGAGCAAGCTCTGAGAGTTGGTGATGGACAGGGAAGCCTGGAGTGCTGCAGTCCATGGGATTGCAAAGAGTCAAACACAACTGAATGACTGAACTGAACTGAACTTCTCTATACACTGCCCTCATATTTTCCTTTCCAATACCCTCAGTGTGCTGGTAATCACTTAAAGTGACTCTTTGGTAAAGGGAAACCCTGATTTATACTGTTGATCTTCATCATGTTATGACTCCCACCATAGCTAACTTGAAGTTACCAAAGTGTCAGAATTGAGAAAGCATGCATATAATCAGTTGTCTTGAGCAAGTGCTAGTAGATGCCAGCATTAAACTGTCTTTACTTATCCACTTAGAAGAATAGTGTGTCTAGTTTATTAATTATCAAATTTCTTTGTATGTAATACTTTTGAGGACAAGAAGAGGGATATAAATAAGTAGGGGTATAAAGACCCTACATTAATACTTAAAGAAATTAAAATGGCAGATCCATTGAAGCTACTATTTATTCAATATAGCAGATTCCCCATGTTTTAAAGACGCAAATAACTGTGCTTCTGAAATTGCTACACAAGATTTTAACACTAAAGCTTTGGCTGTGAAAAACAAAATAGTGGTAGGCTACCATAAGCACCAGCTATGTATAACCTTTGGCTAGATTGCCAGTTGAATATGTTAATGTTAACAAAATGACTCTTAGACTAAATTGCTGAATTCTAATTAGAAATCTGTTAAACTATAGAATCTGCTAACACTGTCAACTTAAATTTTTGGAACCTACAGAAAGAAAGCTCTCATGTATCATACCAGCTTAGGGGAAAAGGTTATATAACAGCATAACTCAAACAAGCTCATCACATTTCATTTTCTATGCATTGTGTCACCAAATAAATTTGAGGTGATAAAAAAGTAAACTCAATTACAGTGCTCAAAAAAGGAATGTGACTCTTGACAACACAACACGTATCTGAAGCAGGCTGGGAGTTTGTATTGAAGGAACAATATTAATAAAAAAATTTCTCAGGACTTACCAGGTGACTCAGTGGTGACTCCCCACTTCCAATGCAAGGGCATGGGTTCGATCCCTGCTCAGGGAACCAAGATCCCACATGCTGCATGTCTTGGTCAAAATAAATAAATAAATAAAAGGAACAAATTTCCTCAATCAATGTGGTACACCACATCATTAACAAAAGAAGGGAAAAGATCACATGAGCATCTCAACAGACACAGAAAAGCATTTGATAAAATTCAACATTTATTCATGATAAAAACTCTCATCCAAGAGGGATTAGAGGGACTGTATCTCAAAATAATAATGAGCATTTATGATAAATCCACAGCTAACATCATACTCAATGGTGAAAACCTGAAAGCCTTTCCTCTAAAATCAGGAGCAAGACAAGGGCACTCACTCTTGCCACTTCTAAGGAATCAGACAAGAAAAAGAAATAAAAGATATACATTAACAAGCTGCATTCACCATCTCTTTTGTTAATATTATTCTCCCTAAAGATTCACAAAGTCATTATAAATTTTCACTCCTGCACATGTATCATTTCACAGGTAAAACAAACTGAACACTCGATTTTCTCTCTAACCTTATTATATAATGAGTGAGCCTTAGGAATTCAGATGTTTACTTTTTGAACATAAAAAAAAATATAGAATTAGCTAAAGGCACTTATTATTGCTACATGTCTACCAAACTCCAACCATTTTAATAAAAAATATATTTATGTTTGCAACATGATGTGCAAGCTATAAACAACAAACAGAGACTGTAAAAGTAAATGAGAAAAACCTATGCAGTATGGAGTATGTTAAAGTTATGGTTTGCTGAAGCAGGACTGTTTTTCACCCTCTTTTTTTCCCCAAAAATTTACTATTAACTCTACTATTGTCAAAGGAACGCATATATCAAAAGGTGTATATATATGTGTGTGTGTATACTTTATTATATATATATACACTTTAAATCTGAAAAAGAACAGAAAAACATTTTGGAAATGCAATTTTAAGTGTAAAATGTGAAATATAAGAGGAAATTATTATTATTTAGGTAAGTGATAAAATTGTATCAAAAGGAATGAAATACCTAGGAATAAACCTCACCAAGGAGATGAAATATGTATACTCTGAAAACTATAAAACATCAATGAAGGAATTTGAAAATGATAAAAAGAAATGGAAAGATATTCTTGCATTCTTGGTTTGGAATAATTAATATTGTTAAAATGGTCATGCTCCCTAAAGCAAGCTGCAGATTTAATGTAATCACTATCAAAATACCTTTGATGTTTTCCCCAGAACTAGAACAAATAATCTTAATATTTATATAGAACCACAATAGACCCTGCATTGCCTGAACAACCTTGAGAAAAAACAAATTTGGAAGTATCATACTGCCTGACTTTAGACTATACTACAAAGCTTCAGTAATCAAACAGCGTAGTACTGTCACAAAAACAGACACCTAGACCAAGGGAACAGAATAAGGAGCTCAGGAGTTAACCTATGCACTAAAGGTCAATTAATTACCATAAAGGAGACAAGGATATACAATAGAGAAGAGACAGTGTCTTCAATATGTGGTCTTGGGAAAATTGGACAGCTACATGTCAAAGAATTAGACCATTTCCTCACACTATGTGCAAAAATAAACTCGATGTGGATTAAAGATCTAAATGTAAAACTGGAAACCACAAATATCTTAGAAAAGAACATAGGTAGAACATCCTTTGACATAAATTGCAGCAATATTTTTTTGGATTTGTCTCCTAAGGCAAAAGAAATAAAAGCAAAACAAAACAAAAGAGAGAGAGAGAGAGAGCGAGAGAGAGACCTAATGGACTGTATAACCTGCTAGGCTCCTCTGTCCATGGTATTCTCTAAGCAAGAATACTGGAGTGGATTGCCCTGCCCTTCTCCAGGGAATCTTCCCGACCAAGGGATTGAACCCGGGACCTCCCTTCATCTTCTGCATTGCAGACAGATTCTTTACTGCTGAGCCACCTGGGAAGCCCACAGATTAGTATGTTGGTGCAGCAACTTAGGAAAACTGTACAGAGTTTCTTGTAAAAACTAAAAACAGAACTACTATGTCATTCAGCAATTCCACACCTTGGTATATATCCAAAGAAAAGGAAAACATTAATTTGAAAATGCATGCACCCTAATAATTCATAGGAGAATTATTTACAATTGTCAAGACATGGAAACAACCTAAAGGGTCCATCAACAAATGAATGGTAGAAGATATGATATATCTTCTCTGGTATATATATACAGTGAAATTTTACTCAGCCATAATAGTGAAATTCTGTCATTTGTAACAGTGTGGATGAAACTAGAGAGTATTATGCTTAGTGAAATAAGTCAGAGAAAGACAAACACAATGTGTTACCAGTTGTATGTAGAATATAAAAAATAAAACAAACATATATATAACCAAATAGAAACAGACTCACAGATGCAAAGAACTAACTAATGGTTACTAGTGGGAAGAGGCAAAGGGAAGCAGCAAAACAGGGGTATAGGATTAAGAGATACAAACCACTATGTATAAAATAGGTAAGCAACAAAGATATATATTGTACAGCTAAGGGAAATATACTCTTTATTTTATAACTTTAATTGGAGTACAATCTACAAAAATATTGAATTACTATGTTGTACACTTGCAACTTATAAATCAACCTTACTTCAATTACAAACAAAATAATAAAAATAAACTTTTTAAGGTAAGCTTATAAAATGATTTTCATACAGCCTGTATAATGGAAGGCATTTTTATAAAATAGTATAATTTTTTTAAAAAGAGTCATGAAAATTTTATTTAACAAGTTAATTTTCTGTGTGTCATTTAGAAATTTTACTCTAATGGGAACAATGATACTCATTTAATTTTGAAAGAAAGATATTAATATAAATTCTTATAAGACATCCAAAACACTTCATATTTTCCTTTGGGTTTAATTGTCAGGTTGTGACTGCCAGAAGCTACTACTTTTATGGCTGTCATTTCTTGATTTGCCTTGACTCCAGCCACTCATTTTCTTGATTGTTTATTAAAGCAAATTGGCCTGGCCTGAGTTTATCTTGTTTATAGTCTCTTGATTTGTTTGTTTGTTTAGCTTGACCTTTAAAAAAATTAATTAATTTATCTTAATTGGAGGCTAATTACTTTGCAATATTGTAGTGGTTTTTCCATACGTTGACATGAATCAGCCATGGGTGTATGTGCATCTGCTCAACTTTGGCCTGCCAACTTAGATCTTAATACTGTTTTCTCAATATTTTGCCTGCTTTCTGATAGTTATCTTCTTTAACTGAGTTCTTGATTTCTTTTTTTTTTCTTTTTTTTTATTATTATTTTTTTTTCCAGTGGGTTTGTCATACATTGATATGAATCAGCCATGGATTTACATGTATTCCCAATCCCGATCCCCCCTCCCACCTCCCTCTCCACCCGATTCCTCTGGGTCTTCCCAGTGCACCAGGCCGGAGCACTTGTCTCGTGCATCCCACCTGGGCTGGTGATCTGTTTCACCATAGATAGTATATATGCTGTTCTTTTGAAATATCCCACCCTCACCTTCTCCCACAGAGTTCAAAAGTCTGTTCTGTATTTCTGTGTCTCTTTTTCTGTTTTGCATATAGGGTTATCGTTATCACCTTTCTAAATTCCATATATATGTGTTAGTATGCTGTAATGTTCTTTATCTTTCTGGCTTACTTCACTCTGTATAATGGGCTCCAGTTTCATCCATCTCATTAGGACTGGTTCAAATGAATTCTTTTTAATGGCTGAGTAATATTCCATGGTGTATATGTACCACAGCTTCCTTATCCATTCGTCTGCTGATGGGCATCTAGGTTGCTTCCATGTCCTGGCTATTATAAACAGTGCTGGGATGAACATTGGGGTGCACGTGTCTCTTTCAGATCTGGTTTCCTCAGTGTGTATGCCCAGAAGTGGGATTGCTGGGTCATATGGATGGGCCAAAGAACTAAACAGACATTTCTCCAAAGAAGACATACAGATGGCTAACAAACACATGAAAAGATGCTCAACATCACTCATTATCAGAGAAATGCAAATCAAAACCACAATGAGGTACCATTACACGCCAGTCAGGATGGCTGCTATCCAAAAGTCTACAAGCAATAAATGCTGGAGAGGGTGTGGAGAAAAGGGAACCCTCTTACACTGTTGGTGGGAATGCAAACTAGTACAGCCGCTATGGAAAACAGTGTGGAGATTTCTTAAAAAACTGGAAATAGAACTGCCATATGACCCAGCAATCCCACTTCTGAGTTCTTGATTTCTATAAACAAGTCTGGCACCTACGGATCAAGAATTTTGCTGCTGACTTTTGCTACATGTCTGATATGCTTTCTCTAACTGCCTACAATTTAGGCCTCACTATCTGGTTCTGACTATTGGACATTTTATGTGCACTTAATTTGTTTTATTCACATGGTTTCAAATCATTGATTCTACCTTGACTTAGACCCAGCTCTTAGATCCATTAACCCACCTTGCCAATCCTTAGATCTTCAACTTTCATCCACTACATAGGCCTGGAAATGACATGATTATTAATAGTCACTTTCAAAAGATCATCAACTCCATTTGATCAAAAGTATATCATTTAGTAAATTACTGATCCATTGACCTTAGGTGATTCACTTTGCTTTATTTTCCTTATCCAGAAAAAGTGATGGCAAGATGATGTGAAAAGTGAAATAGATTTTTTTTCTTATTTGATCTACCTGAAAAATAGCCATCTTGATCCTTTATATTTTTAGTTCAGAGTCATTTTTCAAAAGGTTGTCAAATGACTCTGGAATTTTAATAACTCTTCCTTACCTTCTCTGATTCTTCCTGTACTACAAATGCTGGTTTGGAATACTTAGATTTTTTATTATCTCCTTTTATAAAACAGATACCAAATAATGTATTTGGGTGCTTCTTCACACACATTTTGCTTGCTTGGGCAAAGGTATTTGCTAAGTATCTCCCTTATTTTGACCTGAGGACTACTGGTCCATTCATCTCCTCAGATCATTTAGTTCCACTAAAAGATAAATGATTTCAGATCAAATTATGGGTGTCTGGTTGGATTAAAGAGTGAGAACTAGTAAAGGATACTGATTTGAGGTTTTCTTGGATGGCCCCCACTTCATAGTGCTAAATAAATAACTAATTCCTTTCCAGGCAATTTATCCAGGCTACTACTAGCACTCATTACCAAATAAATCACTTTATGGATCATCTCAAAGCACATACCACGAAAGTTATTTCCCAGAGTATAACCAGGTCAGCAAGTTCATAGATGATCTATAGGAAATCCATGGTCTCCTTCCACAGCAAACATCATGCAAATTTGTATGTGTGTATATTTCTGGGGAAAGTATCCAAGGCTGTGTCATATTAGCAAAAACATCCCTAATCCCCCAAGTGGTTGAGAACCACTTTAAAATGTAAAGAAAGGCAATTTAACCTTGATAAAGCAGTATATTTCCTTTGCCATATAAACAGGGTTCAAGCTGCTTCCAGTAGTTGATCAGTACAATTATGTAGGTGTCCTAGATATTCAGCAAGAGGTAATGCAGGAGACCTGGGTTCAATCCCTGGGTCAGGAAAATCCCCTGGAGAAGGGAATGGCAACCCACTCCAGTATTCTTGCCTGGAGAATCCCATGAACAGAGGAACCTGACAGTTTACAGCCCATGGGGTCACAAAGAGTCAGACATGATTGAGTGACTAATACTTTCACTTTCTTTCTACAAGTAAATTTCAGTATGGAATTAGAGAAAGAAATGAATCAATTTCATAGTACCATCTAAAGAGAGAGATATTTATAAGTGGACTTTTTATGGATGTATGCACATTGTTGATTTTTTTTTAGTAGTTTGCTTTGCATAACTGCTACATTAGATAACTGAGGCTCGGGTCTCTCACTTTTTCTGGCATTAATAGTATGACTAAAAGGAAAAACATTCAGAGAAATATCAAGAATACAGTTGTTGACATATCAGAAATAGAACTCGACTCTGCAAAAGCTGATCACTCATATTCATAGTTCTAGTTTTCCTAGATCCTCTCACAACCCATCTCTATATCACTATTTTGAATTTTCACTTAAGTCACTCATTACAGATTATTCTTCATTCCTGACTGATATTCACTATGCAACTAGATTATGAATATTTTGTGGACAAAATTCATGTTTTAGTAAATTCTCTGTGGCTGACACATAATAGGAGCTAAATAAATGTTTGTGGAATAAAATTGCCTCCATTATTCCCCTTTATACTTAGATCTTAATATATTGTATCTCAACCTTTTTCATACATAAGAATTTTCTGTATGGCTGGATAAATACTGGTTATTGGGCCCGACTCTCAGAGTTTCTGAATCTGTACAAAGAACCCCCAAAATTGCCTTTCTAAAAGGTCCCAGGTGATGATACAGGGAAAATATATTCAGTTTAAGTAGAAACAAACGGGAATATTAGTAATATGTCACATCTCAAAAACCACAGTGTAACTCAGAAATCAGATTCATTTTGGAAAATTGCTAAGTGAACAAGTTTCATTAATACCTTTTCTATAATATGAAGTACTTTAATATGTAAAATATAAAGTAGAAATTTAGTATTCTGCAGAAGTCATTTACAGAATCATTATAGCACAGTATATGCTAATGATTCTCAAGGGTTTTCCACTAAATGTTTGCATCAGAGAATTCTTTCCTCTTAAATGTACTTTGACCTGCCCCCACAGTAAGGTGAGAGAAGTTCCTTCAAAGGGCATCTCTTTAACCAAAATACTAAGAATAAGACTCTTAGATAATTGAAATCCATTGAGAACCGATAAATTTAATATTTCACTTTCTTTTTTAAGTTATTTCCTTCATGCTTTGAATTAAGAGAGTTTAAAAGGACAACACTTAATATTAATGTTCTCATCAATTTTTGGTGTACAACTTTGATTGGCGATGCCCATAAGCTACAAAATGCCTAAAAGTTGCACAGCAAAAAGTGAAAGAGACAAAGAGCTTAAGTAATCTAGAAACAAAGCATTAAGCCTCAAATTAATGATAAGCAGCTCAATCAGAAAAAAATTAACCTGATTTTAAACAGCTTAGACATTAGTTCTTCTAACCTAGCAAGTCATATTGTTTAGAGCTGTGTTCTGGGCTTAAATAGGCAGGCTTCACATGTATCAATAAATGGTTGCTTTCATTAAAACAAATTGTCAGATGAATTGCTTACATGAAACACGAATTGAAACATGAAAAATGAAAGTTAAAAGCATTTTCTTTGGTGTGTGCAACGCTATACTGACCAAAATGCCCAATAAAATGTTGTTTTAATTAATTTGTTCATTATTGAAGGATAATTGCTTTAGAGAATTTTGCTGTTTTCTGTCAAAAGATGCTACCTATTGAAGAATAGTAAATTATTTGCCTTTTATTAGTGGTATTCCAATCTAGAGCTTGCTTCCCATTCGATTCCACTAAACCAAATCTTAAAGGACCAAATCTACCTTTAAGATATTTTCTTAATCCCTATATGACATGATCCAAAAGTCAGTGAAGTCTATGTTGGAATGAACTTTAGTAGTCACTCATTACAGATTATTCTTCATTCCTGACTGATATTCACTATGCAAGTATATTCACAATGATTGAGACCTTTGACTTTACAAAGCAGTCCCTATCATTTTTGAATGTTAAGCTGAAAATTGCCTCCATGTAAGTTGTCGAGACCGGCTCGACAAGCAGGGTTTCTGAAAGTGCAATACGGCGAGAGAATGAGAAACAAGAAGTAAGAATTCAGAGAAAAGCGAGGATCAGGGGACCAACACCACTTCAAGGTGAAGGTGCCAAAACTGAATCCAAGCCAGCTTTATTATACTTTCAGCCTTGAATGAAAGAATATGCAGGGAGTTAAACTATAACACGACTTCCCTGGTGGCTCAGATGGTAAAGCATCTGCCCACAATGCAGGAGACCCAGGTTCAATCCCTGGGTTGGGAAGATCTCCTGGAGAAGGAAATGGCAACCCACTCCAGTATTCTTGCCTGGAAAATTCCACGGGAGGAGGAGCCTGGTACAGTCCATGGGGTCGCAAAGAGTCGGACACGACTGAGTGACTTCACTTTCAAACTATAACACATGTGGCCTTCAGGGCCAAAGAACAAAATGATCATTAACCATTGAGTAAGTAGGAAACAGTAATCAATAACAAATCAGTGTCTGGGGTCGATTTTCCTCTGGACTGTTTCCTCTGGACTTGTTCCAAGAGTCTCATGCCTTATAGCAACCAGTTTATCAAGAATTATACATTTCTTTTGCAGCCCTTGCCGGGGCCTGCTTTTCTTTTATTCTTCCTGTCTTCTACAGTTAGTTATCTTTTTAGTCTTGGTTTTGCATTCTGGAGAACCACACAATAAGTCACATGTGTCTTTTCCCCAGTGTAGTTCACTTAAGTTCAGTCACTCAGTCGTTTTCGACTTTTTGTGACCCCATGGACTGCAGCATGCCAGGCTTCCCTGCCTCTCACCAACTTCTGGAACTTGCTCAAACTGATGTCCATCAAGTCAGTTATGCCATCCAACCATCTCATCCTCTGTCGTCTCCTTCTCCTCCCACCTTCAATCTTTCCCAGCATCAGGGTCTTTTCCAATGACTCAGTTCTTTGCATCAGGTGGCCAAAGTATTGGAGTTTCAGTTTCAGCAACAGTCCTTCTGATGAATATTCAGGATTGATCTCCTTTAGGGTGGACTGGTTGTATCTCCTTGCAGTCCAAGGGACTCTCAAGAGTCTTCTCCAACACCACAGTTCAAAAAGCATCAGTTCTTTGGCACTCAACTTTCTTCATAGTCTAACTCTCACGTCCATACATGACTACTGGGAAAACCATAGCTTTGATTAGATGGATATTTGTTGGAAAAGTAATGTCTCTGCTTTGTAATATGCTGTCTAGGTTGGTCATAGCTTTTCTTTCAAGAAGCAAGTGTCTTTAATTTCATGGCTGCAGTAACCATCTGCAGTGATTCTGGAGACCAAGAAAATAAAGTCTCTTACTGTTTCCATTATTTCCCCATCTATTTGTTATGAAGTGATGGGACCAGAAGCCATGATCTTAGTTTTCTGAATGTTGAGTTTTATTTTTTTTTATTTTTTTTTCATTTATTTTTATTAGTTGGAGGCTAATTACTTTACAATATTGTAGTGGTTTTTGCCATACATTGACATGAATCAGCCATGGATTTACATGTGTTCCCCATCCCGACCCCCCCCCCCTCCTACCTCCCTCCCCATCCCATCCCTCTGGGTCTTCCCAGTGCACTAGCCCTGAGCACTTGTCTCATGCATCCAACCTGGGCTGGTGATCTGTTTCACCCTTGATAGTATACTTGTTTCAATGCTATTCTCTCAGAACATGCCACCCTTGCCTTCTCCCACAGAGTCCAAAAGTCTGTTCTGTACATCTGTGTCTCTTTTTGTTTTGCATATAGTGTTGTTGTTACCATCTATTTAAATTCCATATATATGCGTTAGTATACTGTATTGGTGTTTATCTTTCTGGCTTACTTCACTCTGTATAATGGGCTCCAGTTTCATCCATCTCATTAGAACTGATTCAAGTGAATTCTTTTTAATGGCTAAGTAATATTCCATTATGTATATGTACCATAGCTTCCTTATCCATTCGTTTGCTGATGGGCATCTAGGTTGCTTCCATGTCCTGGCTATTATAAACAGTGCTGTGATGAACATTGGGGTGCATGTGTCTCTTTCAGATCTGGTTTCCTCGGTGTGTATGCCCAGGAGTGGGATTGCTGGGTCATATGGCAGTTCTATTTCCAGATTTTTAAGGAATCTCAACACTGTTCTCCATAGTGGCTGTACTAGTTTGCATTCCCACCAGCAGTGTAAAAGGGTTCCCTTTTCTCCACATCCTCTCCAGCATTTATTGCTTGTAGACTTTTGGATAACAGCCATCTTGACTGGCATGTAATGGTACCTCATTGTGGTTTTGATTTGTGTTTCTCTGATAATGAGTGATGTTGAGCATCTTTTCATGTGTTTGCTAGCCATCTGTATGTCTTCCTTGGAGAAATCTCTGTTTAGTTCTTTGGCTCATTTTTTGATTGGGTCATTTATTTTTCTGGAATTGAGCTGCAGGAGTTGCTTGTATATTTTTTAGATTAATCCTTTGTTGCTTTGTTTGCTATTATGTTCTCCCATTCTGAAGGCTGTCTTTTCACCTTTCTTACAGTTTCCTTTGTTGTGCAAAAGCTTTTAAGTTTAATGTTGAGTTTTAAACCAACATTTTCACTCTCCTCTTTCACTTTCATCAAGAGGCTCGTAAGTTCTTCTTCACTTTCTGCCATAAGGGTGTTGTCATATGCGTATCTGAGGTTACTGATACTTTTACTAGCAATCTTGATTCCAGCTTGTGTTTCATCCAGCCTGGAATTTTGCATGATGTACTCTGCATATAAGTTAAATAAGCAGGGTGACAAAATATAGCCTTGACATACTACTTTCTCGATTTGGAATCAGTCTGTTGTTCCATGTCCAGTTCGAACTCTTTCTTCTTCACCTGCATACAGATTTCTCAGGAGGCAGGTCAGATTGTCTGGTATTCCTATTTCTTTAAGATTTTTCCACAGTTTCTTGTGATCCGCATAGTCAAAGGCTTTGGTGTAGTCATTAAAGCAGTAGTAGATGTTTTTCTGGAACTCTTTTTCTTTTCAATGATTCAACAGATATTGGCAATTTGATCTCTGGTTCCTCTGACTTTTCTAAATCCAACTTGAATATATGAAAGTTCATGGTTCACCTACTGTTGAAGTCTAGCTTGGAGAAATTTGAGCATTACTTTGCTAGTGTGTGAGATGAGTGCATTTGTGTGGTAGTTTGAACATTCTTTGGCATTGCCTTTCTTTGGGGTTGGAATGAAAACTGACTTTTCCAGTCCTGTGGCCACTGCTGAGTTTTCCAAATTTGTTGACATATTGAGTGCGGCACTTTCACAGCAGCATCTTTTAGGATTTGAAATAGCTCAGCTGGAATTCCATCACCTCCGCTAACTTTGTTCGTAGCGATGCTTCCTAAGGACTGCTTGACTTCACATTCCAGAATGTCTGGCTCTAGGTGAGTGATCACACCATTGTGTTTATCTGGGTCATGCAGATTTTTTTGTATAATTCTTCTCTGTATTCTTGCCACCTCTTCTTAATATCTCCTGCTTCTGTTAGGCCCAAACCATTTCTGTCCTTTATTGAGCCCATCTTTGCATGAAATGTTCCCTTGGTATCTCTACATTTCTTTTTTTTTTTTTTTTTTTGTGGGTTTTGTCATAGCATTGATATGAAATCAGCTAGATTACACTTATTCCCCATGCGATCTCTACCTCACCACCTCTACTTCTCCAACCCGATTCCTTCTGGGTCTTTCCCAGCACCAGGGCGGAGCGACTTGTTCTCATGCATCCCACCGTGGGCTGGTGGATCTGTTTCAAACAACCGTAGATAGTATATATCATGCTTTCTTTTGAAACATCCCACCCATCACTTCTCCCACAGAGTTCAAATCTGTTTTATTTCTGTGTCTCTTTTTTTCTGCTTTGCATATAGGGTAATCGTTACCATCTTTCTAAATTCCATATATATGCATTAGTATACTGTATTGGTCTTTATCTTTCTGGCTTACTTCACTCTGTATAATGGGCTCTAGTTTCATCCATCTCATTAGAACTGATTCAAATGAATTCTTTTTAATGGCTGAGTAATATTCCATGGTGTATATGTACCACAGCTTCCTTATCCATTCGTCTGCTGATGGGCATCTAGTTGCTTCCATGTCCTGGCTATTATAAA
>NC_057419.1:74936233-75090911 GCF_019320065.1 Cervus canadensis
GCACTTGTCTCATGCATCCACCTGGGCTGGTGATCTGTTTTCACATAGATAGTATACATGCTGTTCTTTTGAAACATCCCACCCTCACCTTCTCTCACAGAGTTCAAAAGTCTGTTCTGTACTTCTGTGTCTATTTTTCTGTTTTGCATGTAAGGTTATCGTTACCATCTTTCTAAATTCCATATATATGTGTTAGTATGCTGTAATGTTCTTTATCTTTCTGGCTTACTTCACTCTGTATAAGGGGCTCCAGTTTCATCCATCTCATTAGGACTGGTTCAAATGAATTCTTTTTGACGGCTGAGTAAAATTCCATGGTGTATATGTACCACAGCTTCCTTATCCATTCATCTGCTGATGGGCATCTAGGTTGCTTCCATGTCCTGGCTATTATAAACAGTGCTGCGATGAACATTGGGGTGCATGTGTCTACATTTCTTGAAGAGACCCCTAGTGTTTCCCATTCTATTGCTTTCCTCTATTTCTTTGCATTGATCACGTAATAAGGCTTTCTTATCTCTCCTTGCTGTTCTTTGGAACTCTGCATTCAAATGGGTATATTTTTCCTTTTCTCCTTTGCCTTTGGTGTCTCTTCTTTCATCAACTATTTGTAAGGCCTCCTCAAACCATTTTGCCTTTTTGCATTTCTTTTTCTTGTGGATGGTCTTGATCTCTGCCTCCTATACAATGTCACAAACCTTCATCTGTAGTTCTTCAGACATTCTGTCTATCAGTAGTCTTTCAAATATTTGAAGATATGTTCTCTCCAGATCTTGCTATCTTTAAATTAAGCAACCTCAACTTCTGGAGCCTTTCTTGCCTCATATAATATTTTTTTAGGTGCCTCATCATTCTTGATTTCTCTTATCTAGAAGCAGCCATCTGTGAATATTTCTTTTAAAATAAGAAGCAATCAACTGAACAGAGTAAATGTGGTCTGATCAAGGTACAGGATACCTTAGTACCTTTCTTGCTTTATATGTTTTTTCATAATGCAGTTTGTCTCAATTATCTTGCTTAAGATCATTGGTATACTAGAAAATATTCAATTTATAAAATTTTGAAATAAAGCATTTCCCACCTTAAATATTTATTGCCCATCATTTACTTTTGTAACTGATTTTCACAAACATAAATGAAATACTGACTGTTGATACCTGTCAAACTTGGTCTTGTTCCATTTGTTATGTTGAGTCTTTTGAGATCTTTGAAATCTTGGTTAATATACATGCTTTAAATATTCTTCCTCTATTGCTTTCACATAAAAATTCAATAAACATTTAATTAATATATTGTGAACAGAGTAGGTACAGATGCATAAGTCATGATACTAGAAACATCTCTGATTTCTGAATGTTTATTACTTTTGCCTAGATTGCATCACACAATCTATACTTTCCTATATCCACTCATTCAAAAAGGCTTATTGAATGCTTACTACATGCCAGGTGTCATTCTAGGTACTGGTGCTATAACAGTAAATAAAAAAGATAAAATCCTTACCCTCTTGGGGAAGAACAGAATAAGCATATAAACAAATTACATGATTTCTTATAGTGATGTTAAAAAATAAATAAAGCACAACAGGAGGATAGAGGAGACAGACTGATTTGGGGATAGTATTTTAAGTATATTGGTCCCTGAAGATACATCTGAGGAGGCAAATTTTAGCAGACAATCTGGGTGAAGAAATGTGCTATGTGGAGATCTGAGGAAAAAGTTTTCCAAGAAGGCACAAATGTGACATATATAAAGCCAGAACAGGCTTCCCAGAAAGAGGTGTGATGGAGTCAAAGGCTTAGTTACAACATAGTGAACTAAGGCAGAAAAAAGTGGTGACAGTTAAGTAGTAACAATGATTTAGAACTTTATTTTTACTCTAATGGAAAACATTTGGAGGGTTTTAAACTGGGAAATGATATGATCTGATTCAACTTTGTAAAGAATGTTTTAACTGATGTTAAGAGAAAGTATTAAAGAAGGACAATAGAAGATCATAGGAAATCATGTAAGATGCTTTTGTATTTTCTCTATTCAAGTTAGAAGTGATAGTGTATTTGGTATAGTAGGAAAAGAGGAAGTAAAGTGTGCTCATATTTGGAGCATATTTTGAAGGTACAGCATACAGAATTTACTGATGTCTTGGATATTAAGTGTGAGGGGAAAAGAAGAATGATCAACTAAAAAAAAATTACCTCTTTTTGTACTCTGGTTTATAAATTTTTCAAGGGTAAGGAAGCTGCCACTTTTCTTTCAAATCACTTCAGTTCAAGGTTTGCAGTAGGTACTTAATGAACATATTAACTCATCATAGGTAGCTCATCTGTAAATTCTCCACTTCCACTCTTATTATTCATTATTTAAAATATCTCAACCTCAATTATTTCTCTTCATTTATGCTCTTAACATCCTGATCTAGACTCAAGTAATCCAGAACCTGGATTACTACTACAACTATCTAACTGATCTCTGTCACAACAGCCTACCCCCAATCTGATTCAAACAGCAAAATGATGACTGACAGATCACTTGAAAAATCTTTCAGTCATTCTTTCAAAAGCTGCTTATTGATTTGTCTACTTTGTGTCCAGGACCCTTCTAGATGCCATGGATATAATAATAAAACAGACATAGAAGCTCACCCTTGTGAAGCCTATATTTGCAATAACTAAAATATATAGAGTATATTAGCAATAAGTGCTATAAGGAAAAATTTAAAAAGGAAGGAGTATAGGTATGTAGGTATAGGGAGTGTGGAAAAGATCGAAATTTGAAATATGGTTGTGTAACCTCTTTAAATTTTAAAGAAATTACTTTGAAAGAAGTTACATGTAATTAATGCATTTTAAAAAGGTTACATTTGAGCAGAGATGTGAATCAAGTAAGGGACCAAGTCCTAAAAAGATCAGAGGGAACAATAGTACAAGGGCCTTGATGAGGTCAGGAGCTTAATTTGTTTGAGAAATGAAGAAAACGCTGTGTGACCGGCAAGTGAGTTAGTGGTAGAGTGACAGGAAAGAAGGCCAGAGAGATGAGAAAAGCCAGATCATTTAAGACATTGGGGTTAATTTGTATTTTGTAGCATATGTGAATGGAAGCCATTGGATAATCTGGAGCTGGTCATGATCTGACTTTTGTTGTAAGAAACACTTAAACTGCTCTATAGATTGACTGTAAAAGCTTGAGGTATCTTGCCCTAAGGCCCTTGGTAGCTTTTAATAAGATCGAAGTTCTCTGCCTACATTCAAAGGCTTTAATATCAATCTACCTTATCTCCCACTGGTTCCCAAAATATGCCCTCTGTTTGTGAGGCTGATTTCATCATGGACCTCCTGTATATGTATATATATGTATGTGTATATATATATTCATATATTTATATTTATATATATTTATATATACACATATATTTTCCTACTTTTGCCTATTTCTTCCCCTTTAAGACAATGTTTTCCATCCTTTCTTATCCCCCGTTCAACAATCAGCTCACTGTTCAATACAACACAGAATGCTTCCACAACTATCCTCACCTCACTGATCCTTTCAGTCATTAAATGATGTAACTCTTGTTTGTCCTTTATGACTGAACAACATGGTCATGTACTTTATTGTATTGTTGTGAAAGCTTAATGTGTGCTAGTCATACTGTATCTATGAATGGTAAGTTCTATAATGGCAGAAGATCAGTGAATTCTGTATCTCTAGTGGCAATATCACTCAGCATATTTTGGGAGTGTATCAAGTGTGTTAACTAAGGTAACATATAGCTTGAGGGTTTTTTTTTTTTCCTGTTATGATATAATGGTGATTACTCAAACTTTCAACAAAACAGATATTAAGGTTAGGTGAACAGAAACGATAATTTTAATTTCTTCAGTTGTCAGACTCAACAGGAGACATTAACCAATACACTCACTCTTGGGCTTGTTTTAACAATACACAAACTCTAAAGGCTCAGTGGACACCTTGATTTCGGTAATATTTTTCTGAATGTTCAATACATTTGTCAATTGAACACTGACCACAAAGAATATATATATTTCTGTATGTGATCACTTGATTTTGGCAGCGTGCAACAATTCTGCTGCAAGCGAATCTCAACTTGGAAGACCAGGCAGGACCTGCTCAAATGGCTGGCATATAACTACTATAGTCACAGGGATGCTGGGCGTTCACTTCTACTCAGGAAGCGAGAGGTACTGAGAGACTTGGCTTCGGATGTAGCTGATTTGTGCGGGGAGAGGCAGCCCCATTGCAGGCAGCTATCTCTCCTCCCCCCTACCCACTCTTGGGTTCTGGGCTGAGGCCAGGGACTGTCCAGAGCTGATCTCGGGCTCCCATTGGCCGCTGTCTTTTGTGACGTCACGATCATGATGAGAATTGATGATCGGACACGCTGATTTCATTGTCTGAGGAGGCAGTGAAGACCCAGGAAAAATCTCGCTGAATACGCCTGCCCCAGAACTGCCTTGATCTGGGATCTTCTTTCCTTCCTGTGACCGCACCACGCCCGAGGTAAGCACCCTGCATGTGTGGGTGTGAAAGGTGAAGGAGGGCGAACAAGGCGCCGAGCTAATGCTCTGCCCAGTGCCAGGCACGGAGGTTCAGCGGCCTAAAAAGGCTGCCAACAGACTGGTGCGGCTTTTGGGAAACCAACTGCTTCTGCCCTCCGAGTGAAGCCTAGAGGCAGCATGAGGTTAAAAAAGAGCTGATGAAAGGGATACAGTAGACACTGGCAGAAAGCGAAGGATCTTGCTCCGAGAGAGGGCGACATTTGGGACGCGCTTCTGGCCCCAGAGTAAGAGGAAGTGGCGCCTCTGTCTCGGAAGAAAGGAAAGAGGTGAATTCTACCACTTCTAGATTTCACTGGACTGTAGATTTCGCACAGCCCTACTCAAACGCGCAGAAGGTGCTGCGCCTGCGCAATAACCACCTTTGTGGGGCGGGAGCGGGGGTGTGGGTGGGTGAGGAGTTCCTGGCTAGGAGAATAGGCTTAGAATTTGCGCATGCGCTTTTTTCTTTATCTGGAGGGGGTGGGGCTGAGGTCTGTCTGAGCAGAATTTGGGAAGGGTTGGTAAATTGGCCTTGTAATGTTTCAAGTGCTAATTGATGGAAAGAATCTATCAGTTACTTTGTAAGAGCATATCCAGCCCCAAGTGGGCCTGAGAATTTTAGGACGGCAAATTCTTAATCTTCACTAATCGGATTTAGAATAATGGAAAGAACTCGGAGAGGAGTTTGGAATAGAAATTACTGAGATGAGAAACCATTTGGAGAAAACACTAATTATTCAAGTGAATCAAACTTTTAGTCTTCAAGGAACTCTGATTAGGTGTGCCACTCAGTAATGTTTGATACTTAAACTGTTTGGAGATACTAAAAATATAAACAAAAATCCTTACCTGTCTCCTTTTTCCTTCTTGAAAAAGTCTCTTATAAAGCTTTGGTCTCTGTTTCAGGCTTGGTGCTAAATCCTTTTCCCTTCTTCCTCTGTGCCACTGTTAGAGCCAAGGTCAAATCTTATTTTGAGAGACACTTGTCCAACTTCCCTTCTTTGGGAGGGACTATATTACTCAGCAAACATGAGGAACAATCCTGCCTATCTGCCTTTGTTCTGTCCTTGGTGGATAAACTGTATAGTAGTGTTAATACTTCTGCTCCACGGTCAGATCATGAACTCCTAACTATTTTACAAAGAAATCTGGATTTTTCCCCATTTCTCATAGTTAAGGGGTTATCAAGTCCTGGTGAGTTTTCCTTTGAAAGCCTCTTCTACCATTTCCCCCTTATTTTGCAGTCGAAACTCGCATCACTATCCATTCAGTCATTCCAGGAGCCTCCTACCCGGCCTTCTAATTCATCCTGACAGGCTAATGACTTAAGCACTTCCTTCAACAAATCATTTTTCTTCACCAAAATATTATTGGCTCCTTATTTTCTATTGTTCAAAGCCCAGATATACTTGGATTGCAAAGAGCTTCCTAATCTCACTTAATTGTACCACAGGAATATTATCTTTATTTCTCAGTGCATTACTCTCCCTAATGAGCCCTGAACAATCTACCTACAGAATTTTGCTCCTTGTACCATTACCACTCCCTTCACCTAGGATGCTCTCTCTGTCTAATCAAATCTTACCCGCTTTGAAAGCTCAACTTAAGTTACACCTCTTATAAGTACCTCCTAAGTATAATCCAACTCTTATTAAGCTCACCTTTTCTAGAACTCCTATGTCAGTTCTTACATTTGCCACTTTTCTTATAGCCTGCTTTAATTTTGTGTGTGTATATGTGTTAGACCAGGTTCCTCAACTGGATTTTAAATATGTTCTTAAGAGTTGGTACCATGCCATCTACCATGTATTTCTTTATCCAAGGCACCTGGATGACTATTTGAAATATCTATTGCTATATGGTCTTTGTTTTCCAATTTCTTTGGAAATGAAGTAATATAGTTATAAAGAACTGTATGTACATGGAAACTTATTCATCATTGGTCAAGCAAGGAACCCTCCAGTGACTGAATAAACCTGAATATGAGTCAAAGAAAATGCAATACAGACATCTCTATATGTTGGGTGGCCTGTGAATATATTTTGTCCTCATAAGACCAAAGGAACATTATCCCAGAAGTAGTTCTGTCTGTAATTTTCTCAGTTTGAAAAATACTAAGACATTTTCCTATTTCTGTGTTTCTCTTTGATAACATTGCTTTATGCATTTCTTTTAAATATACCAATTATTCACTCTTTTTTATTGCAAGATGTCTTGCATTTGCTGCTTTACATTGACTGTCACTGACAGTTTTCATCTTGAATCAGAGCTAATCATTGTGATGGTTTCCCTAATTTCTATTTTATAACGTTTCAACTGTCCCTTTCCTACTCCTTGGGCTTCAAATTGCATTGTTTCATGGACTTCAATTTTATTTGAATGAAAGTGACTGTGGTTTAATACAGAGGCTTTCTATAGATTTTACTTTGCTGCTTCACTTTGAGGCACCATCTCAATATCGTATCAAGGTTTGAGGTTGAGGAACATGCATGAAAAGCAGTACAAAGGGTATTATTATAACCTGTAAACTTGAAAACTATTGTGAAGTAAACTATGAATATTTTTTAAAGTATTTAATTAATTTTGCTTTTAAAATTGTACTCCCAGAGGGAATTATGTTTTTTGTAGTAATGTATTTTTTTATGTTTTTATGTATTTTTGTGATCCCCAACAGGATAAAAATATTTGAATTGTTGATTTTGATTTTACTGTAGAGTCTGATAAACATAAAACTAGCGGTGTCTGAATACACTATATCTAGCATAGTGATTTCGAAGTAAACTATGAAAATTCTAGAGATATATGTTCTGCATACAAAGGGAACTGGGGAGGTTAGTATATTCAGAAACTGTCACCGACAACTGTGACCTTTCTAGCCTCTATAAAATTTCAAGACAATAAACTGAAACCTGTCTATGCAAATGGAATCATTTTTGTGCCAACAAGTAGCTAAATTGCCTGGATTAACCAGCAATCCAGGTACATAGCAGCTGAACAATTAACATTATACTGTGTCAGTCAAATGCTATTTTATGCCAATCAAATGCTATAATTTACATTTGACATCTGTAAAGAAATTTACAACAGCAGATGTCTTACCTTCTTGATCTATCATTTTTCATGAGATTTATCTCCAATTGGGTTGATCCTTAGACTCTTTAAATGTGTTATTTTGTAGAGAGGCAAAAATTAAGGAAAATATTTTCTTAGCTGTTCTTCCCTTGGAATTGGGGGAAATTTACTTTAAGGTTCTTAATACATCCATGGAAACATGTAAATTACATGCCCTATGTAGGCACTTTTCTCAAGTAGACAAGCATTTGTGTATGGTGCTTGCCCAAAATCATACAAGTAGTAAGTGGCAGAGCCAGTATTTCAAAGCAAGCATCATTCTAGAGGCTTCACTCTTAACTACTAGGTCCTAGATTGGAGAGCTAGAGTGAGGCCAAACTTCATTTATTGTTTTTAAACATTGTGTGTAAAATTTCTCCAAACTTACCTCTCTTTATGATTCTGTAATGCCTTTGACATATTCCTTTCTCTCTCAGTGGAAATGAAACTTTTTTAACAGATAGGCTGAGTTTTAGGAGAAGGGATCTTTGTTTTGACTCCAGTGGCTTCAATGGCAGAAGGCATATAGGATTTTTCCTACTGTCAAGTACCGAGCAGTGGTGAAAGTATTTCTTCACTGAGTTTTGTGAAAGGACAGATAGAGGTGTTTTCTCCTACAGTAATACATTGCTTTATATATTATACTTTCTTATTTGGTTAGCTTGGTCTACCTATTGTGTCTTTTATGGATGAAATTTGTTGTTGTTTAGTCGCTAAGTCATGTCTGACTATTTGCAGTCCCATGGACTGCAACACACCAGACTTCCCTGTCCTTCACTATCTCCTGGAGTTTGCTTAAACTCACGTCCGTTGAGTCAGTGATGCCATGTAACCATCTCATCCTCTTTCGCTCCCTTCTCCTCTTGCCCTCAGTCTTTCCCAGCAGCAGGGTATTTTTCAATGAGTCAGCTCTTCACAACAGGTGCCAAAATATTGGAGCTTCAGCTTCAGCACCATTCCTTCCAATGAATATTCAGGATTGATTTCCTTTAGGATTGACTGGTCTGATCTCCTTGTTGTCCAAGGAAATCTCAAGAGTCTTATACAGCACCACAGCTTGAAAGCATTAATTCTTTGGTGCTCAGTCTTCTTTGTCTCACATTCATACATGACTACTGGAAAAACCATAGCTTTGATATACAGACCTTTGTCAGGAAAGTGATGTCTCTGATTTTTGATACAGTGTCTAGATTTGTCATAGTTATTTTTCCAAGGAGCAAGTGTCTTTTAATTCTGTGGTTGCAGTCACTATCTGAATTGATTTTGGAGCCCAGGAAAATTAAATCTGACACTGTTTCCACATTTTTCCCATCTATTTGCCATGAAGTGATGGGTGCCATGATCTTCATTTTTTGATTGTTGAGTTTTAAGCCAGCTTTTTCACTTTTCTCTTTCACCTTCATCAAGGGGCTTTTTAGTTCTTCTTCACTTTCTGCCATTAAAGTGATATCATCTGCATATCTAAGTTGTTGATATTTCTCCCCACAATCTCAATTCCAGCTTGCTCTTTATCCAGCCTCGCATTTTGCATGATGTACCCTGCACATCAGTTAAATAAGCAAGGTGACAGTATACACCCTTGATGTACTGTTTTCCCAATTTTGAACCAGTTCATTTTTTCATGTCCAGTTTTAACTGTTGCTTCTTGACCTGCATACAAGTTTCTCAAGGAGGCAGGTAATGTGGTTTGGTGTTCCCATCTCATTAAGAATATTCTGCAGTTTGTTGTGATCCACACAGTCAAAGACTCTAGTGTAGTCAATGAAGCAGAAGTAGATTGTTTTTGTTGTTGTTGTTGGAAATCCCTTGCTTTTTCTATGATCCAGTGTATGTTGACAATTTGATCTCTGGTTCCTCTGCCTTTTCTAAATCGAGCTTGTACATCTGGAAGTTCACAGTTCATGTACTGCTGAAACCTAGCTTGAAGGATTTTGACCATTACCTTGATGACTTGTGAAATGAGTGCAATTATATGGTAATTTGAATACTCTTTGTCATTGCCTTTCTTTGGGATTGGAATGAAAACTAAGTTTTTCCAGGCCTGTGGCCACTGCACGTTTTCCAAATTTGCTGGCATAATGAGTGCAGCACTATAACAGCATCATCTTTTAGGATTTGAAATAGCTCAGCTGGAATTCCATCACCTCCACTGGCTTTGTTTGTAGTAAAGGTTCCTAAGTGCCCCCTGACTTCACAGTCCAGCATGTCTGGCTCTTGGTGAGTGACCACATCATCATGGTTATCTGGGTCATGCAGATCTTTTTTTTGTACAGTTCTTCTGTGTGTTCTTGCCACCTTTTCTTAATCTCTTCTGTTGCTGTTAGGTCCTTGCATTTTTGTCCCTTATTGTGCCTAGCTTTGCATGAAATGTTTCCTTGGTATCTCCGGTTTTCTTAAAGAGATCTCTAGTCTTTCCTATTTTATTGTATTCTTTTCTTTGTTGCATTGCTCACTTGAGAAGGCTGTCTAATCTCTCCTTGCTATTCTCTGGAACTCTGAATTCAGTTGGGAATATATTTCCCTTTCTCCACAGTATGAAATGGATGAAATAGCTATGCCAATTAGGACAGTAATTATCTGAGACTCATTCTCTGAGTAGCTTTTCCCATTCAGAAACTGATTGCTTGTTGTGTTGAAATCACCTCAACAGAGAAACAATTGGAAAAGATCTAAGTAATTGTAAAATGTGGTAGAAGAAATATATTCTACATTAATGGGCAGTATTACATTAGGTATAGAATGTTCAGCCCTGAATCATCCTCACTATTCTAAGACAACATGAAGGTATTAAAATTTTAATATGCATGTGTTATGAAAATAATCAGTCAAGCATTTTAATTAGAACTTAGAGGCTCACTCTTATCTCCAGTGAATACTTAACAGATGCTAAAGATCAGTTTGAGTTGTTTTTTTTTTTCCCAACTAGGAGTGCTTAATGTAGACAGAACTCAGTGTTCATTGTCATTTGGAGCCAGTTTACTTTTCTGGTAGGGTTTAGTGCTTCTGTGTCTATTAAATCCTTGCTATTCAAAGTGTGTTCCATGGAATAGTAGCATGGGCATCACTTGGAAACTTCTTAGAATATTGCTGAACCTCTGGCTCCACCCAAGACCTACTGAATCAGAATCTGCATTTTAATAAGATCCCTGGGTGATTCCCATGCATGTCAAAGTCTAAAGTGAAATATGAATTCCTGTACAACCTAAACTTTTAAGAGCTGATAATCATAGAAAAAAGTGAACTTCCTTTTGTCCATTTTCACATGTGTTAAGTGATATATAATCAAAGTATTGTCTGTTTAATATGCATCAGTTTTGCTCCATTCTAGAGTCAGCATTATCTCATTGAGAAGATAGCTACACCTATGTGATGGATAAAATTGTTAAGTCTGAAAAAATCCATTTACTTTGTTGATAGTAATGACTTTACTATTGACATGTTATTTACCCTACTTGCTTAACTTGTCAACAGTGTTACAGAAGAGTATAGCTTTATTGGGGTGACTGTCACTAATATCTTCAAGAGGAACTGTATTAGTTTTCTATTTGCTCCTGTAATAAATTACCACAAAGACAGTGACTTTAAACTACATATGTATTATCTAACAGTTCTAGTGGTTAATGGTCTGAAACAGGTCTCACTGGGTGAAAATCATGATGTCAACAGGGCTTTCTTTTCTGGAAGTTTTAAGGAGGAATATATTTACTTATCCTTTCTAGCTTCTAGGAGCTATCCACATTTCTTAGCATGCGGTCCTCTTTCATCTTCAAAGTCAGCAATGACTGATCACATCCTTCACATTGCATCACTCTGACATTCTTCTGCCTCCATCTTTCAGATTTAAAGATAACTGTGATTACACTAGGCCCACTAAAATAATCTAGGATAATCTCTTTACTTTAAGGTCAACTGATTATCAGCCTTAATTCCTTCTGCAACTTTAATTCACTTTTCCCATGGAGCATAAAATATTCACAGATTCCAGGAATTGGGATACAGAGGGGTAAGGGTCTGCACAGGAAATGATGGCCTTTTGGGCTGATAAAGGAAGCCAGCATCTAATCTTGTTATTGGGAGAAGCAATTAGTCAGTACTAAGGGAGAATGCCATGTAAACAGGAAGATGGCCATTTACAAGCCAAGGAGAGAGGCCTACAACCCATCCTTCCCTCACTGTCCTCATAAGCAACCAACCCTACCAACACCTTGATTTCAGATATCTAGACTTTAGAACTGCAAAACAATAAATTTCTGTTTAAGCCACCCAGTTTTTGATACGTTGTTATAGCAGCCCTAGCAAACTGATATAGTCAAGATAGTCCTTTAGTTGATATCTAAGTTGATATCATCCTCAAAATCACTTATTTAGTAATTTTGTGTTTTATAATATGCTAAGTATTGGATAAAGTGAATTAGACATCAAAGTGTTTATAATATACATTAGGCATTTTTTGTGAAACAAAGAAAAATATTACATGCCTGGCCCTGAGTTTATTCAACTGTGAAATGAGGGCACAATCTTCATAATACCTAGCTTAAAAATATATGATTCTATTTATTAATTAAATTTTAATGCTATTAAATTAATATATTAATAAAAAGTATTAAGTGCATTCAAAATTATGTTAATGTTCTCTTCAGGAAACAGTATTTTAATTTTATTTAATTTACCATTCTTGCCATCCATTGCCCATTTTCTAACTCTCATCTTTAAAGAGAAGCAATAAAGATGTTATTGAGAAATGCCGTTCTTTTGACTCTCTTGACCACTTTGAAATTAAGATACGTTCAGAACACAGTACATTAATACCACTATAATATGCAAATATATGCTTAAGAAATACATTTTAAGTGAATAAATTAAAGTGTTTGTGGTAATACACTTATATATTGGCAACGTTTGAGAGCAGTGACTTGGAGAGGAAAGGATTACTTTGCAAAAAGTTTTGCTCTGATTTCTCACTCTGCAAAATACATTAAAGCAATATGTGTTCTCAAAATTCACAGGTGAAGCTATACTTTCTAAATAGCCTTGAGAGTATTTTTGCAAATTGTTATCAAGTTACCTGAATTAAATTAGCTGTAAAATAACAATTGCTTAATATGGTCATGATCAAACCTTGGATAATATAGTCAACATGTTCAGATATGGTCTGATTAACACCAATGAATATAATTGTGATGAAATACCCAGCAGCACCTTTGTTATGTAACAGTCTGTTGTGCTTCATATCCAAGTGAAAAATATGACTATGCAGGAGAAATGCAGTGCCAACAAAATCATTAGGGGTTACTATATATCCCATTCTTCAAGCATACATACATCCATGATTTGGCTATAGCATAAGTTTTCTATCTTAATGTCATAGGCTTAACATAGGGTAGTGTCTCTGAAATTGCAGTCTGCAGATCATAGGGTGTCCAAGGACATGTTCTTAGGGGTCTTCAAGTTTTATGAAGATTTTTAAATTTGAGGGTTTTATTTCACTGATAATCTTGAAAAGAAAACCCATAAGATGCATGTATTCACTCACACACAGAGTCTTTCTACCAGGTATAGTGACAAAGTTGCTTTTTTTATAGTCATAAATCACAATTAAATACATTTGATGGAATGAGTTAAGTACATTAAGACAGAGTTCCTCAGAGAACCAAAGGTAGATTTGGACAATGTAGGAAAGATTTTGTTTTTGGTTTTGTTTTCCTCTTTTAAAGGAAAAAAAAAAAAAAAAAAAGACTTTACCTGTGACTCTCAGCTTTGAGTTGCACTCCATGAGTCTTTTAAACTATTATACAGTTTCTTAGTCTATTTAAATTATTTGTAGGGATAAATATATGCTTCCACTGTTCAAAGAATTAAAAGTGTGTGTGTGTGTGTTGTTTCAACACTATACATGTTACAGATGGTGTGCTTTGAGAAATCTTCCTCCAAATTCCCTGAAGAATAGGATGCATATTTTTATCCTCAAAGCCTTTGCAGTTTTTGCAGTAAAATCAGAAATTGAAATATAAGAAAATCAAATAATTCATCTCTTTGCTTCTAGGTAAAACTACCCTTAAGTCTTAATATACACTATGTAAATTTGATTCACAAAACATTTAAAAACTATCTAGTTTAAGTGAGTAAATATGGTTTCAACATTTTAAAAACAAGTTGTAATTACCTATGAAAACTTTTGCCAAGAGTGGGAAGGAGTTAAGAAAGAGTAGGATAGAGTTATGTAAATGATAAGAAAAGGTTGAGAGAGAACTAAAAAGGATAAATTCATAGTACAATGAAATTCAAGAGACATATTATTTTGATATAATGAGTTATTAATTAATAATTACTTTTGCAGTGTGCAACTATGAGAAATTTTATAAAGCTCTCCTCAATAGTAAATTAAAATGCAATCTGCATTTAAAAATCTTAATTTAGAATGTTAATTACTAGATGTTAGTGGCCAGGGCTTATGGCAATGGCATCACTATCATGAATTGGTGAAAGATAGAAATGATTTACTTGCACAATTTGCTTGGAGCTAGAAATGTAAAAATGAATAGAAATTAGTCAACAAATATATATGGATCAAGGTAGTTTTTAACTCATTGGGAGATTCTATGTAACAATGGTCACATATTCTGTATGATTGTATGTAAGTAGAGCTGAAGAAAACAGGAAATCTGTTTTCCAGTTGAGGCCCTGTTTATGCTTCTGTTGTCCAACAGGTTATCTGTTTGAAATTGATCTTTTTTACTTTGTTATGAGTTTTGATATCTGAGTGTATTGATAAGGTATTTGTAGTTTAAAAATATTTTATTATTTGTGATAAAAGCAGCAGCATTAAAAGCTAACAAAGTATTAAAATTGATGAAATATCTGAGATCTAACATATCTACTTGCCAATAATTTTTTGAACATTTACATGTGGTTATAGAGCTATGTCAGTGTAGATATATCCTTTCATCTGTTTATGTAAATAATATATACATAATATTGTCTTGGAATTTGCACCCATGCCACTATGAATATATATTTAACTTTTATGTAACTGGATAATATTAACATCAATTGTAGAGAATTTTAAAGTGTTTTTTAAAATGAAATTAGTGTACAATTTCTTCATGCCCTGAGAAAATTATCTAGACTGTTGTTAAAATTTCCTGTTCATATGTCTATCTTAGTGATAGAGGCCAATTATATCTCTATTAAAATGGAAGATAAGAGATGTGTACAATGCATTTCAGTAGTTATAGCCCAATAAACAAATAAAGAATATCCTTTCATAGTCTTTAAATAGATGCAATGCCTGTTACTTGACTTCATGCTTAGAAGATGATGAAATTTTTTGTGTGATATTTGCAAATTCTGATAAGTTAATTATAAAATATCTAAATAGAAAACTGCTATTTGTAAAGATGAGGATCATTAAATGTAAATGATAGATTAAAGTGAGAGCTTCTGAGAACAGATTTGCCATAGCAATTCTTTTGCATGTATTCAAATTTCATTAAGTTCAAAGTGTCAGTTCATTATTGCATATTTAATAAAATTTGTTAAATAAATCACTGTTTAACAACTTAGTTTTTAATAGAATTCCACTGTAATATAATATCCTTTAATTTTCAACATTAAATTTACATTAAAAATTATACAGAAACATCTTTGTCATCAACTCAATGGACATGAGTTTGAGCAAACTCTGGGAAATAATGAAGGACAGGGAATTCTGGTATTCTGCTATCCATGGGGTTTCAAAGAGTTGGACATGACTGAGCAACTGAACAACAACAAATCTACATACATGGATGCCATGCTTGTTGGTGTTGTGCTTAATTTTTGCATTCTCCTAAATTTTAAAAGATCAAACTCTCATTACACAGAAGATCCAAATTGCAATTCTAGAGACAAATGTAAAACTACTATGGAAGCAACCTAGATGTCCATCAGTAGATGAATAGATAAAGAAGTTGGGATATTAAAGTAATTAGCCTCCAACTAATAAAAACAAATGGAAAAAAATAAATAAATACTCAGTCGTAAAATGAATGCATTTGAGTCAGTTGTAGTGAGACGGATGAACCTAAAGTCTGTTGTACAGAGTGAAGTAAGTGAGAAACAGAAAAACAAATTTCATATATTAATGCATATATATGGAATCTAGAAAAATGGTACTGATGAACCTATTTGCAGGGCAGGAATAGAGACGCAGACATGGAGAACAGACTAGACATAGTGGGAGAAGGAGAGGATGGGACGAATTGAAAGAGTATCATTGACATATATACACTACCATTTGTAAAATAGATAGCCAGTGAGAAGCTGCTCTATGGGCACAAGGAGCTTGACCCAGTGCTCTGTGAAATCCTAGAGGCATGGGATGGGGTGGGGGATAGGGGGGAGGTTCAGGAGGAAGAAGATTTATATGTACTTGTGGCTGATTCATGTTGTTGTATGGCAGAATCCAACACAATATTGTAAATCAATTATCCTCCAATTAAAAATAAATAAAAACATAAAAAATATTAATGGACCATTAATTTTCTGCCTATAAAGCCAACCACCTAAAGTAAATGTATGTATTCTTTGAAAGACAGAAATTATCAAATCTTGTTTGAGAAGAACTACAATAACTGAACACTTTATTAAATAAATTGAATTTATCATTAAAATTCTTCCTTTGAAGAACTTCCCTGGTGGTCCAGAGGTTAAGACTCTGCACTTCCAATGCAAGGGATGTGGGTCTTGTCCCTGGGCAGGGAAGTTCCATATGTCACATGACATGGCCAAAAATAGAAAGAAAAGGGGGAAAAAAATACTTTGTCCGAATTACTGCACTAGTGAATTAACTCTACAAAACACATAAGAATGATAAAAATTTACAGATTCAAGATCCCTTGAGACAAGTTAAACTCAAAGGAAATCATGACCAGACATTATAATCAAATTGCTAAAAGTCAAAAGTATTGTCTTGAAAATAGCTGGAGCAAAACAAAATATATAGGGAAACAAAGATTTGAAAATGACCATGAATTTCTCCCTGTGCAAGGATGACATGTAAACTCATGAAGTGTTCCATATTTTAGACTTTCCTGTAGCTCAAATGGTAAAGAATCTGGCTATGATGCAGGAGATCTGGGTTTGATCCCTGGGGTGGGAAGATCCTCTGGAGAAGGGAATTGCAACCCATTCCAGTATTCTTGCCTGGAGAATCCCATGAACATAGAAGCCTGGTGGGCTACAGTCCAGAGGTTCACAAAGAGTCGGACATAACTGAGTGACTAACACACACACAATGAATTTCTCATGACAAATCATAGACACCAGAGTCAGTGAAAAAAGCACTTCAAAAATATATAAAAATATGTACCCCAAAAGCCAATGAATTAAACTATTCCAAAAACATTTTCAGATAACAAAAAGAAACTGAGAAAAGGGAAATAGAACAAAAAGTCAGAAGGATCAACAGAAAACAGTTATTAAAATAATATGCCTAAATCCATCCATAGTAGTAATTATATTAAATATAAGTGATCTAAACACACTAGCTTAAAGACATATTGTCATACTGAATGTTTTTATAGTTTACTTATATAATTTTTAATTGTCTGTGTCCCTTTATCACAGTATCAGTTCCAGGATATTCTTCTCCCCACTTCTGTATCTCCAGTGCATAGACCAGAACCTGACATATAACTTGGGCTATAACCTGGCATATAATGTATTTCATTCATTCTAACAAGCACAATTTTCCCCATATACTAAGACTCATCCAAATGTTAGGGGGTTTATAGTCAAAAATATTAGAGCTGACCGTAAAAATATGGAATGCTTCATGAATTTGCATGTCATTCTTGCCATGCTAATCTTCTTTGTATTGTTGCAATTTTAATATATGTACTGCTGAAGTGAGCAGCATATTGGATTTTTAAAGCTCAACTGTACCTTACATATAGGAAAACTATGTGTGAAGACATAAGTTAAATGTAAAATGATAAAAAAATTATATTCACTAACAATATTCAAAACAAAGCTGAAGTATATCCTTCAGTGTCAGACAAATCAAAATATAAAAGAAGGAATAGTATGAGGAATAAAGAGGGTATATCACATAATGAATAAAGGATCAATTTACCAAAAGGATGTAACAATATTAGTTATTTATGTTCCTAACAAAACATCTTCAAAATACATAAAGTAAAACTAATACAATTCAAAGTTGAAACAGACAAGTGCACAATTATACTTGGAGACTTCACCATTCCTTTTTCAGTAATTGATAGAACAAGTAGCCAGAAAATCAGTATAGATATAGAAAATCTGAGCAACATTATTAACCAACATGAACTAATTGACCTTATTAGAACTGCATTTCCAACAGCCAAAGATATATTCCTTGCAAAATGTACATGGAATATTCTTTAAAATAAATCATATTCTGCTTGGGCCATAAGACAAATTGTAAAGAACTTAAAACAGTTGAAACAAGTACACTAAACTGGAAATCAATAACAAAGATATCTGGAAAATACTTAAATGTTTTAAACAAGAAATGGGAAAATCAGTATTTTGAACTGAATGATGATTAAAATACATCATGTCATCATAGTTTTGCTTTGCATTTGCCTGATGCTTAATGATCTTTCAAATCTTTCAAATACTTCTTGGCCGTTTGCATGTATTTTTCAGAGAAATATCTGTTTAAGCCCTTTGCTCACTTTTAATTGGATAATTAGTTATTTTTGCTATTGAGTTTTAGGAGTTCCTTACGTATTTTGGAAATTAACCCTTACCAGATATATGGTTTCAAATATCTACTTTCATTCTGTAGGTTGTGTTTTCATTTACTTGATTGTTCTTTGCTAGGCAGAATTTTTTAGTATGATGTAATCCCACTTGTCTATGTTTGCTTTTGTTGCCTGTATTTTTGGTGATATAACCAAGAAATCATTTCCAAGACCAGTGTCCAAAACTTTTTTGCTGTGTTTTCTTCTAGGAGTTTTACAGTTTCAGGTCTTGTGTTTAAGCTTTTTTTTTTTGTTGTTTGTTTGTTTTAGTTGATTTCTGTGTGTGTTTATGGTATTAAACCTGTTAGAATGCCTATTATTAAACAACCAAAAGATAAAAAGTATTGGCAAAGCTGTTGAGAAATTGGAACCCTTGTACATTGTTGGTGGGATGTCGATTAATGTTCAGCAGCTATGGCAAACAATATGGAGATTCCTGAAAAAGAATAAAAATAGAATTACCATATGATTTAGCAATCCCACATCTGGATATATAGTCATCTTTTTGTTTCCGTGGATTTGGAACCCAGGGATAGGTTGATATAGAGAGTCAATTATAATGGATTTGAGTATCCTTGGATTTTGTTTCTGTGGGGGTTCCTGGAACCAATCTCCTGCAGATAACAAGGGGCAACTATATCCAAAAATATTAGAATCAGGATCTTGAAGAGATAGCTGCACAACCATATTTATTGCAGCACTAGTCAAAATAGACACAATATGGAAATAACCAAGTGTCTATCAACAGATGAATAAATAAAATGTAATATATACATACAATGGGATGTTATTCAGTCCTTAAAGAGAAGGAAATTTTGCCATTTGCAACAACATGAATGAACCTGAAGGACATTAAAGTGAAACAAGCTAGTCACAGAACAAATACTGCATGATTCCACTTAAGTGAAGTATCTAAAATAGTCAGAAGCAGAGAATGCAATGGTCGTTGCCAGGAATGGAGGATGAAGGAAATGGGAAGTTGTTATTCAATGGGTAGTTAGTTTCAGTTATGCCAAATTAATAAATTATAGAGATCTGTTTTAGAATATTATATCTATTGTTTACAATACAGTATTGTACACCATGAACATGAATTTGAGCAAACTTCAGAAGACAGTAGAGGATAGAGGAGCCTGATGTGCTACAGTCCATGGGGTTGCAAAGAGTCAGACATGACTTAGTGATTGAACAACAATAACAATGTTGTCCACTTAAAAATTTGTTAACAGGGTAGGTCTCATGTTAAGTGTTCTTGTTACAGAACAAATACACAATGAAACACAAGGAAACTCTGCAGGGTGTTGGAAATGTTGACAACTTTGATTATGGTAAAGGTATCACTGGTTTTTGTTTAAGACCAAACTCATCAATTTGTAGACACTGAATATTGTGCAGCTTTTGTACATCAGATATACCTCAGTAAGGTTGTTAAAAAGTACAGCCTATCAAAATTTGTAGAATGCAGCCAAAGTACTACTTAGAAGTAAATTTATAGCATTAATTGCTTATAATTAGAAAAGGAAAAAGGTCAAAGATCTATAATCTAAGTTCGCATCTTAAGAAACTAAAAAAAAAAAAAAAAAAAAAAAAAGAAAAAGAAAACAAAGAAGACCAAATTAATTCCAAATAAAACAGAAAGAAAGTAATGGTAAGAGCAGAAATCAGTGTAAATGCAGACAGAAAAACAATAGACAAAAGTCAGTGAAATGAAAAGCTAATTATTTCAGAAGATTGATAAAGGTGATAAACCTCTTGTCAAACTGACCAAACAAAAGAAACAAATTTCCAGTATCAAGAAGAAGAGTACATCACAATACCCTACAAATATTAAACAGGTCATAAAAAAAATAGTCTATAAGAAACTTTGCACCTTTAAATTCAGCAACTTAGATAAAATGACCAATTTTTTGAAAGACAGAAACTACCCAAACTCAATCAAGAAGAGCTAGAGAATCTTAATAATATAAAAATGTAATGCATAGTTTAAAACTTTCCAACAAAGAAAGTTCCATGTAGAGATGGCTTCATTGGTAATTTCTTAAAAAGATTTAAATGCAAATAATTCTATATAAACTCTTCTAGAACATGTAAGTAGAGAAGGAACACTTCCTAACTTATTACTCTGTACCAAACCTAATACAATTGAAGAAAATCACAAACATCCCTCGTGAATGCAAACTCACAACTTTTAACAAAATATTTATAAATCAAAAAATATATAAAAGCAATACATCACCACCAAATGGGATTTATTCCAGGAACAGAAGAGTGGCTCAACATTTGAAAATCAATCAGCATAACTTACCATATCAAGAATGTAAAGAACAGAACAATATCTATACAATTTTCTCAGTAGATGCAGGAAAAAGTATTTGACAAAATACAATATCCATTGATTATAATGATGATAGTAACATTGCTGTTGTTCAGTCACTCAATCATGTCTGACACTTTGTGACACCATGGACTGCAGCACACCAGGTTTCAAGGTCCATCATCAAATCCGGAATTTACTTGAACTCATGTCCATCAAGTCAGTGATGCCATCCAACCATCTCATGCTCTGTTGTCGCCTTCTCCTCCCACTTTCAATCTTTCCCAGCATCAGAGTCTTTTCCAATAAGTCAGCTCTTCACATCAGGTGGCCAAAGTATTGGAGTTTCAGCTTCAGTAACAGTTCTTCCAATGAATATTCAGGATTGATTTTCTTTAGGATGGACTGGTTGGATCTCCTTGCAGTCCAAGGGACTCTCAAGAGTCTTCTCCAACACCACAGTTCAAAAGCATCAATTCTTTGGTGCTCAGCTTTCTTTACAGTCCACCTTTCACATCCATACATGACTACTAGAAAGCCATAGCTTTGAATAGATGGACTTTTGTTGGCAAAGTTATGTCTCTGTTTTGTAATATGCTGTCTAGATTGGTCATAGCTTTTCTTCCAAGGAGCAAGTGTCTTTTAATTTCATGGCTGCAGTCACCATCTGCAGTGATTTTGGAGACCAATAAAATAAAGTCTCTCACTGTTTCCATTGTTTTCCCATCTATTTGCCATGAAGTGATGGGACCAGATGCCATGATCTTAGTTTTCTGAATGTTGAGTTTTAAGCCAGCTTTTTCACTCTCCACTTTCACTTTCATCAAGAGGCTCTTTGGTTCTTCTTCGCTTTCTGCCTTAAAGGTGGTGTCATCTGCATATATGAAGTTATTGCTATTTCTCCCAGCAATCTTGATTCCATCGTATGCTTCACACAGCCTAGCATTTCGCATGATGTATTCTGCATAAACATTAAATAAGCAGGGTGACAATATACAGGCTTGATGTACTCCTTTCCTGATTTGGAATGAGTCTGCTGTTCTATGTCCAGTTCTAATGGTTGCTTCTTGACCTGTATACATATTTCTCAGAAGGCAGATCAGGTGGTTTGGCATTCTTATCTCTTTAAATACTTTCCATGGTTTGTTTTGATCCTCACAGTCAAAGGCTTTGGCATTGTAAATAAAGCAGAAGTAGATGTTATTTCTGGAACTCTCATGCTTTTTCAATGATCCAACGGATGCTGGCAATTTGATCTCTGATTCCTCTGCCTTTTCTAAAATCAGCTTGAACATCTGGAAGTTCACAGTTCACCTACTGTTGAAGCCTAGCTTGGAGAATTTTGAGCATTACTTTACTAGCATGTGAGATGAGTGCAATTGTGCGGTGGTTTGATCATTCTTTGGCATTGCCTTTCTTTGGGGTTGGAATGAAAACTGACATTTTCCAGTCCTGTGGACACTGCTGAGTTTTCCAGATTTGCTGGCATGTTGAATGCAGCACTTTCACATCAGCATCTTTTAGGATTGAAATAGCTCAGCTGGAATTCCATCACCTCCGTTAGCTTTGTTCATAGTGATGCTTCCTAAGGACCACTTGATTTCACATTCCAGGATGTCAGGCTCTAGGTGAATGATCACACCATCATGGTTATCTGGGTCAAAAAGACCTTTTTTGTATATTTCTTCCGTGTGTTCATGCAACCTCTTCTTAATATCTTCTGCTTCTGTTAGGTCCATACTATTTCTGCCCTTTATTGAGCCCATCTTTGCATGAAATGTTCCCTTGGTATCTCTAATTTTCTTGAAGAGATCGCTAGTCTTTCCCATTCTATTGTTTTCCTCAATTTCTTTGCATTGATCATTGAGGAAGGTTTTCTTATTTCTCTGTGCTATTCTTCGGAACTCTGCATTCAAATTGGTATATCTTTCCTTTTCTCCTTTGCCTTTAGCTTCTCTTCTTTTCTCAGCTATTTCAAAGGCCTTCTCAGACAATCATTTTGCCTTTTTGCATTTCTTTTTCTTGGGGGTGATTTTGAGCCCTATCGCCTGTACAGTGTCACAAACCTCTGTCCATAGTTCTTCAGGCACTCTGTCTATCAGATCTAATCCTTTCAATCTATTTGTCACTTCCACTGTATAATCATAAGGCATTTGATTTAGGTCATACCTGAATGATCTAGTGGTTTTCCCTACTTTCTTCTATTATAGCCTGAATTTGGCAATAAGAAGTTCATGATCTGAGCCACAATCAGCTCCTGGTCTTGTTTTTGCTGACTGTATAGATCTTCTCCATCTTTGGCTGCAAAGAATATCAATCTGATTTTGGTATTGACCATCTGGTGATGTCCATGTGTAGAGTCTTCTCTTGTGTTGTTGGAAGAGGGTGTTTGCTATGACCACTGTGTTTGCCTGGCAAAACTCTGTTAAACTTTGCCCTGCTTTGTTTTGTTCTCCAAGTCCAAATTTTCCTGTTACTCCAGGTATCTCTTGACTTCCTACTTTTGCATTCCAGTCCCCTATAATGAAGAGGACATCTTTTTGGGGTGCTAGCTCTAGAAGGTCTTGTAGGTCTTCATAGAACCATTCAGCTTCAGTGTCTTCAGCATTACTGGTCGGGGCATAGACTTGGATTACTGTAATATTGAATGGTTTGCCTTGGAAATGAATGGAGATCATTCTGTCGTTTCTGAGATTGCATCCAAGTACTGCATTTTGGACTCTTTTGTTGACTATGATGGCTACTCCATTTCTTCTAAGGGATTCTTGCCCACAGCAGTAGATATAATAATGGTCATCTGAGTTAAATCCACCCATCCCAGTCCATTTTTGTTCACCTTTTCCTAACATGCTGATGTTCACTCTTGCCATTGCCTGTTTGGCCACTTCCAATTTTCCTTAATTCATGGACCTAACATTACAGGTTCCTATGCAATATTGTTCTTAACAGCATTGGACTTTACTTTCATTACCAATCACAACCACAACTGAGTGTTATTTTTGCTTTTGCTCTGTCTTTTTGTTCTTTCTCGAGTTATTTGTCCACTCTGCTCCAGAAGCATATTGGGCATCTACCTACCTGGGGAGTTTATCTTTCAGTGTCCTATCTTTTTGCCTTTCATTTTCATTTAGACATTATACTCTAGGTCTTAGCCAGGCACAATGAGAAATAAAAGGCAAATGTATTGGTAAAGAAGAAATAAGTCTTTCTCTCTTTGTGAATGACATAATTGTTTAGCACAGACCAGACAATCAACAAAAAAGGCTTCTGAAACCAATAAATGAGTTTACTGAAGTCAATAAACCAAAATCAGTTGTATGTTGATATACTAGCAATGAACAATTGCAATTTTTTAAAAAAAGACTCCAGCTCTATTGATGTGTAATTCACAAATGAAAATTGTGTATGTTTAAGGTGTACAATGTGATGGTTTGATATGTAAATGTATTATGAAATGATTACTACAATCAGGGTAATTCATATATCCATCAACTCACATTTTTCTATTTAGTTCCCTTTTTTTTTTTTTTTTTGGTATAGTGAGAACACTTGAAATCTACTCTCAGCAAATTTCAATATACACTATGTCATTTTTAGCTATAGTAACCATGATTTTAAAAATACCATTTATAATAGTCCCCCTAAGTCCCCCCACACACAAAAAATGCATAGGTATGTAGTTTAAAGGACTATGTACTGACTCTGTATACTGAAAACTATAAAACTCTCAGGAAAGAAGTCAAACAAGATCTAAATAATTATAGAGAAATATATCATATTCATGATTTAGGAGACATACTAGTTGCCCCTACACTGATTTATAGATTCAATCCAATCCAACCAGAAGTTTTGCAGGTACCAAGAACCTGATTCCAAAATTCATAAGAGGATGAAAAGAATGTTAATAGCTAACTTGATTTTTTTTAAACCACAGTGTTGGAAGACTTACACTTCCTGATTCAACACTTACCATAAATCTATAGTAGTTAAGACAATGTGGTTTTGATTAAGGAATTAACACTTTGATCAATGGAACAGTAAAGAGTGACCAGAAAGAGAGGCATACTTATGTGGTTGAATGACTTTTTACACAGATGAAAAAGCAGTTCAGTAAATTATTTTTCAATTAGTGACACTGGAACAATTGTATATCACAATGTGAAATAAATAAATAAATAAAACTTTGATCTGTACTTCATACCGTATACAAAAATCAACTCCAAATGGATCCTAAACCTAAATGTGAAATGCAAAAACATAAAGCGACTAAAAGAAAACACAGGAAAAGTTTTTGTGACCTTGTGTTAGACAGAGATTTCTTAGATATGACACTAAAAGCACAGTCCATAATATGAAAGAGTAGTGATAAATTGGACTCCATCAAAATTAAAAACTTCTCTGTAAAATACACTGTTACTAAAATAAGATAAGCTACAAATGAGGAAAAAATTTATTTGCAAGTAATATTTCTCATAAAGGACTTATAGGCAGTATATGTAATGAACCCTGCAAGTTCAACAAGAAGAAACAACCAATCCAGTTTAAAAACTTGCAAAATATTTGGAGACTTCTACGGAGATGTGAATGACAAATAATCATATTAAAAGATGCTCAATATCATTAGTTACTAGGGAAATACAAATTAAAGCTACAATAATAACATACAATTACACAACTATTAAAATGATTTTTTTAAAAAAATCTGATAATAATAAATATAGTACAGAATTGAAAGAATTGAAAGTTTCATAGAATGTTGGTGCAAAAGCAAATTTGTACAGCAACTTCTGAAAATGGTTCAGCAGTTTTCTATAAAGTAAAGCATACATTTACTGAGTGACCAGCAATCATAATCCTAGGTATTTACTCAAGAGAAAAGGAAACATATTTGGAGACAGAAACCTGAACACAAATGTTTTTAACAGTTTTATTCATAATAGTCACATGTCCTTCAATGAATGAATAGATAAACTGTGGTATTCTTACCATGGAATTCTCCTCTGCAAGAAAAGGAGAAAACTATTGATAAAGACAATACAGATGAATCTCAAATACATTATGCAAAGTGAAAGAAGCTAGTCTCAGAAAAAATACAGACTGTATTATTCTGTCTATATGGGATTCTATAAAAGTGAAAATAATAGGAACAGTGTAGTAATTGTCAGGGTCTGAGTGTCTGGAGAGACTGATTACAAAGAAGGAACATAAGGGATTTTTTAGAATGACAAAACTGCTTGTTGTTGAAAGTCTTCAGTTCGGTTCAGTTCAGTCACTCAGTCATGTCTGACTCTTTGTGACCCCATGGACTGCAACATGCCAGGCTTCCCTGTCCATCACCAACTCCTGGAGCTTGTTCAAAGTCATGTCCATTGAGTCGGTGAGGCCATCCAGCCATCTCCTCCTCTGTCGTTCCCTTCTCCTCCTGCTTTTAGTCTTTCCCAGCATCAGGATATTTTCCAATAAGTGAGTTCTTTGCATAAGGTGGCAAAGTATTGGCACTTGAGCTTCAGCATCAGTCCTTCCAATGAATATCCAGGACTCATCTCCTTTAGGATTGACTGGTTTGATCTCCTTGCAGTCCAAGGGACTCTTAAGAGTCTTCTCCAACACCACAGTTCAAAAGCATCAATTCTTCATCACTATGCTTTCTTTGTGGTCCAACTCTCACATCCATACATGACTACTGGAAAAATCATAGTTTTGACTAGACAGACCATTGATGGCAAAGTAATACCTCTGCTTTGTAATATGCTGTCTAGGTTGGTCATAGCTTTTCTTCCAAAGAAAAGCAAGCAACTTTTAATTACATTACTTCAATCACCATCTGCAGTGATTTGGAGCCCAAGAAAATAAAGTCTCCCACTGTTTCCATTATTTCCCCATCTATTTGCCAAGAAGTGATAGGACCAGATGCCATGATCTTCGTTTTCTGAATGTTGAGTTTTAAGCCAGCTTTTTCACTCTCCTTTTTCACTTTCATCAAGAGGCTCTTTAATTTCTATTCACTTTCTGCCATAAGGGTGGTGTCATTTGTGTATCTGAGGTTATTGATACATCTCCTGGCAATCTTGATTTCAGTTTGTGCTTCATCCAGCCTGGGATTTCACACGATGTACTCTGCATATAAGTTAAATAAGCAGGTTGACAATATACAACCCTGACACACTCCTTTCCCAATCTGACATCAGTCTGCTCTTCCATGTCTGGTTCTAACTATTGCTTCTTGACCTGCATACAGATTTCTCTGGAGGCAGGTAAGGTGGTCTGGTATTAATATCTCTTTCAGAATTTTCCAGTTTGTTGTGATCCACACAAAGGCTTTAGCATAGTCAGTGAAGCTGAAATAGATGTTTGTTTCTGGAATTCTCTTGCTTTTTCTATGATCCAGTGGATGTTGGCAATTTGATCTTTGATTCCTCTGCCTTTTCTAAATCCAGTTTGAACATCTGTTCACAGTTCACGTAATGTTGAAGCCTAGCTTGGGGAATTTTGAGTATTACTTTGCCAGTGTGTGAGATGAGTGCAACTGTACAGTAGTTTGAACATTCTTCGACATTGCCTTTCTTTGGGGTTGGAATGAAAACTGACCTTTTCCAGTCCTGTGGCCACTGCTGAGTTTTTCACATTTGCTGGCATATTTGGTGTAACACTATAACAGTGTCATCTTTTAGGATTTGAAATAGCTCAACTGGAATTCCATCGCCTCCACTAGCTCTGTTCGTAGTGATGCTTCCTAAGGCCCCCTTGACTTCACATTCCAAGATATCTGGCTCTCGGTGAGTGACCACACCATCATGGTTATCTGGGACATTAAGATATTTTTTGTATAGTTCTTCTGTGTATTCTTGCCAACTCTCTTAACATCTTCTGCTTCTATTATGTCCACACCATTTCTGTCCTTCATTGTGCCCACCTTTGTATGAAATGTTCCCTTGGTATCTCTAAGTTTCTTGTAGAGACCTCTAGTCTTTCCCATTCTATTTTTTCCCCTCTATTTCTTTGCATTGATCACTTAGGAAGGGTTTCTTATCTCTCCTTGCTATTCTTTGGAGCTCTGCATTCAGATGGATATATCTTTCCTCTTTTCCTTTGGCTTTTGCTTTTCTTCTTTTTTATTTGCAAGGCCTCTTCAAGTAACCAGTTTTCCTTTTTTGCATTTCTTTTTCTTGGGAATTGTTTGAAGGCTATATTCAGGACAACAACTGACAGTTAGAACCAGATGTGGACCTGCTTGGTTCAAAATTGCAAAAGGTGTGCGACGAGGGTGTATGTTGTCACCCTGCTTATTTAACTTAATGCAAAATGCTGACTCACAAGCTGGAATCAAGATTGCTGGGAGAAATATAAAAAAAATCGCAGATATGCAGATGATACAACTCCACTGACAGAATGTGAAGAGGGAGTAAAGAGCATCTTGAAGAGGATGAAAAAGCAGGGTGAAAGAGCTGGTCTGAAGCTCTACATTAAAAAACTCAAGACCGTGGCATCCAGTCTCATCACTTCATGACAAATAAAAGGGGGAAAATTGAAGCAGTGACAGACTTTATTTTCTTGGGCTCTAAAATCACTGAAGACTGTGACTGCAGCTGTGAAATTAAAAGATGCTTGCTCCTTGTAAGGAAAGCTATGACAAAACGAGACAGCATATTAATAAGTGGAAACATCACTTTGCTTACAAAGGCCTGTATAATCAATGCTATCATTTTTTCAGTAGTCATATATTAATGCGATTGCTGGACCATAAAGAAGGCTGAGTGTTGAAAAATTGATGCTTTGGAATTGTGCTGCTAGAAGAAAACTCTTGAGAGTCCCTTTGATTGAAGGAAATCAAACCAGTCAATCCTAAAGGAAATCAACCCTGAATATTCATTGGAAGGACTGTTGCTGAAGCTGAATCTCCAGTTCTTTGGCCACCTGATGTATAGAGTTGACTCATTGGAAAAGACCCTGATTTTGGGAAAGATTGAGGGCAAGAGGAGAAGGGAGCAGCAGAGGATGAGACAGATAGCATCACCAACTCAATAGATAAAAATATGAGCAAACCAGGAAATAGTAGTGGACATAGGGGCTTGGTGTGCTACAGTCCATGGGGTCTCAATGAGTCGGATACAACTTTGTGACTGAGCAAGAAATTTAAAAGTGAATTATAATAATGGACAATGCTAATAGAGTTTTGTTGGCCAAAATAAAGATATTCAAGTTATTATATTAACCTAAAACTCAATCCTTTGTAAAGAAATAAAAAATAAAAAAATAAAAGTTTTGACATTGGAAATAATGTCTTCTATTTGAGTTGTTGATGATTTTATGGATTCACTCCATTTTCAAAATCAGGTTTTTGAAGAATGAGCACTTATGAATTTTTTTTTTCAAATGGTTTAGCCCCTTAATACATTGCAAGTGCGCATTATTTGCTCAGTTGTGTCCGACTCTGTGTGACACCCTGGACTGTAGCCTGCCAGTCCCCTCTGTTCATGAAATTCTCCAGACAAGAATACTGTAGTGGGTAGCCATTCCATTCTCCAGGGAACCTTCCTGACTCTGGGATTGAAGTGGGGCCTCCTGCATTGCAGGCAGATTCTTTACAGTCTGAGCCACCAGGGAAGCCCACTTAATACAATTTTAGGGCATTATTAACACTGGTTTTAAGTATGATATCTGATATATAAAAACAGTATTTCATAGGAATTTATCTGATATATTCCAATGTGAAAATACAGCCTTAGCTATCTGGAACTCCTAAGGAGACAGTCATTCCTCAAAGTTGTATTTTTCAAGTACTTCCAAAGCAGTATATCTAAAATATTTCACCCATTGCTCTGTTTGGTTGCATAGAACATGCTGAACATAATTTAATCATTTCCCAGTGGCTCGGGGTCTTCATTAAAAAGCCAAATTCTAAAGCAGAGAGCAACCTAAGAAATTCCATATGACTATGATAGATAAACGGAAAGTTCTCATTATCCTAAAAATATATAAATATGTTATGACTGTAGCATGTTTTAGAATTTAAGAAAAATAGGAATTCCCTCACAGTCCAGTGGTTAAGACTTCACGCTTCCACTGCAGGGTGTTTGGGTTCAATCCCTGGTCAGGTAACTAAGATCCTGGAAGCTGCAGGTCACAGACAAAAAAAAAAAAAAACACTAAGAAAGATGAGCTGACATATCTTAAATTATTTGCAACAGTCCAGATTGGTAAATAAACCAAGTCATATAATCCAGAATTTTACTGAGTAGGAGATGGATGCTCATAGGAATTAATGATTTACCAAATAGTCTCTAGTGAAGTTAAAAAGTAAGACACAGATTGTCTTATTACTTGTGGGCTGGCATATATTCAGTGGTTGCTACAATGCAAAGAGTATTTATTAGACTCATGAGGTAAAGCTAAATGACTTGTTATTTTGATATTTAATCCCTTAATTCGGTTATCTTCCCTCACTCAACCCAGTGGGTCTCAATTTTCATGAATCCAACGGGTTGTCATTTTATCTTCCACATAAATAACAACCCAACTTTTAGAATGAAAAAATTTTCAACTCTTTTCCTGGTGTTTGTACAGATGATTAAGAACTTCATGCATTCAATAACTTGCCTCTCCATCAGCCAAGATAATGAGGGCAGCTGGAGATAATAAGTTATCTTGATTATGGGGTATATCTAGTTGAGCAGGTAAAGAATGAACTTTTTGAGAAAAAATTCATAAAATTCATAACAAATTTCTAAAATATATAATATTATACACACTATGTGTGTGTGTGTGCAAAAGCTTAGCTAAAAAATTTATAACATTTTGGTTTCATTTGACTAAAGTATGAATAGAATGCTAGATATCTAATTTACATTCACTGAAAACTTCGATATAGTTTCATTTATTCTGGCATCTAGTATTACTGCTAAAATCTAGAAAGCTTATTATTTTAGCAATTTTAAAATATTTTTTCCATTTATTTTTATTAGTTGGAGGCTAATTACTTTACAATATTGTAGTGGGTTTTGTCATACATTGACGTGAATCAACCATGGATTTACATGTATTCCTCTTCCCGATCCTCCCTCCCACCACCCTCTCCACCCGATCCCTCTGGGTCTTCCCAATGTTTGAAGCATCTAATCCAGTTCTGAGAATATAAAGAAATACTATGTTGTAAAAAAATCAAATCAAAACAAAACAAAATTTACATGTAAAACAGTATTATTAGCTAGAGATTTTGTTCAAATTTCACAAAATTTCATGCTAGTATCCATTATTTGTTTTCATGCCTTATTCAAGATTCCTCATTGCATTTAGTTTCACTAAACAGTTTCAGCTGTATGGAACAAATTTTGATAAATGTTTTCTTTCTGGAATTGAGCTGCAGGAGCTGCTTGTATATTTTTGAGATTAAGTAAGTCAGAAAGAAAAACACCAATATATATTAATGCATATATACGGAATTTAGAAAGATGGTAACAATGACCCTATATATGAGACAGCAAAAGAGACACAGATGTAAAGAACAGACTTTTGGACTCTGTGGGAGAAGGTGAAGGTGGGATTATTTGAGAGAATAGAATTGAGACATGTATATTGTCATCTATGAAATAGATCACCAGTCCAGGTTCAATGCATGAGACAGGGTGCTCAGGGCTGGTGCACTGGGATGACCCTGAGGGGTGGGATGGAGAGGGAGGTGGGAGGGTTTTCAGAATGAGGAACACATGTACATCTCTGGCTGATTCATGCCAATGTATGGCGAAAACCACTACAATATTGGAAAGCAATTAGCCTCAAATTAAAATAAATAAATTTAAAAAATAAAAATAAATTAAAAATTATTTTTCTTTTCATTTTTGTACCGTTATGGATATTTTCTAATTTTCTTTGTTATGACTTCTTAGATACACCCATCATTTAAAAGCAGACATTTAATTTCCAAATTCATGGGATTTTTAAAATATCTTTGACATTAATTTCTCATTTTGATATTAATTTCTCATTTAAACGCTTTCTTCTCTGCAATCACCCTCTGTGTTTTTTCAGTCTTTCAAATTTATTGAGACTTTCAATGGCTAAGTCAAAGATCTCTCTTGGTAAATGTCACAATGCACTTGAAAATAGGGTCATTTCCTAATATCTTTTGATATTGATTTCTAACATAATTTCACAGTGATAAGAGAACAGATTCTATGATTTCAATACCTTTAGACCATGAAATTTTTGCACCTTGTTTTGTGTCCCTGGATATGGTCTAGTGTCTCCTGGCTTATACTCTATGGGAACTTGAATAGAATTTGTATCCTGCTATTGTTTGAAAATTATATAAATCTTAATTATGTTGAATTGCTTCACTGTGCTTTTCCAGTCAACTATATTTTTCTACTTTTTCGTCTATTCATTCAATTAATTTTTGAGAGTTTGATATTGAAACTCCAACTAAAAATCTTAATTTATGTAATTAAAAAATCAATTGTAACATATAGTTGAACTATAACATATGTAATTTTGTTCTTTTTTTTTCATTTATTTTTATTAGTTGGAGGCTAATTACTTTACAATATTGTAGTGGGTTTTGTCATACATTGACATGAATCAGCCATGGATTTACATGTATTCCCCATCCCGATCCCCCCTCCCACCACCCTCTCTACCCGATCCCTCTGGGTCTTCCCAGTGCACCAGGCCCGAGCACTTGTCTTATGCATCCAACCTGGGCTGGTGATCTGTTTCACCATAGATAATATGCATGTTTCAATGCTGTTCTCTCAAAACATCCACTCGCCTTCTCCACGAGTCAAAAAGTCCTTGTTCTGTACATCTGTGCTCAACATCACTCATTATCAGAGAAATCAAAACCTCAATGAGGTACCATTACACGCCAGTCAGGATGGCTGCTATCCAAAAGTCTACAAGCAATAAATGCTGGAGAGGGTGTGGAGAAAAGGGAACCCTCTTACACTCTTGGTGGGAATGTAATTTTGTTCTATATTTTCCTCAAATCTCATTCCAAAGTACCTTACTACTTAATCCACACCAGATGAGATATTTCAGGTGTTTGAACTTCATCTCCTGACTGTAGCTGAACCATTTAGGAAAAGGAACCCAGAATTGCTCTGAAGACTGGCATACATGATAGCAACATTGCTTTGATGAATATTGTCCCTACACTCTGGCCCAAACATTCTTAAAAATTTGGTCAGTTTGCAGATAAGAGGTTTACATTTCCACATTGGCGTTCTCTTTGTAAAGTAGTTTGTTTCTGAATGTTCCTACCCTCTTCTACATGTGAATTTCTCTCATCAAATCTCTTAATATTATATAGGAAGACATTTGTATGGTCAAGAAAAAAAGCCATGTGTACAGATTGCACTGGATATCTATATGGCTATCTTTAATTTCTTTATGAAACTTCTTTATTGTTCAACATATTTTTAAAAGGGAAGTTATTTTCCACATCAGTGTACTTAATTGTTTGCATACCCAGCATATTAGAATGATTTCTGTTTGGTTTGTTTTTGTTACCGCTGTTTTCCTAATTTTGAAAGGATTCATTCCTTGGAAAGAAGGTTTTCTTTCTGTCAACTTTTAGGAATAACAGTTTTGGTGTGACAACTTTTAAAAGAAACCTGAAATTGCCTTTATCTAATTATGTGTTCTTCTTTATAAAATGTACTACCGGAATTCATCTTCTTTATGAAGAGCTTGGCTTGCCTCTTATTTGTGAGATTCACAGAGTTGTTCCCATAATATTAAACATCTTGCCTATTAACAAGAAGAGTACTGTGTTTTTAAGAAAATTTCTCTTGCCTAATGATGTCAGTTGCAAGTACATGGTTTATTTTTAGGAAAATGTACATGATTTTTAATTTGGGTTTATACACCACAGCTGTTAAAAATAATTATTTTGTTTAGTATTGCCTAAAGCAAACACATTTTCACAGTCACTAAACCTTCCTGGTTATTTTTAAGCTTTAAAGAGAGATTTTGACTCCTGTATAAAATGAACCCCTTTATCCCAGAAAAAGAAAAAAAATAAATGAAAGCACCTTTTAGTTCCAGAGCACAGCTTCTATCTGTAAGACATACGCCAGATGCTTTGCTTGACAAAGAACAGTGAGTTAACCATGTATGGCTACCTATCTCTGGCTTTACTAGCCATAAATACTTGTTTTGGTGAAAGAACTGTTTGTTTGTTTGTTTTCCCTTATGCACTGACACTATCCAGATAAGGGCTTTCTTCTTTTTTGTCTTTAAAGGTGATATTTTTTCTGAACAAGTTCAATAAGTGTTCACATTATGCATAATTTTCAGTGAGAACCTGTCTCCCTTTGGCACACAAATTATTGCCCATTACTGAAAATATTTCACTTAAAAAAAATCTCGCAACTTGAAAACACTGAAGTTATTTTAAAAAAACAAAAACATGCAAATTCTACACATACCCATTTTTTATTCCAATTTTCAGAGTATCTTCTTTTATTTTTAGATGAATCTACGTTCTGTATTTACTGTAGAGCAACAAAGGATTTTACAACGTTATTATGAAAATGGAATGACAAATCAAAGTAAAAATTGCTTTCAGCTCATATTACAGTGTGCACAGGAGACTAAACTGGACTTCAGTGTAGTCAGGGTAAGTATTCAGGTCTTAAACTCTTGAATTTAATACTTTTTATTGCAAGGAATAATTGCTTAATATGAGAAAAACTATCAGGATATGAAGTCACTAACGTTATAAACAGCTTAATTTCCCTTGTATAAAATTACTATTTTTAATAAACACAATTATTTAGTATGTATTTTTTCTACAAATAGCTTGAAAGCACTAAAATTTTTCATTTTTAATATATCTTTAAAAAAATCCCAGTCCTTTGTACTTATAGGTACCTTTAGGATTAGTTGTTGATCTCATGCTTTGTTTATACCTAGAATTAATATAGATATAACCCCCCAAATTGATATCAGTAAAACATGCATTTACCAAGGGACTTTGCATATTTTCTTGATGCATTTAAATTTTTTCATCAGGCACTTATGACTTTAGTATTTATGTCTTTTTAGGAAAACCTAGCCTTTTATAAATGCCACACCTCCTTCTAAGTAAAATGTATGCATTTTAATGGGTTACAAGGTAAGGGACAGAAAATCCCTAGGGAAAAAAAATCCTATTTTTACAATCATAGTTATTCAGCTATTAAAAATCAGAGCTGCTACACATTTGGGAAAGGCAGTGAGAAGGTAACAGAGAGGAGGCAAGAGATAAATGTAACAGAACTAGTCACAGATTTCATAGTGAGAATATAGGTCATTTTATGGTTGTCTGAAAATGCTGTAAATCCTGCTGGCTTGAAAATTTAGGGATTCAAAGAGTAGCAACTTCCCCAACTTTGTCATTCATTAGGGTAATTTGGTAACAGAGAGGACTCTAAGTTTATTTTTCTGTTGAAGGAACATTCAAAGACCCCCAGAGATAAAATATCTTGATAAGAATTCTTTGGAAAATCTATTTTTTTTGACTGAAGAATATATTTATCTTCATATAGGGAATTTTGTCACTAATTCTAGTTGAGGGGGGGCGCTGATATGCAGGGTATCTGTGCTGAGATCATACTCAGATTTGTGTAAGAACTAGAAATGTGTCCAACTGTTAGCTCTAAATTACCTATTTGCAATCCCTTTGGTAAATTTGAGAAAAAAAAAAAAAAACTAATTGCCTTAGGAAAAATTTTAAATGTGTAATATTTCAAGCTGATGAGATTTCTATTTTAAAAGTAAAAACTCGTGGTTTTTTTTTTCCTGCAATAACTTCTTTCTTTTCTTATCTCTTATTTTACCATTATTTTAAAGTGAAAAGTCTTCTTAGGCAGCTACTTTGTGGACCTTTCATATTTCCAATTTTCTATTGCAATCTTCCTGCTAATGACTTATTTGACTGTACTTGAATATTGAGAGTGTTGAAATACAAAGGCTTATATTTATGCCCCAAATGGTGTGAAATCTATAATAAATAATGGAAATGAAAGAAAGGAACTTTCTAGAATGCAAGTTTGCAAGTAAAATATTATGCAAGTTATATGGAATGGTGTAAAATAGATTCATTCTCTCTGTTCTAGGAGAGTATAAATTCTACAGAAATTCCATCTTCCTAATCTAAATTTCAGCACAACTTTGGTGCCTTTTTAGCCAGAGGAGAAGTGAGTTGTTTATAACTCACTATTCCACAACCTCCCCTGCCTCTGATATTTTGATAGGTCTACATATTCTACTTGAAGGAGATCTTCCCTTATTATTTTAATATAGTACTTATTGTGCTTTTACTCAAAAGAACTGAAATCTCACTGTACTAAGAACTTAATCCCAATGTGTAAAGAACTTAAAAGGCTAAAACACCTAGGATATATATATATATATATATATATGCTTTCTTGGTAGCTCAGCTGGTAAATAATTCGCCTGCAATGCAGGAAACCCCAGTTCAATCCCTGGGTTGGGAAGATTCCCTGAAGAAGGGATAGGCTACCCATTTCAGTATGCTTGGGCTTCCGTGGTAGCTCAGATGGTAAAGAATTTGCCTGCAGTACGGGAGACCTGGGTTTGATCCCTGGGTTGGGAAGATCCCGTGGAGGAGGGCATGACAATGCACTCCAGTGTTCTTGCCTGGAGAATCCCATGGACAGAGGAGCCTGGTGGGCTACAGTTCATGGGGGTCGCAAAGAGTCAGACATGATTGAGTGACTAAGCACAGTATATCTATATATCTATATATATTGTGGGGTAAAAGAACAGGAAAACAAAGAAGAAGTATAGAAAAAGGAAAAGTTTGGAGACATTGAATTTCTAAAAAGTTGACTGAAAAATAATTTTATGGACACCAAGGATAGGTTACCCAAGTTCATTACCTTTCTTTTTTTCTATGTAGTATCACTTTATTAGTTCCAAACCCCAAATGTTCATCATATCAATTTTGATTAACCCATTTTTTTCCCTCTCATCAATGAAACTTTTGGAATGAGAATCTTTTATACTATATATGCATTGGTCAATTTTGGATCCTGTAGCTGAAGACTTTTAGTAAAATTTAATTCTGTTATTGGGAACCCTTAGGTAATGAAATCTCTTTATTTTCAACATTTTAATATAAAGTAATTCTTAACTATATACTTTCCTACTTTATTTGAATATAAACTATTGAAAATAACTGAATCTTTACTTTTTGACTCAGTTTTACTGTGTAAATCTATTACTATACTGTGCTATAAAATAATGATGCTTATAGCATGGTAAGGTACACGAGGTGATTTTCTCCTTTACTAAAGAACCCCAGACATTTAACAATTTCTCACATCAGTTCTCTTATGATTTTCCTTTCTTCTTTTTAGCAAGTAATATTTAATGAAAATTCTTAGTTTTAGTGCTATGAAGGTGCTTTCAACAGCAATCACTATTACCAATGTCCCTCTTGTTTTGTTATTTCTGATTTACTATAGATTAGGATACCAGGTTTGGTAAAATTATGTGCAAAATAAGATTAAGAGTTTTAAGATCAAGGATTTTCCTTTCAGTAAAGTACATGGATCTTGTGACATCTATATTGGCTGCATTCTGAACAAGTGAGATTGTTAGATAGCTGAGTTTCATATTCATTTGATATTCAATTGCATTTTGCTTTACATGGGTACATGATATAAATATCTAGTAAACTATTTAAGTAATTACATATGTGAACTATAAAACTATTAAAGTAAGCCATAAATTTGCAATGTAATAATATTGCTCTTAAAATTCTTGTGTTAAGATAGATACTATGATGGGAAAATGATAGGTTGTTTATTTTCTTAGAAATCTTGCCCAGAGCTGCCCTCCAGATGTAGTAGATCTTGAGTTCAAACTTTATCAATTCACTATGCTTTCCCATTGAAAATTTTTTTAATTTTAAAATTACAAAGCATCATGCTTCCTGTGCATATTCTTCTTATTTGAAAAGTCATAACATAGTGACTTATTTTGAGTATTTGTAATATTCACCTTTTTGAACCATAAATTGAAATTATTCTTATTCACAAGCATTTCTTTTTAAATATTACTCTTGAGTATATACTTTAAAATCTTGTAATTTTCCCCCTACCTCCTTCTCTTGTGACATTTATATTCATTTGTCTCTCTGCTTGTAATCCTCACTTCTGCTCTTTAGTAAACTACATAAGAGTCAGTTTTACATTTCCACAGCCTCATGTGAAGCAAAATGGAGCGAGCACCTCTGTTTCTGGAACATATTATTAGATAAGTACTAATTATAAAATTAAAATGACCCACAGAAATGGCCAACTCCATTTCAGGAGTTTCTCACCAAAGTGAAAGGATAATGTTCGTTGAGGTCAAAATTAAATTGATTTTGATTCCTTGCTCTGCCAGTAACTGGTCAGGAGATCCTTCTACAAGCTACTTAATATTTCTGATTCTCAGTTTCTTCACTTACAAAATTAGAAAAATTATGCCTAGCAAAGTAGCATATATATATATATATATGCATATATATGCAAAGTAGCATATATATATATATACATATATATATAAACATATAATGAAATTCAGTGTTAACTTTTATTTATAGTTTTACAATGTCTGATGTTGTATACAATATAAAATATACATTGAAAATTGGATGATTTGTGCAGTACTTCAAAAGTAATTTAATCCCATTAAATTAACCAAATATACCTAGCACCACGTTTGTGCAAGGCTAGGCCATTTAATGTTTTCACTTATTTATTTTTTGAAGTTTTTAGATTAATGTGTTTTAGTAGTTTATAAGATGATATGCATTTTAAAATAATTATAAATTTTAGTGATTGTTTTATGGAGCATAATATTTATTGTACATTTTAAAAGGAATAATGATTCAGTGTAATAATACTAAGATTGTTATAATACTTATATAAAAGTATATATTTTGTAATCAAATCCTAAATGCCAACCACTGGTATTATTTTTATTGATTTTTTTTTTGTTGTTTATATCCATGGCTGATTCTTGTTGATGTTTGACAGAAAACAACAAAATTGTGTAATGCAATTATCCTTCAATTGAAAAATAAATAAGGTGGCCAAAAAAAGAAAGAAAAAAGAAAGGCTAAAAGAAAACAAAAGTAATATATATTCAGTGTATAAAATTCAGTAAGTAGATAGAAGCATAAAAAAGAAAATAGCTACCATAAATTGATGACAAACTGGAAGTGTTTGCAACTTGTGACAAAGTGCTGCCAACTCTAGTAGAAAATTGCTGTTATAAATAAATTAAAAATGACAAACACCCCAATATAAAAATTAAGTTTGTTTTAACTGGTATAGGTAACGTGTAAGCAATTCAATGAAAGTAACCATAGAAACTAAAATCTAAACAGCAACTATATACCTTTTCTTAACTCCTGGGCTTATAGATACTACAAAAGGATAATGCAAAGTGTTGTTGAGGTGTGGGGAAGCCAGTACTTTTATACATTGGAGGGTAATTTGAAAATGTCAAAAAGTCAAGCAATTTTCCTTCTAGGATGGCATTCTAATGGACCAATAGAACAATGATGCATGTACAATGGTGTATTTCAATATGGCTTATAATAGTGAATATTTTAAAAGTAATCTAAATTCCTAGCAATATTAAATTAACCAAGTTATGATATATTCATTGAACAGAAGTTCTTGCTACAGATTAATTGCCTGGATTTTGAGGAGAAAAACAATAATACTATTCTATCAGTTTCTGGGGCTTCCCTGATAGTTCAATTGGTAAAGAATCCGTCTGCAGTGCAGGAAACCTGGGTTTGATTCCTGGGTTGGGAAGATCCACTGGAGAAGGGATAGACTGCCCACTCCAGCATTCTTGGGCTTCCCTGTGGCTTGGCTGGTGAAGAATCCGCCTGCAATGCAGTACACTTGGGCTCAATCCCTAGATTGGGAAGATCCCCTGGAGAAGGGAAAGGCTACCCACTCCAGTATCCTGGCCTGGAGAATTTCATGGACTGTATAGTCCACAGGATCACAAAGAGTTGGACACAACAGAGCAACCTTCACAAACAATTCACAATGTTTCTACATATTTATTACGTGCTGGTTCCTGATGGTCTCTGATCTTATATTTTGCTTTTTCTTTTACTGTATATTTTTTCTTTTAAATTTGTATAGGCCTTGATTTTATGACAAATGAAAATATAATTTATCACATAGAAATTGATTTTATTGGTTTTTTATTAAGAACTTTTCCATTATATATATATATATATATATATATTTTTTTTTTATCCTTCCAGACGTGGGTTGGCAATAAGAGAAGAAAAATGAGTAGTAAGAATTCTGAATCAGGAGCAACAACAACAGGAACTGTTTCTGGTACTTCTTTGGCAGCTCCAGACGTTACAGTCAGAAATGTGGTTAACATTGCTTCACCCTCAAGTCAACAGTCTTCTTGGACATCGCCCAATAATGATGTCATCATAACTGGTATATACAGTCCAGCCAGTTCATCAAGTAGACAAGAGACAACCAAGCATTCAAATACACAAATTACAGAAGCACATAAAATCCCTATCCAAAAAACAGCCAGTAAAAATGATACTGAGTTTCAGTTGCACATTCCTGTTCAAAGACAAGTAGCACACTGTAAAAATGCCTCTTTACTCTTAGGTGAAAAAACAATTATTTTGTCAAGACAGACAAGTGTGCTAAATGCTGGAAATTCTGTATACAATCACACAAAGAAAAACTATGGAAGCTCTTCAGTGCAAGCCTCTGAGATGACGGTACCTCAAAAGCCATCTGTGTGCCACCGACCTTGCAAAATTGAACCAGTTGGAATTCAAAGGTCATATAAGCCTGAACACACAGGTCTAGCATCACATAACTTATGTGGGCAAAAATCATCTGTTAGAGACCCTTACTGCAGAACACAAAATTTGGAAATCCGTGAAGTATTTTCACTGGCAGTTAGTGATTACCCACAGAGAATTCTGGGAGGAAATGCCCCACAGAAGCCTCCTAATTCAACAGAAGGAACTTGTTTGTCCATTGCAATGGAGACTGGAGATGTTGATGATGAGTATGCCAGAGAGGAAGAATTGGCATTGATGGGAGCACAGATACCAAACTACTCAAGATTTTATGAAAGTGGCAGTTCCCTTCGAGCTGAGAACCAAAGTACAACTTTGCCTGGACAAGGAAGAAATATGCCAAATTCACAAATGGTGAATATTAGAGACTTGTCAGACAATGTACTGTATCAAAACAGAGAATACCATTTGACACCACGGACCTCATTACATACAGCGTCTACTGCAATGTACAGTAATACAAATCCATCACGAAGTAATTTTTCTTCACATTTCGCATCATCAAACCAATTGAGGTTATCACAAAACCAAAACAATTACCAGGTAATGTGTAAGTTTGTTTTATAAAGGTTTCATAAAAATTTGTTGGTATAAAAATTGTGTTGGTAATCAACTAGACTTGATACCTGGGTCACTTAACTCATATTTTGAAGTAATTTGAATTTTTTTTTCTTCTAAATGGCAGTTTGGGGGTCAACTCTTTAAAGAATTTTATGCTTTCTTTGTCATGTTTAAAAATGGTGAGTCCTTTTTTTTTTCATGGAAGTTAATAATTGCTAAAACATAGCAACCTTCTCCTAACATTTAAAATTATCTGGTCCGGGCAATAATAGCCTTATGGGAAGCATGGCATTTCTCATCACTAAAATAGGACTAAATTGTCTAGATGCATCCTCTTGAACATAGATAATTCTTGCTATGGTTTTTACTTGCAGTTTGGGAAGATGTCACTGGATGAGTGGTGCCTTCCCTGGGTACATAGCCAGGCAAGTCAATCATTGCTCTAGGTGACAGTGGTTGAGAAGTCAGAGTCTGCAATAACTCAGCCAATTTTTTTTTGAGTAAATGCTTTATTAAAACATTAAGTGCAGCATTAATCAAACTGTCTTTTTAAAAACATTTACTTTTTATTGTTTTAAATTTATTTATTTTTAATTGGAGGATAATTACAATACTGTGTTGTTTTGTAAGGAAGATATAAGTTCAGAGTGAGAATTAAAACAATTTTAGACCTGTGCAGAAATAGGCATTATTTCTTTAGTTATTTATATATGCTTCAAATAATCTCAACAGTGAGGTATAAACCTACTTCAGAATATCTCTTAAGGCCATAGATGTATCTGAAAAATCTGCTTCAGAGAATTTGAATAGCAGGACAGGAATGTTTGCTATTTTTTCTTGCTACTAGCTAGACTCTTTCATTTTCAAACACAGTATTTTGTGTCTGTATTTAAAATGCTTCCAGGCTATTCTCAACCAATATAAGGAACCAACTTCTCTTGACTCCTTTTATCTTATAGCTCCCTGCTACAAAATGAAATGCAATAAAAGAGTATAGGAAGTATCTTTCTGGCACCTACCTCTAACAGAAGACTACTCCATCATCATCATTAGTAGACATTTCTTATTAAGGATCTTTTCATTTTTCTATGTTTGTTCTTTTCTAAGGCATGATTAAAGTAACATTGAACTATGCCTGTAGGATCCTCCACAATGCCCCCTTTCACTCACCTAACTCTTTTGTACTTCTTCATCCCCTCAGTGTTGCTCCTAACAATCATAACAATAACATTTATGATTTGTTGAGGACCTTGCATGTACTAGGCACCATCAGTAAATTTATATACTTCATCTCATTTAATCTTCATGGCAGTCTGATCATATAAGCATTTTATCCACATTTTAATATCATGTCTAGAATCATACAGCCAATACAGGACAGGACCAAGATTCCAACTCAGAAATGCATCATGTGGGATTTCTTTTTTCTACTTTACCATACAGCCTAACAATATAGAATATTTGGAGGCTTGAGAGTGCAGAGTTTAATTTTTAGTTTTTTTTTTAAACTGATTGCTCCTATGGTTTTACATTTTTATAGTCTTTATCTTTTTTCCTGACTGAAAGTTTAAAGAAATTAAGTTTATTTTATATGAAAGTAACTTTTAAATGGAATAAAACTTAGCTACATTTTTTTGAAAAGTAATCTCTTTAAAGAAAGACAATCTGACAAAAATTAGGACATGGATTTAGAACCAGACAGACCTGGATTCAAATCTAGGCTCTGCTACTTTCTACTTGTGTGCCCTCAGACAAGTGTCCTAAACTCTCTGTGTAACAGTTTCTTCATTTGTATAATGCATTTAATACCTGTTTCACAGGAATGCTGTACATGAAATAACAATCTGTGCAAGGCTCCTTGTACATTCCTGGCAAATGAACTTTATTATACTTGTTACATCATGGTTGGAAAGTTAATGAACCTCTGCTAGTCCAGGTCTTCTTTACATTTCATTTCAAGTAAAATATTGCACAGCCCACAGTTATCACAAGGTGGTTGAGAAATAAATAACTGAAAGAATATTGGAAATCAGCTCTCAACTTCACCATAATCTATGTATTAAAAGCCCATATATTTCTATTTATATTATAACAGACCTCCTCCAACTTGACCTGAGAAAGTATGGTAGACAGTGTTTGCAGAATTGAAGTATAATTGACACATTCTTTTTATGTCCCGCCTTTATTTTAATTAATGGAGATCTTAGGGAACCAAGGCAGCCTGGGCAAGTGCAGTCCATGAAGATTAATGGCAATCCATTTGGGTTCCTAGTACAAAAATATCATAGACAGGGTGACTTAAAACCCAACAAACATTTATTTCTATTAGTTCTGGAGTCTTGGAAGCCCCAGATCAAGCTGCTGGCTGATTTAGTGTCTGGTGAGTGCCTGCTTCCTAATTCATAGATAGCTGTCTTTTCACTGACTTCTCACATGTTAGAAGCGCCAAGGGAGCTCTCTGGGGTCTCTTTTATAAGGAAACTAGTCCCATTCTTGAGGGCTCCATTCTCATGACCTAATCATCTCCTAAATGCCACACTTTGAAATACCAGCACCTTGGGGATTAGATTTCAACATGTGGATTGAGCTGGGATACAAACGTTCAGCCCATGGTAGTTATCCAAGATTTTGATGATGTTCTATTACCTACCTGTATTATTAGTAGATGAGGACCTAGAAAGATAAAACCAATGACCATCTTGTCAACTTTCTAGCTATGAAAGTATAAGCAAGCAAGCAATTTTCTAAGTTTCTGACATTGGGACTATGTGACAAAGTTATCTGTCTCTTTTCTCTGTTGTGCCAAGTATCTTCAAGCTGAGGTTCTATTCCTGGAGTATAGTCTAGTTCCAGGCTATATAGGTGGCTGAATACAAATTGAGGAATACATGAGGAAGCTAGGAAGTTGAAATTGGCTCTTCTTTAGAGTCACTGTGGAATACCACATTATATAGCCCAGCTCTATTTCAGGCTGACCCCATTCCTTTGGGGCTAGATTGCAACTGTATTGGGCTCCAAGCTGCCATTCACTTTCCATATTATGTTCATGCCAGTACACCTATTTTTGTTGAGTGCTATGTTGATAACAGATTAATAATTGATGATAACCTATGTGAAGATATTTGAAGACAAATGGTATAAATTTAGGTTTGTTGCAATTATTATTGTTACTTAATAATTAACTGTCTTCTCAACTCTCATGGACATCATAGCAACTTAGAAGTTAATAGAGTTAGAACATTTTGAGCTTTCTTTAAAAGGTACTAAAGAAGTACAATGTATCTCTAACAGTAGAAGTACTTTGATAGCATCCTCCAAATTTATTCAGTGTTTATAGGTTTAAGTGCATTTTTAAAGTAAACATGGAAATTTAATGGCTGTAAAAACTGTAAACATCATTTCTGAACCAATACAAATGGTAGTTTGAGCTGCAGAAAGGGAGTGCCAGTAAGATTGAATAACTTTGCTAAAATAACTCTCAGGCAATATTCAACTTTTAAAAAGTAATAGTAATCTGTGTTGAATAGATGTAGTTAGCATATTTAGTTGCTATGTTGTGTCTGACTCTTTTGAAACCTCATGGACTGTAGCCCACCAGGCTCCTCTGGCCAGGGGTTTTCCAAGCAAGAATACTGGAGTGGGTTGCCATTTCCTTCTTCTGGAGATCTTCCCGACCCAGGAATCGAATTCATGTCTCCTGCATTGCAGGCAGATTCTTTATTGACTGAGCCACTAAGGAAGCCCTTGTAGTTAGCATGGATAATTTAAAATAACTTTATTGAGATATAATTCACATAGTACAGTGGTCACACTTCGAAAGCGTACAATTAAATAGTTTTTAATATACTCACAGATGTGTTCAAGCAGTATCAATCTAATTTTAGAACATTTCATTAATTCAAAAATAAACTACGTACTCATTAGCACACCAAATCTCCCATCCCAGCACGAGACAATCATCAATCTTTCTCTCTCTACGGATTCACCTATTCTAAATATTATTATAAATGGAATAATGCAATATGATGGATTTTTGTAACTGGTTTCTTTCAGGTAGCGTAATGTTTTCAAGGTCCATTTTATAGTATGTATCAATAATTCATTCTTTTGCATTGTTCTATGATATTCCATTGTGTATATATAGCATTGATTGTTTATCCATTCATTAGTTGATGAACATTTGGGTTGTTTCCACATTGTATATCCAAATTTATGTGTGGAAATATTTTTTTCATATCTCTTGGCTATATATCCTGGAGTATATTTCTAGTTCATATTGTGATTCTATGCTTAGAGTTTTGAGGAAACACCAATTTTTTTTTTCTGAAGTGGTTGTATCACTTTACAATCCAACCATCAGTGTAAAAGGATTCCAGTTTCTCCATATCCTGACAAACACTTGTCACATCAGTGATTTTGATTATAGTCACTGTAATGGAAGTCTTGATCTGCATTTCTCTCACAGCTAACAATTTTAACTCTCTTTTTATATGCTTATTGACCATTTAAATATCTTATTTGGAGAAATGCCTATTTAGAGAATTTAGCCATTTTGTAAATGTTCGTTTGTTCTTTGAGTTGTGAGTGTTCAGTTCATATTCTCTATACTAATCCTTGTCAGATATATGACTTACAAATATTTTCTCCCGCTTCATACACTATCTTTTCACTTTCATGGGGATATTGTTTAAACACAAATGCTTTTAATTTTGATCAAGTCCAATTTATCTGGTTTTTTTTTTTCCTGTTGTTTCTTGTGCTTTTGGTATTGTATCTAAGAAGCTATTACCTAAGCTGAAGTAACAAACACTGACTCACATATTTTCCTCTGAGAATTTTATACTTGTATCTGTCACATATAGATGGTTCATTTGTTTTGAGTTTGTTTTTGTGTATATTATGAGGTAGGAGTTTTTCTTGATTATATAGTATATGAATATCCAACTGTCCCATCACCACTTATTTAAAAGATTATACTTTCCCCATTGAATGGTCTTGTCATCCTTTTTGAAATCAATTGATTATATGGAAGGCTTTATTTCTGGACTCTCAGTTCTATTGTTTTGAGACTATATATATATATATTTCTTCTTATGCTGATACAGCACTATTTGAATTGCTATACCTTTGTAGGAAGTTTTGAAATTGGGACATGTGAGTCCTCCAAATGTCTTCTACTTTATCTAAATTATTTTGGCTATTCTAGGTCCCTTAAATTTGCACATGAATTTTAGGATTAGCTTATCACTTTCTGAAAAAACATATGGAATTTTGATAGTCATCAGGCTGACCTGTGGATAAATTTGGGGAATACTCTTGTATTAATAATCCTGTGTCTTCTGATCTGTGAACATGGTATGCCTTTATACTTGTTAGATCTTATTTAATTTCTTTTAACAGTGTGTTGTACTTTTCAGTCAAGTCTTGTCTTTATTGTTTTAAATTTATATATAAGTATATAACTTTTAATGTTATTTTAAATGGAATTTCTCAATTTAATTGTTGGATTTGAATGATTGAATTTTGTACATTGATATTGTATCCTGAGAAAGTATTGAACTAATCTATTAGTTAAATACTAGTGTATTTCTTAAGGTTTTATTTATATAAAGTCATGCCATCTGTTAGCACAGATAGTTTTACTTGTGTAAAACCTTACTGCATTTTATTTCTTTTTATTAGCTAATTGCTAGAACTTTCAATACAATGCTGAATAGAAGCAGTAAGACATCTTTATCGTCTTGATGTTAAATGGAAAACAATCAATGTCGAACAAATATGGTATTATCTGTGGGGATTTTGTAGATGGTCTTTATCAGGATGATAAAGAATAAAAGTCCCCTTTTATTCCTGGTTTGTTGAGTACTTTTATCATGAATATGGGTTGGACTATTGTCAAATGCTATTTCTGTATCTAATGAGATATGTTCATGTGCATTTTTCTATTTATTTTGTTAACATGGCATATTGCATTTTTTTCTTTTCATTTTATTTTTTGGCTTTTTTTTGTATATCTTTTTTTCAGTTTTACTAAGATATAATTAACATACAGTACTCTGCAAATTTAAGGTGTTCAGCACAATGATTTTATTCACATGAAATGACTACTAAGCAATTCAGTATTTATTACTAAGCAATAAGCTTAGTTAATATCCATTATCTAGTGTGTATTTTTTTAAAAAATAAAAACTCTTTCTTTCCTTGTAACAAGAATTCTTGGGAACTACTCTCTTAACAATTTTCAAATATTCAAGGCAACAGCAGTGTTAACTATAGTCATGATGCTGTACATTACATTCCTAGCACTTTTTTATCTTTTAAGTGGAAATTTGTACCTTTAATCATTTTCATCCAATTCCCACTCCCCAGTTCCCTGCCTCTGGTAAGCACAAATCAGATACCCTTGTCTATGAGGTTAGGTTTTTTAAATCTATTTGTTTTAGATTCCACATATAAGTAAGATCATTTATCAGTTGTCTCTCTCTGATTTATTTTATGTAGCGTAATGCCCTTCAGGTCCACTCGTGTTATTGTGAATGGCTAAATTTCATCCTGTTTATGGCTGAATAATATTCCATTCTCTCTATATTTTATAGCTTCTTTATCCATTAATCTGTTGATGGTCACTTAGGTTGTTTGCATGTCTTGACTATTTTAAATAATGTCGCTATGAATATCAGGGTGCATATCTCTTTTCTCTTAAAAAAAAAAAAACTTTTTATTTTGTATTGGTGTATAGCGGATTAACCATGTTGTGATAGTTTCAGATGAACAGCAAAGAGCTTCAGCCATACATATACATGTTTCCATGCCCCCTAAACTCCCCTCCTATCCAGGCTGCCACAAAAAATTTAGCAAAGTTTCAAGTGTTGTACAGTACATCCTTGTCTCCATTAGATATATTCCCAGAAGTGAAATTGATTGATTATATGGCAGTTTTATTTTTAAATTATTGAGGATCCTTCATACCATTTTGTGTAATGCCAGTACCAATTTATAATCCCACCAACAGTGTGCAAGTTTTCCCTTTTACCCTCATCTTTGACAGCATTTTTTATTTCTTGTCTTTTTTGATGATAGGCATTGTAACAATCTTGAGGTGAAATCTCATGGTGATATTAATTTGCATTTACCTTATGATTAGTGATGCTGAGCCCATTTCATATACCTGGTGGCTATTCATCTGTCTTCTTTGGAAAATGTCTATTGAGGTCCTTTGCCCATTTTTAACTGGATTATTGTTTTTTTGTTATTAAGTTGATGAGTTTTTAAAGTTTATTTTGGATATTAACCCTACCCAGACACACGGCTTAAAAATATTTTTTCTAATTCCATAGGTTGTCCTTATATTTTGTCAGCCATTTCTTTTTGCTGTGCAGAAGATTTTAGTTAGTGTAGTTCTGCTTGTTTATTTTTTACTTTGTTGCTTGTGTTTTAGGTGTCATATACAAAAACTCATTGCCAAGATCTGTGTCAAGGAGATTTTTTTCCTATTTTCTTCTAGGAGTCTTACAGTTGCTAGTCTTTAATTCATCTTGACTTAATTTTGTGGGTGATGTAAAATAGGGGTTTAGTTTCATTCTTTAGCATGTGAATATCCAATTTTCCCAGCAATGTTTATTAATTTTCTTCATTGAGTAACCTTGGTCTTGTAGTTAAATATTATTTGAACTTATATGGGTTTGTTTATTTCTGAGCTCTTGATTCTGCTCCATTGAGCTATGTGTCTGTATTTTATGCCACTGCCATACTGTTTTGGTTACTGCAGCTTTTTTTCCTTCCAGTTTTATGTAGATATAATTGACATGCAGAACTATATAAGTTTTAAAGTACACAACTTAATGTTTCGACTTACATACATCATGAAATGATTACCATTATATTATATAGACATAAAATTTTTATAAAAGAATAAAGCATTTTCCTTGTGATGAGAATTCTTAGGATTTACTCTCTTAACAACTTTCATATATAGCATACAACAGTGTTAATAATATTAATCATGTTGTACATTGTATCCCTAGTTCTTGCTTATCTTATAATTGGAAGTTTGCACATCTGTCCACCTTTATCCATTTTTCCTTCTCCCCTCTCTGCCTCTGGTAACCACAGATCTGATCTTTTTATGAGCTTGTTTGCTCATAATTGACCTATAACGTTATGTGAGTTTCTGGTGTATAACATAGTGATTCTATATTTCTATATATTACAAAATGACTACCATGATAAGTCTAGTTAGCATGTCACCATGCAAAGATATTGCATTATTATTGACTACATTTTCCCACGCTGAACATTTCTTCCCCATGACTCATTTGTTTTACAACTGGAAGCTTGTGCCTCTTAATTTCTCTCACTTATTTCACTCATATGTCCCTCCCCACAGCAAAGACCTGTTTGTTCTGTCTCTATGACTCTGTTTTTTTTATGTTTGTTCATTTGTTTTTTAGATTCCACATATAAGGGAAATCATATGATATTTGTTTTTCTCTGACTTATTTCACATACCATAATATTGTGTAGGTCTATCCATGTCACAAATGGCAAAATTTTATTTTTTAATGACTAACTGTCTGTGTGTATCAGATTTTTCTTTATCCAGTCACCTATTGATGAACACTTAGGTAGCTTCCATACCTTGGCTATTGCAAATAGCACTGCAGTGAACATGAGGATGCATATATTTTTGAAATAATGCTTTGTTTTCCTCAGCAAAATACCCAGAAGTAGAATTACTAGATCATATGATAGTTCTACTTTTAATTTTTTAAGGTTCCTCCATACTGTTTCCTGTAGTGATTACTATAGCTTTTTAATATAGTTTGAATTCAGGGAATGTGATACCACCTGCCCTGCTCTTTCTCAGAATTGTTTTGGATATTTGGAGTCTTTTGTGCTTCTACAAAAATTTTAGGATTATTTTATACTTCCACAAAAAAATCATTGAAATCTTGATAAGGATTGCATTGAATCTATCGTTAGCTTTAGGTAGTACTGACTTTTTAATAATATTAATTTTTCCAATCCATAAACACAGGATACCATTTTGTTTGTGTCTTGTTATATTTCTTTACTTAATGTACTATAGTTCAGAGAGTAGACACTTTTCACTCCCAATTTAATATATTACTAAGTATTTTATTATTTCAATGCTATCATAAATGGAATAATTTTCTTTATTTCTTTTTTTGGATAATTCAGTTTTTAGTATGTAGAAATGTTACTGATTTTTGTGTGTTAGTATCATGCTACTTTACTGAATTCATGGATTAGCTCAAACAGTTTTTTGGTGGACTCTTTGGGATTCTATATATAAAATTTTGCCATATGAAAATAGAGCCAACTATATCTCTTCCTTTCCAATTATTATGTCTTTTATTTATTTTTCTTGCCTTATTGCTCTGGCTAGCACTTCCAGTACTAGCTTGAATAGGAATGATGAAAGTTGGCACTTTTGTTTTATTCCTGATCTTAAAAGTGAGGCTTCCACCTTTCACCACTGAATATAATGTTAGCTGTGAGCTTTTCATATATGGTATTTTTTATGTTGAAGAATGTTCCTTCTATATCTAATTTGTTAAGAGTTTTTATCATGGGGATTCTGATGTCACCTATATGGCAACATGAAAATGAAAGTGAAAGTCGCTTAGTTGTCTGACTCTTTGCAACCCCATGGACTATATAGTCTATGGAATTCTCCAGGCCAGAATACTGGAGTGAGTAGCCTTTCCCTTCTCCAGGGGATCTTCCCAACCCAGGTATCGAACCCAGGTCTCCCACATTGCAGGCCAATTCTTTGCCAGCTGAGCCAGCAGGGAAGTCCAAGAATACTGGAGTGGGTAGCCTATCTCTTCTCCAGTGGATCTTCCCAACTCAGGAATCAAACCAGTGTCTCCTGCATTGCAGGCAAATTCTTTAACAACTGAGCTATGAGGGAAGCCCCTATAGGTTGTTATTAATTTCATTTCCCCTCACAACAAAAATACTAACAAGTATTAACAACTAACAACAACTAACAACTCAAGAATAAGACACTACTGAGAGAATAGTAGAACATGGGGATGAGACTGAAGCATCCTCTTGCACCACAGAGAATAAGATAGACTGCATTAGAAGGGTAAGAGAAGTAGCTACATGTTGACTGCATTGTCTCTCACCTAGGCCAGCACAGCACCATGTGTACAGGTCTCCACAGAGCCTTTGTTTCTCCAGTGGGAAGAGAGAATCAGGGGACAACTGAGGGACAACAAACCCATCCCCAGCATTTTGTAGCACTTTGCAAGAGTACCTAATCTGCAACATGGGCATTCTCATGAGAATATGTGAGGCTTGACCACTACAAATCTGATTGTAATGAAGAAAGGGGGAGAGGCTTGCAACAACCAGCACATGGATCTTGACACACTGCATTCATATTTGCAAATATGATAGTGTATTTGCTGTATAGTAATCACAAACAGCATTTTTGTTCATCTGTAGAACCAAGTTAAGGCTGCATTCTGACCATGATGGGGTACAGGTCTGTCTGATTTGAATTCTCAAAGAGGAGCTTTGCTGACCAACCTACTGTGGAAAGTGTCTTCTGGCCCCATCTGACTGCAAGAACTGGTAACAACTCCTGGAAGATCTGGGGGCCCAACAGCACTTGAGCTAAGAGGTGGGCAGCAGAGCAACAGTTTTTAGAACATCAGTGGTCCTGTTCAGTAAGGGATCTTGGGGTGTGGGTTGGCTTGGGTTAAGACAACAAACAAAGAGTCTTTCTGACCTTGGAGATGGTTCTGTTGCTTAGTCTACACAGGGAATATAATTTGTAGTCCAACCCATTTCTGAGTATAACCTTAAGTCCAACTGAAGAGGGAACCTAATCAGAGCATATGAGAAGGTATATAACCCATCCAACAGCCATGCTTACAGTGGAACTTAAAAAGAGCACAACCATGACTTACTCCATCTGCAGAACAAAATCGGGAGCCCTGTATGGCCACAGAATTCAGAACATAGTATTGCCTGATTTGGGTCCACAAACAAAGTAATATGAAAGTCATAGAGCCTATTCTGCTGCCCTGGCAAGGCAGGTAATCAAATTCATAGCCATGCCTACTCTTGAGTATAGTTCCCAGCCCTAAATACCTAGTTAGCCTGAACAAAGAAACCAAACAACTGCAGAGTACATTCTGTAGCCTCAATTAAGCAAGATACCAAGCCAGCAGTTCTATCTAACTATTCTGAGCCAGTGGCACACACCCTCATCCCTGTCTTCAGAGTTCTTGGACAGTGACCTTGCCCCAGAATAGACCCTGATAAAAGTCCCACTTGCCCAAGGATATTACCAGCAGATATACCCAGAAATTCAGCCTGAGTTGATGGGTGAAGAGCTATTTCTACCAGTGAGAACCTTTAAAGTCTGAGGGAGGAGACCAGTTACTAAAATGCACAGATGCCAACTTAAGGAATCAAGGATCACTAAAAATCACGTAGATTTGACATCACCAAAGGAAAATAATTTAGCTCCAGTTCAGTTCAGTCACTCAGTTGTGTCTGACTCTTTGAGACCCCATGGACTGCAGCATGTCAGGCTTCTGTGTCCATCACCAGCTCCTGGAGCTTGCTCAAACTCTTGTCCATCGAGTTGGTGATGCCATCCATCCATCCATCCAACTGACCTTAAAGAAATAAAGATCTCTGAACTTTCAGAAAAAATTCAGTGGTCATGCTAAGGAAGTTTTGTGAACTATGTGAAACCACAGAGAAATAATGTAATGAAATAAAGGAAACCATGTATAAACAAAACAGTTCAAAGAGGAAATAACAACCATATTAAAAACAAACAAACAAACAAACAACAACAAATCTTAAAGCTGAAAAATACAATAATTGAAAAATTCAGTATAGGTTAAAAAAATAAGTTTGAACATACATAAGAAACATTCAATGACCTGAAAGACAGGACAGTGGAAATTGCACTGTCAGAGTGGCAGAAAGAAAAAAGAATGAAAACGAGTGAGGAAAGCCAATGGGAATTATGGGACATGATGAAAAGCAAACCATTCACATTATGAGAATTACAGAAGGTAAGAGAAAGGAGAGAACATATATTTAAAACAATAATGGTTAAATTTTTCCTGGACCTGAGGAGAGAAAAGGACATCCAGATACATGTGACCCAAGGAATAGTTTGAATCTGAATAGCGTCTCAGTGAAAGACACTATGATTCAATTCATGAAAGTCAAAGACAAAGGTCAAATTTTAGAGTGCAAAAGAAAGAGAGTAATTGCATAGAAAAGAACACCTATACAACTATTGGTGGATCTTACAACACAAAATTTTCAGTCCTGGAGACAGTAGAATGACATATTCAAAATATTGAAAGAAAATATCAACCAAAAACTCTATACCCAGAAAAAGCTGCTTTCACACCTGCCTTACAGGAAATGCTAAATAGAGTTATTTTTAAGTCAGAAGATACAGTTAAGAACATACAAACTGAAAGGTAGCTAGTAATGTTAAATAGTCATAATTATAGTCTGCAATATGGTACTGGCAGTGCATAATATATTTATAACTAGCGTATAAATTAAAAGGACTTCCCTGGTGGCTCAGACGGTAGAGCATCTGTCTACAATGCAGGAGACCTGGATTTGATCTCTGGGTCAGTAAGATTCCTTGGAGAAGGAAATGGCAACCCACTCTAGTACTCTTGCCTAGAAAATCCCATGGACAGAGGAGCCTGGTGCAGGCTACTGTCTATGGGGTCGCAAAGAGTCGGACACGACTAAGCGACTTCACTTATAAGTTAAAAAGTTAGCCAAAATAAACATAACCACTGTAAATGGAAAAAGAATTAAAACTAAAATTAAGGAATCCTATTGAAGTTAAGTTGATCAATTTAAAATAAAGCATTATATATTTAAGATATTTTATGTAAGCTTCATGTTCAACACAAGGGAAAATCCTGTAACAGTTACATAAATGAACATGATAAAGAATTCAAAGAATGCTGATCTCAAAAGAGACAACAACACAAAAAGTACAGTAGGTTAAAAAAACAACAAGGAACAATGGATCTACAAAATATTCATAAAACAGCCTTGAAAATGACAATAGTAAGTACTTACTTATTAATAAACAGGATAAATTCTTCAAATAAAATACATAGTATGGTTGAATCAATGAAAGAGCAAGATCCAATGATATGCTGCCTACAAGAGACTCACTTTAGCCTTAAAGACCCACATAGATTGACAGCAAAGGAATGGAGAAAAGACATTTCAAGCAAATGGTAACGAAAAGAAAGCATGGGTAACAATATCAGGGGAAAAAAAGACTTTAAAATGAAAATGGTAAAAGGAGACAGAGAAGTTCATATAATGAAAAGGGGGGCAATTCATTAAGAAGATATAACAGTTGCATATATGTATGAAGCCAATGTTAGAACATCTAAATATATAAAGCAAAACTAACAGAGCTAATGAAGAGATAAACAGTAATACAATAACAGGGACTTCGTAATCCATTCTCAACAATGGAGATAGCATCCAGAGAAAGAAACAATAAGAAAACACTGTGCATAAACAACGCTATAACAAATAAACCTAACAGACATATATAGAACATTCTAATAACAGCAGAATACATACTCTTCTCAAACACACATAAAACATTTTCTAGGATAGACTGTATGTTAGAACACAAAACAAGTCTTAGCACATTCAAGAAGATTTAAATATATCGAGTATCTTCTCTGACCACAATGGCATGAAAATAGAAATAAATAATGAGGAAAGCTGAAAAATTTAACAGCAAAATGAAATTAACACTCTCCCAAATAACCAAAGAATCAGAGAAGTAATTCAAAGGGAAAAAGTTTCTCAAGACAAACTAAGATGGAAACACAATATACTAGCACTTGTGGGAGTCAGCAAAAGCAATTCTAAGAGGGAACTTCATGGCAATAAATGCCTATATATTAAGAAGCAAGAAAGATTGCAAGTAAAATAATCTAACTCTGCCTCAAATAACTAGAAAAAGAAAAACAAACTGAGCCAAAATTTTTGGAAGGCAGTAATGAAGATAAGATCAGAAATAAATGAAATAGAGAAAATGAAAACATAGGAAAGATTAAAATAATTAAGAGATTCTTCTTAGAAGATGCAAACAAATTTGGAAAAAAAAAAAAAAAACAACCTTTAGCTAGATTATACAAGGATGAAAGAGAGAGGATCCAAGTCAACAAAATTATAAATGAAAATGGAAACATTACTACTGATACCACAGAAATACAAAGGATCATCAGAGGCTACTATGAACAACTATACCCAAGCAAATTGGACAACCTAGAAAAAATAGAAAAAATTCTTACTAACATACAATTTGTCAAGACTGAATCAAAAAAATTTAAAATGTGAAAAGACCAATTACTAATAAAATGATTGAATTAGTAATCACTAATTTCTTAGTGAATAAAATCCCAGGAACATTTTGCTTCTCCAGTGAAATTTACCTAACATTAAAAGGAACATTAACTCCAATATATCTCAAATTCTTCCAAAAAATCAGAGTAGAGATGTTTCCCAAAATTGTAAAATAAGAATCCAGTGTTATCCTGAAACTAACACCAGAAAAGGATACTGCTAGAAAAGAAAAGTGCAGGCCAATATCCCTGATGAATATAAATACAAGAATCATCAATAAAATACTTGAACACTGAATTCAGCAGTATATTCACCATGATCAAGTGGGAATTATCCCTGAGATGCAAGGATGCTTCAACATATCCTCGTTCAATATTTTCAACAAATCCTATTTTCAACATATTCAACATATTTAACATCAACATATTGATGTTAATTGACATTTTAATATATTACAGCACATTAATAAAATGAAAAAAGAATCATGTGACCACCTCAATAGACACAGAAAAAAGATTTTTAACAAAATTCAACACCCACTCATGATAAAAACTTTGTAAATTTGAAATGAAGCAAGTTTAATTATTTAATTTTTAATGGGCATACATTACTGTATAAGGCTTACAACATGAAAGTTTGATTAACATATATTGTGAAGTGATTATCATCATAGGTTCAGATTACATCCATATTCTCATATATATAATTTTTAAATTATCCTTATGATGACAACTCTTAGGATTAACTTTTAAGAACTTACTTCTATGTCATACATCAATGTTAGTTATCATCATGACATTATACATTATATTCCTAATATTTATTTACCTTATAATGTGGAGTTTCTACAATTTTGACCACTTTCCTCCAATTCTCACACCCTCTATATCCAACTTTGGTAACCACAAGTCTGATCTCTTTTTCTATGATTTTTGTTATTTTTTTAGATTCCACATATAAATGAAATTATACCATATTTTATTCTCTAACTTATTTTACTTAGCATAATGCTTTCAAAGTCCATCCACGGTGTCACAAATTGTATGACTTCCTTGTTTTTTAGTGACTGAATAATATTCCATTGCACATATATGCCACAACTGCTTTATCCATTCCTCAACCAATGGACAATTAGGTTATTTTCATACTGTAAATACTACTGCTATGACATGGAGTATAGATTTTTTTCATTTAATATTTTCATTTCCTTTGGCTATATTCCTATAAGTGGAATTGCTGGATCATATGGTAGTTCTATGTTTAATTTTTTGAGGAAACTCTACCACTTTCCATACAATTTATAACCTCGCCAGAAGCTCCAATAATTTGTCCACCTGATGTGAAAAATTGACTCATTGGAAAAGACCCTGATGCTGGGAAAGACTGAGGGCATGAGGAGAAGAGGGTGACGGAGGATGAGATGGCTGGATGGCATCATTGACTCAATGCACATGAGTTTGAGTAAACTACAGGAGATAGTAAAGGAGAGAGAAGCCTGGGGTGCTGCAAACCATAGGGTCACAAAGAGTCAGACACGATTTAGTGACTGAACAACAAATCACTGTACAAGGGTTCCCTTTTTCCCACGTCCACTTCAGCGTTTGATTAGCTCTTGTCTTTTTGATAATGGCCATTCTAATAGGCTTGTGGTGATCTCTCATTGTGTTTTTAATTTGCACTTCCCTAATTTTGGCCACCTGATGCAAAGGGCTGACTCATTTGAAAAGACCCTGATGTTGGGAAAGATTGAAGGAAGTAGGAGAAGGGGACGACAGAGGATGAGATGGTTAGATGGCATCACCGACTCAATGGACATGAGTTTGGGTAAACTCCGGGAGTTAGTGATGGACAGGGAGGCCTGGCATGCTGTGGTTCATGGGGTCGCAAAGAGTCGGACATGACTGAGCGACTGAAATGAACTGAACTGAATGACTAGTGATGGTGAGCATCTTTTTATGTACCTGTTGGCCTTTTGTATATCTTCTTGGAGAAAACTCTATTCAGGAACTTTTCTCATTTTGGGGGGGGGCTTCTTCGATGGCTCAGCTTCCTTTTGTATATTTTCTTTGGTGAAATGTATGTTCAGGCCCTTTGCCCATTTTGGGGTGGGGGGGGGGGAGCTTCTTTGATGGCTAAGTGGAAAAGAATCTGCCTGCAATGCAAGAGACACAGGAGATGCAGGTTCGATCCCTGGGTTGGGAAGATGTCCTGGAGGAGTAAGATGGCAACCCACTCCAGTATTCTTGCCTGAAAAATCCCATGAGCAGAGGAGTCTGGTGGGCTACAGTCCATGGGGTCACAAAGAGTTAGACACTTTTTAATTGAGTTATTTAGTTTTTGGCTATTAAGTTGCATGTGTTCTTTATATGTTTTGGATGAAAGCTCTTATCAGCTACATTGTTTGCAAATCTTTTTCCTATTCCATAGTTTATCAGTTTTGGATCATTCTTTTGCTATGTGGAAGTTTTTTAGTTTGATGTAGTCTCACTTGTTTATTTTTTATTCTGTTTCTTATGGTTTAGTTATCATATATATAAAAAAATTACTGGCATGATCTATGTCAGATTTTTTCCTATTTTCTTGAAGGGCTCTTATGGCTTCTGGTTTTACACTTAAGATCATTTTCAGTTCATTTTTGTCAGTGTTAGATTCATTATCTTTTTGCATATGAAATCCAATTTTCTCAGCACCATTTAATAAACTATATTTTCTTCTTTGAGTATTTTTGGCTCCCTTGTGAAATATTAGTTGACCATAAATGCTCTGTCTTATTTCTGTTGTCAAACAGAATATACTGTATATGTCTGTTACAGCCATTTTTTCTACAGTATCAGTTAAATGCTTTGCTTTATATTGATATTCTGCCTGAATGATCTATCCCTTTCTAAAAGTGGGATATTAAAGTCCAACTATTCTTGGATTGTTGTTTATCTCTTCTTTCACTTATGTTAGTGTTTGCTTTATATATTTTATGCATTTTGGTATGATTTACATATATATATTTAGGTATTCCAATGTTGGGTGCATACATATTTATAACCATTATTGCTTCTTGATGGACTCACCCCTTTGTAATTACATAATGACTTTCATTGTACTTTTTACCAGTTTCATTTTAAAGACTATGTTTTCTGTTATAAGTATAGCTAACCCTGCTTTTTTTAGGTTGCCACTTGCTTGAAATGTTTTTTTCCATCCCTTCGTTCTAAGTCTATGTGTTTATTAGGCTAAAATGAGGCTCTCACAAGTTTTCAGTGGATCTTGTTCTTTCATCCTTTCAGCTATCCCGGTTCATTTGATGAGAAATTTAATCAATTTGCATTTAAATTCTTTATTGATAAGTAAAGACTTACTATTCAGTTCAGTCGCTCAGTCGTGTCTGATTCTTTGTGACCTCACAGACTGCAGCACGCCAGGACTCCCTGTCCATCACCAACTCCTAGAGTTGCTCAAACTCACGTCCATTGAGTTGGTGATGCCATCCAACCATCTCATCCTCTGTCATCCCCTTTTCCTGCCTTCAATCTTTCCCAGCATCAAGGTCTTTTCCAGTGAGTCAGTTCTTTGCATCAGGTAACCAAAGTATTGGAGTTTCAACTTCAGGATCAGTCCTTCCTACGAATATTCAGGACTGATTTTCTTTAGGATGGACTGGTTGGATCTCCTTGCAGTCCAAGGGACTCTCAATAGTCTTCTTCAACACCATAATTCAAAAACATCAATTCTTCGACAGTCAGCTTTCTTTTTATTTATTTATTTATTTATTTATTTTTTCAGTGGGTTTTGTCATACGTTGACATGAATCAGCAACAGATTTACACGTATTCCCCAACCCGATCCCCCCTCCCACCTCCCTCTCCACCCGATTCCTCTGGGTCTTCCCAGTGCACCAGGCCCGAGCACTTGTCTCATGCATCCCACCTGGGCTGGTGACCTGTTCCACCATAGATAATATTCAGTCAGCTTTCTTTATAGGCCAACTCTTACATCCATACATGACTACTGGAAAAACCACAGCTTTGACTAGACGGACCTTGTCAGCAAAATAAAGTCTCTGCTTTTTGCTTTTTAATATACTGTCTAGGTTGGTCATAGCTTTTCTTCCAAGGAGCAAGTGCCTTTTAATTTGGTGGTTTCAGTCACCATCTGCATAAAATTCTATTCAAGTTTCAGTAAACTGTAAACTCAGAGACACTGGAATATATCGAGGGACATAAAACAAGGTGAAAAATTTTTGTGGTCTAAAGGTATAGAAATTATACAGAATCTATTTACTTATCACTGTGGAACTATTTTATAAATCAATATCAAGATATATTTGAAAATAACCCACATAATTTCAAGTGCAGTGTGACATTTACTGAGAGAGATCTTTGACTCTGCCATTGAAAGCCTCAATAAAGTTAGACTGGAGAAAGCACAGAGGGTGATTGCAGAGAAGAAAGCATTTAAATGAAAAATTAGTATCAAAATAAGAAATTAATATTAAAGATACATTAAACAAAATCCCATGTATTTGGAAATTAAATGTCCACATTAAATGATGAAAGTATCTCGGAAGTCATAACAAGGAAAATTAAAAAATATTTGTAATAGAGTAAGAATGAAAAGAGAATTTGTCAGATTTTGTTGCATGCAGCCTCAATGTATTTAAATACAAGTTGGAGTCTTCGATGAGGTATGAAAACATTAATGAACATTAGCATAAAATTTTGTGAAATTTGAATAAAATCTGTACTTTAGTTTTTAATACTGTAATATTGTTAACTCCCTGTTTTTTATAACATAGTATTTCTTTATATTCTCTAGAAGTTTCAAGCCTCATTAAAATTTTTTTTAAGTCACCAAGATAATAAATTTTCTAGACTTTTAGTTGTAATACTAGATGCCAAAATACATTGAATTATATCAAAGTTTTGAGTGAATATAAATTAGAAATCTAGTATTCTATTCATACTAAGCTAAACAAATGGAACCAAAATATTTTTTGACTAGGCAAACATTTATAGATTTTTTAAAATGTATATATATTATACATTGTTGTTGTTTAGTCACTCAGTCATATCTTACTCTTGCACTTTAGCCGCATGGACTGTAGCCCACCAGGCTCCCCTCTCCATGGGATCTCCCAGGCAAGAATACTGGAGGGGTTGCCACTTCCTTCTCCAAGGGATCTTCCCCACCCAGGGATCAAACCCAGGTCTCTTGTATTTGCAGGCAGATTCTTAACCACTGAGCTGCCATGGATTGCTTTTTTCCCCAATGCTCCAGATTTGTTTCTATTGAGCAGCCATGTTTAAAAAAATGGATTATATGACCATGTTTTACTTTTATCTAGTTTCACTTTTTCTATCTCATATTCAGTGCTCCCATTTTATTTAATTTATGTTTTCCAATCTCAGTCTCTTTGTTGTTGTTCTTTCTCTGTCCTTTATCAAATGTAGTAGAAAAACTTCTGTATATATATATATATGTGTGTGTGTGTGTGTGTGTACACACACTATAAAAATATATATGCTTATGTATATATATGCTATATAAAATGCTATATATATATATATTGTCTGTGTGTATATATAAGTAGATTAAATGCACCAATCAAATGTCATAGACTGCCTGGGTGGATGAGAACTTGTGCATGTATTCACTTCCACTTACCACACCACTCTACTTAACCCCCAAAAATGTATGTAATTATTTTATATTGTTAGGTTAATTATGCTTTTATTATGGCTTGCAATTATTTTTAAATTTTTTGTCTGGCTATTGATTGTGAAAACTGATAAACATCTTTTACTATTGTGATTATATAACTATTATTTGCTTAATGCCATTGTATACCATTGGTCCACAGAAAATAATAGAATCTATATCACTAAAGCTACCATTTAATGGAAAAACATCAATAACTTTTAAAAAATTCAGATGCATATTAGAATTATCTTGGAATTGTTTGAAAAATACAAATGCCTATGTATTTGTTTTTCTCCTCAAAGCTCCAGATTTGTTTCTGAGGAGAAGCCATGTTTTACATTTACTGTAATTATTGATATGTACTATCCTGTTACCATTTTCTAAATTGTTTTTGATTTATTTTGTGTATGTCTTTTCCTTCTCTTGTGTTTCCTTCCTAGGGCAATTTCTTTAGTATTTGTTGTAATGCTGGTTTGGTGGTGCTAAATTCTCTTAACTTTTGCTTGTTTGGAAAGCTTTTGATTTCTCCATCAAGTCTGAATGAGAATCTTTCTGGCTAGAATATTCTTGGTTGTTGGTTTTTCTCTTTCACCAATTTAAATATATCATGCCATTCCCTCCTGGCTTGTAGAGTTTCTGTTGAAAAATCAGCTGATAACCTTATGGAATTTCCCTTGTAGGATATTTGTTGTTTTTCCTTTGGTGTTTTTAATATTTTATCTGTCTTTAATTTTAAAATTTTGATTAGTATGTGTCTCAATGTGTTCCTCCTTGGGCTCATCCTGCCTGGGACTCTCTATGCTTCCTGGACTTGGTTGACTATTTTCTTTTCCATGTTAGGGAAGTTTACAGCTATTTTTCAGATGCTTTCTCTTGTCTTTTCTCTCTCCTCCTTTTGTGATCCCTATAATGCAAATATTGTTATACTTAATGTTGTCCCAGAGGTCTTTTAGGCTGTTTCGATTTTTTTTTTTCATTCTGTTTTCCTATATTCTGTTCTGCAGCAGTGATTTCCACCATTCTGTCCTCCAGGTGATTTATCCATTCTTCTTTCTGAGTTATTCTGCTATTGATTCCTTTGTTTGTTTGTTCTTTAGTTCTTCTAGGTCTTTGGTAAACATTTCTTGCATCTTCTCAGTCTTTGCCTCCATTCTTTTTCTGAGATCCTGGATCACCTTCACTATCATTATTCTGAATTCTTTTTCTGGAAAGTTGCCTATCTCTTCTTCATTTGGTTGTCTTTCTGGGGTTTTATTTTGTCACTTCATCTGGGACAAAACCCTTTGCTTTTTCACCCTTCTTAGCTTTTTGTAATGTGGTTTTCATTCTAGCCACTGTCAGATTGTGTTTTTTCTTGCTTCTTTTGTCTGCCCTCTGATGGGTGAGGCTAAGAGGCTTGTATAAGCTTCATGATGGGAGGGATTGGTAGTGGGAAAAACTGACTCTTGTGGGCAGGGCTGTGCTCAGTAAAACGTTAACCAAATTATCTACTAGTTAGTGGTGTTGTGCTCCCTCCCTGTTAGTTGTTTTGACTGAGACAATCCAGCCTTGAAGTCTAACAGTGGGCTCTATGGTAGGGTTAATGGTGACCTGCAAGAGGACTTACACCAAGGGCCCCCTTCTAGGACTGCTGCTGCCATTGTCCTTAGCCCCACAGTGAACCACTCCTGACCCACAGGAGACCCTCCAACACTAGCAGGTGGGTCTGGTTCAGTCTCCTATGGAATCACTGTTCCTCTCCACTGGGTCTTGGCATGCACAAGATTTTATTTGTGCCCTTCAGGAATGGAGTCTATGTTTCCCCCTATCCTGTGGAAGTCTTATAATCAAATTCTGCTGATCTTCAAAGTCAGATCCCCCTGGGGATTCCCAGTCCCTTTGCCAGATCCTCAGGCTGGGAACCCTGATGTGGGGCTTAAAACCTTCACAACAGTGGGAGAAATTATTTGGTATTATTGTTCTCCAGATTGTGGGTCACCCACCTGGCAGGTATGGAATTTGATTTTATCGTATTTTGCCCCACTACCATCCCATTGCAGCTTCTTCATGTCTTTGGTATGGGGTGTCTTTTTTGGCAGGTAGCAGCATCCTCCTCTTTATGGTTACTCAATAGCTAGTTGTGATTTTTGTGCTTTCATAGGAGGAGATGAGTGCACGTTCTTCTACTCTGCCATCCTGAACTGGAATGTCTTAGGCTTTTGACTATTGGGCATACCTCACAGCTATTCTGGGTTCAGTTCCAGGCCACCCTAAAAAAGTGATGGCAATAAGGTGAAACATATGAAATTTTTGGTTTCCCAGTGCATATAAAAGTTGTTTATACTATACTGTAGTCTGTTCAATGTGCAATAGCATTATGTCTAAAATAAAATGTATATAGCTTAATTTAAACTTGCTTTGCTACTAAAAATGGTAACTATTTTCTGAGCATTCAGCAAGTCATAATCTTTTTCTGGTGAAAGGTCTTGCTTCAATGTTCTTGGCTGCTGAGTGATTAGGATGCTGGTGGCTGACTGTTGGGTGGTGCTGTGGCAGTTTCTTAAAATAAGACAGCAATAAAATTTACCACATTAACTGTTTCTTTCATTTGAACATGTAGAGGACATTGTAGGCTTATTAATTGGCCTAATTTTTGTATTGTTGTGCCTCAGGTAATAGGCAGGCCTGAGGAGAGGCAGAGAAATGAGGAAATGGCCGGTTGGTGGAGTAATCAAAGCACTCAAATTTATTGTTTACAATCTTATATGGACATGGCTTATGGTACCCCAAAACAATTCCAATAGTAACATCAAAGATCACAGATCACCATAAAAATACAATAATACGAAAAAAGTTTAAAATATTGCAAGAATTACCAAAATGTGACACAGAAACATGAAGTGAGCAAATGTTGGACAAATGATGCTGATAAATTTATTTGATGCAGGGTGGCCACAAAAATTCTATTTGTAACAAACACAATGTCTGCAAAACACAATAAATGAAGTGCAAATAAATGGAGTGCAAGTGTAGTTATAATATATCTTAGTGTAGCCTTATTCAGTTTCAACTTATTTGGGATTCTTTGTGTCTCATGGATCTGGGTGTCCATTTCTTTCTCCATTTTGGGGAAGTTTTCAGCCATTTTTACTTTAAATACACTTTCTTCCCCATTTGCTCTCTTCTCTTTCTGGAATTCCCTTAATATAGATGTTTTTACTGTGTCCTATAAATTTCTTCGGCTTCTTCATTCTTGTTAATTCTTTTCTCTTTTTAATTCTTTTTTTCTCCTCTGACTGATATTTCCAAATATCCAGTCTTCCAGGTCACTGAATCTTTTTGTGTAACCAAGTCTGCTTTTGAAGCTTTGTATTGAATTCTTCAGTCATTGTATTTTGCATATCTAGGAGTTATTGTTGTAGTTTTCTTATGGTTTTTATCTCTTTGTTACTCATTTTGTTCTTGTATTATTTTCCTAATTTATTTTGTATGTCTGTTTTTGTAGTTCATTAAGCTTGTCTAAGAACTTTATTTTGAATTCTTTGTGTAAGCTAACAATTTCCATTTCTTCAGGGTTATTGGAGTTTTATTAGTTCTCTCTGCTGATGTCATGTTTGCCTGATATTTTATGATCCTTAATTCTTTACTTTTGTATCTGCTTATTTGAGGAAGTTTTCTCTCTCAGACTTTACAGGTTCTCTCTGGCCAAGACAGTTCTTCACCAATCAGCTCAGGCTGGGTTTCTGAACAAGTCTGTTGGTTATGTCCTTGGGCAGGTGGGTCCTGCTATCAGAGTCTATTTTGAGGTGAGGTCACTGACTGAGCTCTTTGCTTGAGTGGGATGCAAAGAATGCATGAGAATGGTTGGATAGTACTACTGGCTTAGTTTACTACTCTAGCAAAGCTGTAGGATATAATAGTTCTGTAGTTGTCTGGATTCTCTAGACAGGTTTACTAGATATTCAGGTCTAGGTTATATACTCAGGAATTGGTGAGGCTATGAATTTTATTTCCTGCCTTGGTGGCACAGCAGGACAACACCAAGGGCCTATACAGTTCATTCTCTGGGGACCAGAATCATGTTAGAGTGTGCACTGAATTCTCTGGTTAGATGAGGCCTATGGTTTTGCTCTGCAGATAGAGAAAGTCATCGGTTGTGCTCTCTTTTTGAGCACCACTCTATACAGGGCTGTTGAATTGGTTGTGCAGCTTCCTGTGTGTTCTGGTTAAGTTCCTCGACTGTGCAGTTTAAGAGCTATATTCAGCCATGAACAGGAAAGTGTGAGTTAGTTGCCCTACCTGCAACAGCTGGAGAAGTAGCTTCAAAACTGGTAGAGCTCTTTGTTTTTGGTCTTAATTCAAGGCAAACCATTCTGCCAAGTTCCCTGAATAAATGGGACCATTGACTTTGCTATTTGGATGATCAATTCTGCTTGCTGAACTCTACTTGAGCATTGATGGACTCTCCGGGAGTATTGGCCAGCCTTTCTTGTTGAGCAGGGCAGGGAGGTACACTCAGCAGTGAGTAGCCTTGCTAACTAGCTTCCCTGCCTGGGCTAAACAGGAGGACCAGCCCCAAGAAGCCTCTCAGGTATTCTGGATCAGGGTGTCTTGTCTTGTGGGAGCTGCGTCTACACTCAGCAATGGGTGGAGCTAGAATTAGCTCCCCTGCCTAAGCAGAATAAGTAAACTGACTCCAAGCTGGGCAAGGATATTTATTTGTAATCTTGAATCAGCTGACCCCGCTCCCAAAGCTTTCTGGCTGAAAAGTGCCTCTAGGTTTTCTCTGTGGATGATCAGTTCTGCCTGCCATACTCTGCTCAAGTGTTGTTCACAGTCAGCTGACAACACTTTGTTGGAGATTCTGGTGTTATTAATTTTTACTTGTTTAAGCCCACTCAGATTTTTTATTTCTTCTTGGATCACTTTTGAGATTTTAGATATTTCTAGATATTTATTTTGTCCAAATTATATAATTTGTTGACTGAACTGGTCAGCTTTCAGTTCTTCTGACCAGCCTTTCTGCTCAGGTGGGGTTGGGAGCCACTCTGAGCAGTGGATTGGGCTATGACTCAGTTTCCCTTCCTGAGTCAGGGAAGACCAGGCTCCAGGACTGGAATGCTGTTTTTTTTGAGGACCCAAATCAGGCAAACCTTCACCACATCAAATCCCCTGGTCAGACTATGCCACTGACTTGGCTCTGTAGATGACCAAAACCACTGGCTGGGACCACTTCTTGGGTGCTCTAGGTTTGAACTTGGTCTAGTAAGATTTAATTCTGGTTGTTGCTAACCTCCTCCCCTTTCTGTATCACAATCAGATTCATAGTGGTCAACCCCTACAAACTTACCCATAATCCTTGTGGGATATACTGGAGTGGGGAATCTCAAGAAGCGACCCACAATGCAGGGGGTGCAGGATGTCTACTTTGAGCACTCTCTTTTCCCTGGATGAACTGGAGCCTCAGAGGAAACATCTTGGTGTGGTGCTGTGTCAGCCTAGGGGAGGGGCAATGTGGTCAGCATGTGGCCACTGCTCTTACCATTCTAATGTGGTCTCTATTGGTCTCTGTGATGCAGGAGACTGCTTTAACCCCATAGTGGCTTTCCAAACTTTTCTCTGTAGTGTCTTGTCCAGTAAGAGTTGTTATTTGTTCTTGTGTGGTGAGGGGCCAAGTAAGAAAGACCTATGTCCCATCTTAGTGAAATCACTCTTGATTAGCTTTTATATGTTGAACCAACCATAAACTCTTGGAATAAGCTACACTGGGTCATTGTGGATAATCTTTTTAAAATGCTTTTTTCTATACCCATTGAGGTTAACATGTGATTTTTCTCCATTATGCTAGCAATATGGTGTGTTATGTTAGTTGATTTTTAGATGTTCAATCACCCTTGCATTCCTGTGATAAGTCTCATTTAAACATGGTGTAAATCCCTTTTACATGTTGCTGGATTTGGTTTGATACTATTTTGTTGAAGATTTATGAGGATATATTCGTAAGAGATAGCATCATATAGTTTTCTTTATTATAATACTTTGGTTTGATATCAGTGTAATACTGACCTGATAGAATGAGTTGTGAAGTGTTCTATCCTACTTTTTGGATTATTTTGTAAAGAATTGTTATTAATTCTCTAAATGCTTAGTAGAATTCACCAGTGAAGCCATCTTCAGTTCAGTTCAGTCGCTCAGTCATGTCCGACTCTGCAACCCCATGAATCGCAGCACACCAGGCCTCCCTGTCCATCACCGACTCCCGGAGTTTACTCAAACTCATGCCCATCGAGTCGGTGATGCCATCCAGCCATCTCAGCCTCTGCCATCCCCTTCTCCTCCTGCCCCCAACACCTCCCAGCATCAGGGTCTTTTCCAATGAGTCAACTCTTCGCATGAGGTGGCCAAAGTACTGGAGTTTCAGCTTCAGCATCAGTCCTTCCAATGAATACCCAGGACTGATCTCCTTCAGGATGGACTGGTTGGATCTCCTTGCAGTCCAAGGACTCTCAAGAGATCTTCTCCAACACCACAGTTCAAAAGCATCAATTTTTAGCACTCAGCTTTCTTCACAGTCCAACTCTCACATCCATACATGACCACTGGAGAAACCATAGCCTTGACCAGACGGACCTTTGTTGGCAAAGTAATGTCTCTGCTTTTTAATATGCTATCTAGGTTGGTCATCACTTTCCTTCCAAGGAGTAAGTGTCTTTTAATTTCATGGCTGCAATCACCATCTGCAGTGATTTTGGAGCCCCCCCCCCCAAATAAATTCAGCCACTCTTTCCACTGTTTACCCATCTATTTCCCATGAAGTGATGGGACTAGATGCCATGATCTTAGTTTTCTGAATGTTGAGCTTTAAGCCAACTTTTTCACCCTCCTCTTTCATTTTCATCAAGAGGCTTTTTAGTTCCTCTTCACTTTCTGCCATAAGGGTGGTGTCATCTGTGTATCTTGGCTGGGACTTTTTGTTGGCGATTTTGGTGTTGTTAATTTTTTACTTGTTTAAGCCCATTCAGATTTTTTATTTCTTCTTGGATCACTTTTGGGATTTTAGATCTTTCTAGATATCTATTTTGATCAAGTTATATAGTTTGTTGGTATAAGGTTTTTTCGTAGTATTCCCTTTTCATGTTTTAAATGTTTGTTAGTTGGTAGAGAGTGCTTTCTTTCATTCTTAGTTTTAGTAATGTGTTCTCATTCCTTTCCCTTTGGTTAGTATATTAATCTCTTAGGGTTTATATAAAAGATAACCAGAAATTGAGTGACTTACAACAGTAGAAATGTATTCTCTTACAGTTCTATATTCAGTGTATCCTCAGGGTTGTACTCTGATGGCTCAAGGAGAGAACACTTTTTTGTTTTTTTCAATTTCTTGTGGCTCCAGGTTTTCTTTGACTTGTCACTTCATAACTTCAATCTATGCCTCCATCTTTATCTGACTTCCTTTCATGCCTTCTCTTCTTTCTCTTGTAAGGATACTAGTCCTTGGATTTAGAGTCCATCTAAATATTCTGGCATGATCACATCTCAAGATCCTTAACTTAATTACATCTTCAAAGGTCCTTATTCCAAATAAAGTCACATTCACAGATTTCAGTTGTTAAGATATGGACATATCTCTTTGAGAGTCATCAGTCAACAGTCTATAGTCAATCTACATAAAAAATTTTTTTTAATGTATTGCTCTTGGAAAAAAATGTTTTAATTGATTTTCTATTGTTTTTCTTCCATTATCTTTTGTATTTTTTCTCCTCTAGTACTTTTCATTCCCTTCCTACTCCCTCTTTTCCTTTAGTTTGATCTTCCTTAGCCATTTTTAATCAGATTGCTTGTGTATTGTTTTAGATTGTAAGAGTTCTTTATAAATTGCAATATTAATCTCTTATCAAATATGTGACTTACAATTATTTTCTGTCATTACACAGTTTGCCTTTTTGTTCTATTGATATTATCCTTTTGATGAACAAAGTTTTTAATTTTAATGTAGTTAAACGTATCTAGTTTCTGTTTTGTTCTTATGTTTTTGGTGTCATATTTAAAAAATCATTGCAAATTCATTATCATGAAGCTATTCTGCTATATTTTCTTCTAAAATGTTAATAATTTTAACTTTTATATTTAGGCCTTTGCCCCATTTAAGCTTGTATTGTGTATTGAGTAAGATAACGTTCCTTAGATCTATAGTGAGTCTGTTGTAGACAGCTTAGAGTTGAATCCTGCTTTTTATCCATTCTTTTAACCTGTCTTTTATTAATAATTTGGGAAGTCAATCCATTTACATGTAATTACTGAGAGTAAAAGACTTACTAGTGTCCCTTGTGTTACTTTCTGAAAGTCTTATATATTTTTGCCCTTTATTTCATCAAATACTACCTTCTTTTCTGTTTAACTGTCTTTTTAATAGTAACTCTTTTTGGTTCCTTCCTGATTCCCATATATATTTCCCTTGTGTTTACCGTGAGAGTTACATATATAATGTCTTAAAATTATAGCAATCTATTTTAAATTGATAGTAATGTAACGTCAGTTGCATACAAAGATTTTAATCCTTAACAGCTCTGTCATACCACTTTAATGACATCACAAATTACATTTTTATATATTGAGTATATATTGAGTACCAATTAATGTGGATTTATAGTTATTTTACTCCTTCATCTATAAATTCATTTATAAAATAAAAAGTGGAATTACAAACCAAGCATTACAGTAATACTGGTTTTTATATTTGTCCGTGTGTTTACCTTTACTGGAGAAAATTATAATTTCATATGGCTTCAATTTAATGTTTAGTGTTTTTTCATCTCAACTTGAAAGACTTCCTTTACCATTTCTTGCAGAGAAAATTTAGTGGTAATAAATTGACTTTATTTATATTTATCTGGAAATGTTTTAATTTCTCCTTCATTATGGAAGGACTGTTTCCTAGATACATAATTGACAGTTGGTAATTTTTTTTTAATTTTATCACTTTAAATATATTCTCCAACTTCCTTCTTACCTACAAACTTTCTGCTATGAAATCCTCTGATAATCTTATTAAGAATCCCCTTTGTGTGATGAGTCCACTTTCACTGTTTCCAATAATCTTTCCTTGTCCTTATATCTTGACAGTTTGATTATAATGTGTCTCTGTGTGGAATTCTTTATATTTATCCTACTTGGATTTTTTGTTTGTTTGTTTGTTTGTTTTAAGTTCTTGGATATGTATAACAATGACTTTTCTCAAATTTGAAAAGTTTGATTCAAATCATTTCTCTGACTCTTTATCTTTTCCTTCCAAGACTTCTATAATGTATATATTGTCTGCTTGTTGATGTCCCATTTGTCTCGCAGGACTTGTTCACCTTTTCAAGAATTCTTTTACCTTTTTTGTTCCTAAATCTTCATAACATCAAAGATCCTGTTTTCAAGTTCAGTGATCTTCTCTTTTATCTTCTTTTGAAATCTTTCAATGAATTTTTCAGTTCATTTATAGTATTTTCAGCTTCAAAATTTCTGTTTGGTTCCTTTTGTAATTTCTGTCTCTTTGTTGATATCCTCATTTTGTACATATATTGTCACTCTGATTGCTTTCATCTCTTTATGCTTTTTTCTTTAGTTCATTGAACATATTTAAAATAATTGTTTTAAAGTATTTGCCTAGTAATTCCAATGTCCATGTTTCTTCAAAGACATTTTTCTGGACATTTATTTTATTCTTTTGAATGACTGATGTATTCCTATTTCTTTGCATATTTTGTGACTTTTTAAATTGGGCACTTGAACAAATAGTCACCTTCCCAATTCTTTGCCGCCTGTCTTCGCATTTGAAGACCTTCACTAATTAGACTGGTGTAATGGCGTAAGGTCTTTGTAGGCTTTTCTTGGGCATGTGTCTCCTCTGGTCCTGTGTGCATGCTTTGTGCTGATTTCCCTCTGTACGTGGCTACATTTAAATATTTTTATTTCCCAAAGAGCCTCATTTTTGTTTCTCTTAGACCCTTGGAAGGTCTAGTGTATGCATCAATAATCTCTTTCTTGCTATTTTTTTGAGTCTTTCCTGCTACTTCCTGCCACTTTCCCTAGCCTGAGATCTGAGCTATGCCACTCTTGGCTGTGTGAACTCCAATTTAGGATCTAAAGAGATGAATCTCTCAAGCAGCCCAAAGTCAGGTTAGAATGTTGTAAGTTCACTCTATTCTGTTCTCTTTGGTTCACATAAGGGGACTGGTGACCAAATCAACACTTTCTGTGATCCATGTCATGCCACACAAGGAAGAGAGTGCAACATTTTTTAAATGCCATGAAATTTCCTACTTTTTTGTGTGCTCCTGCAGGTACTCGGTCATGTTTGACTCTTTGCAACACGATGAGCTGTAGCTCACCAGGGTCCTCTGTCCATGAGATTTTCCTGGCAAAAATACTGGAGTGAGTTGCCATTTCCTCCTCCAGGCGATCTTCCCAACCCAGGGATTGAACCCGTGTCTCCTGCGTCTCCTGCATTGCAGGTGGATTCTTAATGTGGCTCTTTCTTGATTTTTTCTTTGTTTGATTGCTGTAAAATCTTGAACTAATTTCTAGAGCTACCATGATGTTGTTCTTTTCAATTTCTATCTGTTAATTTAATGTTTCCAGGGTAAGGGGATGCGACTCTAAATCTGCTTACTCCATCTTGTTATTGTCTTTGCTGTTTGTCTTTTAAATTACATAGTAAATATATCAGTACAAAAACTACTATCAGCAATAAACTATCAGGGTGTTAGATGTCTTTTAAGTGCCTATCTTTTGGTTCAGCAAGGACCCATATGCAAAGCAAAGACAGGAAACCATGATTCATGTTAAGAATGCTAGTCCAAAGCAGAGAATATTGTAGCTTGATAAAAGCTATAAATCTTTTGCTGTTTTTTTTTTAAAGAAATTTATCTCTGAATATCCATGTAATAAAACTGTTAATTTCAGTTGTATATATATAGAGAGAGAACTTAAATATAAATCTGACAACTTGTTTTCTAAAGTTAGTAAAGAATGCTTATATTTTCTCAATTATTTTTTTACATATGAAACATAAAGATAAAATTTTAATATATTTTAGAAGGCATAATTTCAAAGGATAGAGATATATATTTCTATACTCCCCAGGTCCTTGGAATTAAAACACATATTAATTTATATTTTTTACTATATCCCTCCATTATTTTTAACAGGAAATATCTCTAAAATCAGTATGGTAAAACCAGATTTGTTATGTCATCTGTGAGTACTTTTATAATTCCAGTGGAGTGTCTTGGAATTCAAGTTTCCCTGATCTTAATCTCTTGTAGTTTGTGAACTTTTAACTACTAAAATTACATTGTAAAAACAACAACAACAAAAAAATAGCATTTTGGTTGTCAACTGCAAGAATTTGTCAAGCTAGTAAACTTCTCTAAACACTAATTTCATATGACTTAATAGAGAAAAAATCCAAGTGCTTAAAAAATGTGTTAGTTGCTTGGCCAAAAGTTGTAATTAAAATTTCAAATGTAAAGATTATTTACTTCCTGATAGCTTTTCTACACTTGGTAGAGAGAAAAGAGGGAAATATTTTATTTCTTTCCTTCATTGCTCCAGGACACATTATTCTCAGTCAGAAACAACTTATTCCCTTCCTCTCAACTGCCTACCCCATATTTCCACTCATGGCCTTTGTTGAATTTTGGCAAGTGAAGCTAGTAAACAATAAAGGAACAAGTTAATTTGATCAATTAGTATATATTTATTGATTGCATATTGCATGCCCAGCAGTGTCCTCTATGCTCTATATCTCATAATTGAAAAAAGTCTAGGAAGCCCTGCTGATTATAGCAAAATTCTTGACAGGTTTTAATGCTCAACTGATAGCAAAGCAACTGATGGAAAGCTAAAACATTACTTTGTGAATTGCTTACTGCTGAAGTTTACTGAGAGGTATGGTTATTATCTGAATGTTTCAGATAATCAAACTCTATATAAGCACATGTTAATTAATAATATACTTAATTTTCTGGCTTATCTAAAATATAGTATATTTCAGATAGGAGCTTTGTTACACCAATGGATTCTGGATTCTTTACCAGCTGAGCCACCAGCAGAGGCATATGTAAGGTCTAAATGGCATATAATTAAATATGATGAAAATTACTTAAAAAATTCCTTAAGTCACCCATAAAAGTAACTATGTGCATGCTTTCTTGTGGACATATAACTATGTATATTAATGTATATATATAATTTATAACTAATATTCTGATATATGGTATCTGTTTTAAGTATGAGAAAGATTGTTGTTGTTCCAATTGCTAAGTCGTGTCTGACTCTGAAACCTCACGGTATGCAGCACACCAGGCTTTCCTGTCTTTCACTATCTCCCAAAGTTTGCTCAAACTCATGTCCATTGAGTTGGTGGTAATGCTGTCCGGCCATCTCATCCTCTGTCATCCCCTTCTCCTCTTGCCCTCAATCTTTCTCAGCATCAGGGTCTTTTCCAATGAGTTGGCTCTTCAGATCAGATGGCCAAAGTACTAAAGCTTCAGCTTCAGCATCAGTCCTTCCATTAAGGCTGACTGGTTTGATCTCCTTGCTGCCCAAGGGACTCTCAAGGGTCTTCTCCAGCACCACAATTTGAAAGCATCATTTCTTTGGCACTCAGCTTTCTTTATGGTTATACTGCTGAAGACTAGCTTAAAGGATTTTGAGCATAATCTTACTATCATGCAAAATGAGTATAATCACATGGCAGTTTGAACATCCTTTGGCATTACCTTTCTTTGAAATTGGAATGAAAACTGACTTTTTCCAGTCCTGTGGCCACTGCTAAGTTTTCCAAATTTGCTGACTCATTGAGGGCAGAACTTTAACAACATCATCTTTTAGGATTTAAATAGCTCAGAGAAAGATAAGTGTTTTATAGTTAGATTCACAAATCTTAGCTATCTGTATGATGTGACTCCATTTTACATACAAATTAGTGTGTTATATACTTTAGGGTATCCACTCTTAGCCAAGAGAAGCAGATTTCCAACATTAGGCACTGTCTTACATTCACATTCAAAGTTGTGACTCTCCAATTCTCCATTAGTTTGAGCAGGGCAGCCATTTGTGGAGAGAGTTTTATGATGACCATTAAAAGACTATTTCAGTAATCTCTAGATTGTTTAGTTTTCTTGTATTCCATGCACAAGACCTTTTTTAGAAATATGTTTTATATTTCTCTTCTCAATTTCCACCTCTTCTAACCTTGTTCCAAGCCTGGATTATCTCTCGCCTAAATTATTGTAAAAGTTTCCATACTTAATTCAGTATACTTAATTATATACATTTAATCACATTAACCATCCTTATGTGTAGAACTACAATTCTCAACATATAATTCATCTGCTTAGAAACTTTCAATGACTCCTTATTTTCTACAGAATTAGATATACATGTACCTTGGCATTAATACACTCCACAAAGTGACCCTAACTCCCTTTCTAGATCCACGTAAATTGATCATCCCCAAACTCACCCTATCCTTTTATAACGGCAGTGTTCATGCCATTCTTTCCCCCATGGAATGTTTTTTTATTTCTCTCAAAATTTTGCACATCTTTTAACATTCAGCTGAGATAAAAGTCCACGAGTGATGCAATTTTGCCATATCTTGAACTCCTACTGCACTTCATTTATTGTACCTCCCTTGTGTCATTTAGCAGTTTTCTTTGTATTACAGTCATTCATTCACATGTCTTATCTTTACCTCTAAAATCATAATTCTTCCCCCCAGGAAACTATGTTTTACCCATCTTTTTGTTTCTTGTAGCACCTATAACAGCACCTAGTACAGAGATGCTTGATAAATATTTGAACAGAATTCAAATTAGTTACCTTGGAAAGTTATATATACTTATGTCAATTTCAATAATGTTCTACTTGTCAAAAGTTTTTGAAGTTCTTTTACAGTTGCTTTAAGGTCCTGTGGGATTCTTTTCAGTGCTTTCAGTGGTGACAAACCTTCATCATTTGAGGGAAAACTTGATTTTGGAAAACAGAATTCATTCTGAGCCACATTTAGTGAATAATATGGATGTTTGATCTGAGCTGTTATATTTTTAGTTAAACAAAAGGAATATGATTGAGACAGAATATCTGGATGAGTCATGAACTAACAAATAAAAAAAAAAATCCCAAGGTGCTTTCAATAATGTGGCTTCATTGTAATGACTTTATAACTTCCTAATTTTTTTACTTTGAAACACACTGTACTCATTTGAATATGTAAGTTCTAATATGTTTGTTAAATCAGTCTTGTCTTCTTGTGGATTCATTTTACAATTTTCAAAGCCGGAGTGTTGAAAACTGTTTTTGGAACTTCAATATCACTTAAATGGGAAGTATATTATCCGACTCATTTGAAATACTGTATTTTATAGCTTCTTATGAGGGAGAAACCTTGTCATCACTAATGCACCAAAGAAATCTTTCCAAATTTGAGAGAAATGTTTATATAGTACTATGATTTTTAAAAAACCTACAAATTAGCTACTATGCTTGGCCGTTCCTGAGTTCTAGCAGAAACATAAGGAACTGAAGAATTTATATGAAATAAGAGTAGAGGGTAGTTAAACACAGAATTTTAGTATCATGTAATTGGTGTCACAGAATTATAAAGCAAAAAATGACCCTTCATCTTTTCCTGAATCACATGTAATATATAATATTTGAATGCTAAGGTGCATATTGGAGTTTTCCATTTTCTGGGTTACATTCAAGTGATTTAATCAAGAAACCACATTTTATATTCTTTTTTATTTAATTTTTAGTTTTTAAACTTTTTGTTTTGTATTGATGTGTAGCCAATTAGCAATCTTATAATAGTTTCAGGGGAACAGTGAAGGGATTCAGCCATACATACCCATATATACTTTCTCCCTCAAGCCCCCTTCTATCCAGGCTGCCACATAACATTGAGCAGAGTTCCATGAACTATGTAGTAGGTTATTGTTGGTTATCCTTTTAAAATATAGCAGTGTACATATATCCAACCCAAACTCCCTAACTATCCTTTCCCCTCATCTTTCTCCCAGCAACCATAAGTTTGTTCTCTAAGCCTGTGACTCTCTTTCTGTTTTGTAAATAAGTTCATTTGTATTATTTCTTTTAGATTCCACATAAAAGCGATGTCATATGATATTTTTACTTCTCCGTCTGACTTACTTCACTCAGTGTGACACTCTCTAGGTCTATCCATGTTGCTGAAAATGACATTATTTCATTTTTTTAATGGCTAAGTAATATTACATAGTATATATGTACCACATCTTCTTTATCCATTCCTCTGTCAGTGGACATTTAAGTTGATTCCTTGTTTTGGCTATTGTAGACAGTGCTGCAGTGAACATTGGGGTGCATTATATCCTTTCAGATCATGCTTTACTCTGGATCTATGCCCATGAGTGGGATTGCAGGTTCATATGGTAGTTTTACTTTAGTTTTTTCTTTTTTTTTACTTTAGTTTTTTTAAGGAGCCTCCATGCTGTTCTCTATGGCAACTGTACAAATTTACATTCTCACCAACAGTCTAGGAGGGTTCCCTTCTTACCACACCCTCTCCAGAGTTTGTTGTTTGTGGATTTTTTGATGAGAGCCATTTTGATTGGTGTGAAGTGATATTTCATGGCAGTTTTGATCTGCATTTCTCTAATAATTAGTGATGTTGAACATCTGTTCTTTGGCCATCTATATGTCTTCTTTGGAGAAACGTCTATTTAGGTCTTCTGCTCATTTATTGATTAGGTTGTTTGCTGTGATGCTGTTGAGCATCATGAACTTCCCCAGTCGCTCAGTAGTAAAGAATCTGCCTGACAATGCAGGAGATGCAGAAGACGCAGGTTTGATCCTGGAGTCGGGAAGATCCTCTGGAGAAGGAAATGACAACCCACTTCAGTATCCTTGCTAAAAAAATTCCATAGACAGAGGAGCCTGGCAGGCTATAGTCCATGGAGTCACAAAGAGTCAGACACTGTTGAGCATGCATGCATGCATGTACACAGGCATGTGTCATGAACTGTTTGTAAATTTTGGAAACTAATCCTTTGTCAGTCACATCACTTGAAAAGATTTTCTCTCAATCTGTGGTTGTCTTTTTCTCTATTGTTTCCTTTGCTGTGGAAAAGTTTTTGAGTTTAAGAAGGTGCTACTACTTTTTTTTGTTTTTATTTTCATTATTCTTGGATGTTGTTGTTATTCTTGGAGACTATCAAAAAAGATATTGCTGTGATTTATGTCAGAGAGTGTTCTTCCTATGTATTCTCCAGGAGTTTTATAGTGTTTGTTCTCACATTTAGTTATTTAACCCATTTCAGACTTATTTTTATGAATGGTGTTAAATAATGATCTAATTTCATTTTTTTAAACATGTAGCTGTCCAATTTTCCCAGCACCATTTTTTAAGAGACACTTTCCAACATTGTGTAGTCTTCCCTCCTTTGTCACAGATTAATTAAGCATAGGTTCATGGGCTTATTTCTGGGTTTTCTATCCTGTTCCACTGATCTATTTTTGATCTATTCTATTTTTGTGCCAGTACCATACAGTTTCAATGACTGTAGCTTTGTAGTATAGTCTGCAGTCAGGGAGCCTGATTCCTCCAACTCCATTTTTTTTTCTTTCTCAAGATTGCTTTGGCTATTTTGTGTCTTTTGTATCTCCTTACAAGTTATGAGATATTTTGTTCTAGCTCTGTAAAAAATGCTATTGGTAATTTGATAAGGATTGCATTGAATCTGTGGATTGTCTTGGGTGATATAGTCATTTTGACAATATTGATTCTTCCAATCTACAAAAATGATATATATTTTCATCTGTCTGTGTCTTCTTCAATTTCTTTCATCAGCATTATTTTGTTTTTGGAGTGCAGGTACTTTGTCTCCTTAGGTAGGTTTATTCTGAAGTATTTCATTATTTTTGACATGATGACAAATGGAATTGTTTGTTGAATTTCTCTTTCTGATCTTTCATTGTTAGTGTATAGAAATGCAAGATTTTTGTGTGTAATTTTGCAACCTTCAACTTTGCCAGGTTCATTAATGAATTCTAATAATTTTCTGGTGGTATCTTTAGGATTTTCTATGTATAGCATCATGTCATCTGCAAACAGTGGCAGTTTGAATTCTTTTTTTTTTTTTTCATATTTAGATTCTCTTTACTTTTTATTCTCTGATTGCCATAGCTAGGACTTCCAAAACTATGTTGAATGGAAGTGACAAGTGTGGACATCCTTATCTTTTCCTGATCTTAGTGGAAATGCTTTCAGCTTTTCACTATTGAGTATGATGTTAGCTGTAGGCTTGTTGTATATTGCTTTTATTTTGTTGAGGTATATTTTCTCTATGCCCAGTTTCTGGAGAGTTTTTATCATAAATGTGTGCTGAATTTTGTCAGGAGTATTTTCTGCATCTATTGAGATGATCATATAGTTTTATTCTTTAATTTATTGATGAGGTATATCACATTGATTGATTTGCAGATACTGAAAATCCTTGCATCCCTAGAATGAATCCTACTTGGTCATAAGAATGATCTTTTAAATGTATTGTTGGATTTAGATTGCTAATACTTTGTTGAGGATTTTTGCATTTTTGTACATCAGTGATGTTGGCCTGAAATTTTTATTTTTTGTGGTATGTTTGTCTGGTTTTGGTGTCAGGGTGATGGTGGCCTCATAGAATGAGTTTGAAAGTTTTCCTTCCTCCGTAATTTTTTTTAGAATAGTTTCAGAAAGATAGGTATTTACTTTCTGTATATATTTGATAGAATTTGACACTGATGCCATCAGGTCCTGGACTTTTGTTTGACGGGAGTTTTCAAAATCACAATTTCAATTTAAGTGCTTGTGATTTGTCAGTTCACATTTTCTATTTCTTCCTGGTTCAGTCTTGGGAGACTGTACCTTTCTAAACATTTGACTGTTTCTTCCAGAGTGTCCAATTTCTTGGCATTCAGTTGCTCATAGCAGTCTCAGTTGATCCTCTGTATTTCTGTGGATTCATTTGTAAATACTTTTTCACTTCTACTTTTACTGACTTGAGTCCTCTCCTTTATTATTATTATTTTTTTTTCTTGAAGAGCCTAGCTAAAGGTTTATCAATTTTGTTTAACTTTTCAAAGAACCAGCGTTTGGTTCCATTGATCTTGGCAATTGTTTTCTTTGTCTCTATTTCATTTATTTCTCTCTGATCTTTGTAATTTCTTTCCTTTTAATAACTTTAGGTTTTGTTTGTTCTTCTTTCCCTAGTTATTTTAGATGTAAGGTTAGGTTTTCTACTTGAGATTTTTCTTGTTTCTTGAGGTAAGACTGTATTGCTATAAACTTCCCTCTTAGAACTGCTTTTGCTGTATCCCATAGGTTTTGGACCATTGTGCTTTTGTTTTCCTTTGTCTTTAGGTATTTACTGCTTTCCTCTTTGATTTCTTCAATGATGCATTGGTTGTTTAGTATTAATAGCATATTGTTTAGCCACCATGTGTTTCTGTTTCTTATAGTTTTTTTTTTCTTGTGATTTATTTCTTTTTGTTTTTAATTTATTTATTTTAATTGGAGTAATTGTAATTACTTTACAATATTATAGTATTTTTGCCATACATTGATATGAAACAGCCATGGGTGTACATCTGTTCCCCATCCTGAACCCTCCTCGCACTTCCCTCCCCATCCATTCCCTCAGGGTCATTCCAGTGCACCAGCCCTGAGCACCCTGTCTCATGCATCGAACCTGCACTAGTGATCTGTTTCATATATGATAATATACATGTTTTGGATTTTTGCATCTATGTTCATCAGTTATATTGGCCTGTAGTTTTCTTTTTCTGTGGCATCTTTGTCAGGTTTTGGTATTAGGGTGATGGTGTCCTCATAGAATGAGTCTGAAAGTCTCCATTCCTCTGCAATTTTCTGGAAGAGATTGAGGATAGCTAGTTAGTTAGTAGTTAGCTAGATAGATAGTAGTTAGCTCTCCTCTAAATTTTTGGTAGAATTCAGCTGTGAAGCCGACTGGTCCTGGGCTTTTGTTTGTTGGAAGTTTTCTGATTAGTGTCAATTTCCGTGCTTGTGATGGGTCTGTTAAAATTTTCTATTTCTTCCTGGTTCAGTTTTGGAAAGTTATACTTTTCTAAGAATTCGTCCACTTCTCCCAAGTTGTCCATTTTGTTAGTTATTAGTTTTCCACTTTATTAGGCATATAGTTGCTGATAGTAGCCTCTTATGATCCTTTGTATTTCTGTGTTGTCTTTTGTGATCTCTCCATTTTCATTTCTAATTTTGTTGATTTGATTTTTCACCCTTTGTTTCTCGATGAATCTGGCTAATGGTTTGTCAATTTTATTTATCTTCTCAAAGAACCAGCTTTTGGCTTTGCTGATTTTTGCTATGGTCTCTTTAGTTTCTTTTGCATTTATTTGTGCCCTAATTTTTAAGATTTCTTTCCTTTTACTAACCCTGGGGTTCTTCATTTCTTCCTTTTCAAGTTGCTTTAGGTGTAGAGTTAGGTTATTTATTTGGCTTTTTTCTTGTTTCCTGAGGTAAGCCTGTATTGCTATGAACCTTCCCCTTAGCACTGCTTTTACAGTGCCCCATAGGTTTTGGGTTGTTGTCTTTTCATTTTCATTCATTTCTGTGCATATTTTTACTTATTTTTTTATTTCTTCTGTGATTTGTTGGTTATTCAGCAGTGTGTTGTGCAGCCTCCATATGTTGGAATTTTTAAAAGTTTTTCTACTGTAATTGACATCTAATCTTACTGCATTGTGGTCGGAAAAGATGCTTGGAATGATTTCAATTTTTTGAATTTACCAAGGCTAGATTTATGGCCCCGGATGTGATCTATCCTGGAGAAGGTACCATATGCACTTGAGAAAAAGCTGAAATTCCTTGTTTTGGGGTGAAATGTACTATAGATATCAATTAGGTCTAACTGGCCTATTGTATCATTTAAAGTTTGTGTTTCCTTGCTAATTTTCTGTTTAGTTGATCTATCCATAGGTGTGAGTGGGGTATTAAAGTCTCCCACTATTATTGTGTTATTGTTCATTTCCCCTTTCATACTTGTTAGCATTTGTCTTACATATTGTGGTGCTCCTATGTTGGGTGCATATATATTTATAATTGTTGTATCTTCTTCTTGGATTGATCCTTTGATTCGATGGGGAGGGAGGTGGGAGGGGGGTTCAGGATGGGGAACACATGTACACTCATGGCAGATTCATGTCAATGTATGGCAAAACAAATACAATATTGTAAAGTAAAAAATAAATAAATAAGTAAAACTGAAAAAAATGATAATATACATGTTTCACTGCTATTCTTCCAAATCATCCCACCCTCGCCTTCTCCCACAGAGTCCAAAACACAGTTCTATACATCTGTGTCTCTTTTGCTGTCACGCATATAGGGTTGTTACCATCTTTCTAAATTCTGTAGATATGCATTAGTATACTGTATTGGTGTTTTCCTTTTTGACTTACTTCAGTTTGTATAATAGGCTCCAGTTTCATCCACCTCATTCGAACTGCTTCAAATGTATTCTTTTTAACGGCTGAGTAATATTCCATGGTGTATACATACCACAGCTTTCTTATCTATTCATCTGCTGATGGGCATCTAGGTTGCTTCCATGTCCTGGCTATTATAAACAATGCTGTGGTGAATATTGGGGTACATGTGTGTCTTTCAATTCTGGTTTCCTAGTGTGTATGTCCAGCAGTAGGATTGCTGGGTCATATGGCAGTTCTATTTCCAGTTTTTAAAGGAATCTCCACACTATTCTCCATAGCGGCTGTACTAGTTTGCATTCCCACCAACAGTGTAAGATAGTTCTCTTTTCTCCACACCCGCTACAGCATTTATTGTTTGTAGACTTTTGGATAGCAGCCATTTTGACTGGCGTGAGATCGTACCTCACTGTGGTTTTGATTTGCATTTCTCTAATAATGAGTGATGTTGAGCACATTTTCATGTGTTTGTTAGCCATCTGTATGTCTTCTTTGGAGAAGTGTCTGTGTAGTTCTTTGGCCCATGTTTTGATTGGGTCATTTATTTTTCTGGAATTGAGCTGCAGGAGCTTCTTGTATGTTTTTGAGATTAATTCTTTGTCAGTTGCTTCATTTGCTATTATTTTCTCCCATTCTGAAGGCTGCCTTTTCACCTTGTTTATAGTTACCTTCGTTGTGCAAAATCTTTTAAGTTTAAATAGGCCCTGTTTGTTTATTTTTGCTTTTATTTCCATTACTCTGGGAGGTGAGTAATAGAGGATCTTGTTGTCATTTATGTCAGAGAGCGTTTTGCTTATGTTTTCCTCTAGTAGTTTTACAGCTTCTGGTCTTACTTTTAGATCTTTAATCCATTTTGAGTTTATTTTTGTGCATGGTGTTAGAAAGTATTCAAGTTTCATCCTTTTACAGGTGGATGACCAGTTTTCCCAGTACCACTTGTTAAGTGATTGTCTTTTCTCCATTGTATATTCTTGCCTCCTTTGTCAAAGTTAAGGTGTCCATAGGTGCATGAATTTATCTCTGGGCTTTCTATTTTGTTCCATTGATCTATATTTCTGTCTTTGTGCCAGTACCATACAGTCTTGATGACTGTGGCATTGTAGTAGAGCCTGAAGTTGGCAGGTTGATTCCTCCAGATCCTTTCTTCTTTCTCAAGATGCTTTACCTGTTTGAGGTTATTTGTATTTCCATACAAATTTTGAAATTCTTTGTTCTAGTTCTCTGAAAAATACTGTTGGTAGCTTGATAGGAATTGCATTGAATGTCTAGATTACTTTGGGTAGTATACTCATTTTCACTATATTGATTCTTCCAATCCATGTACATGGTATATTTCTCCATCTATTTGTGTCATCTTTGATTTCTTCCATCAGTGTTTTATAGCTTTCTATATATAGGTCCTTTGCTTCTTTAGGTCGATTTATTCCTAAGTATTTTATTCTTTTCGTTGTGATGGTGAATGGAATTATTTCCTTAATTTCTCTTTCTGTTTTTTCATTGTTAGTGTATAGGAATGCAAGGGATTTCTCTGTGTTAATTTTATATCTTGCAACTTTACTATATTCATTGATTAGCTCTAATAATTTTCTGGTGGAGTCTTTAGGGTTTTCTATGTAGAGGATCATGTCATCTGCAAACAGAGTTTTTCATCTTCTTTACCAATCTGGATTCCTTTTATTCCTTTTTCATCTCTGATTTCTGTGGCTAAAACTTCCAAAACTATATTGAATAGTAGTGGTGAGAGTGGGCACCCTTGTCTTTTTCCTGACTTTAGGGGAAATGCTTTCAATTTTTCACCATTGAGGACAATGTTTGCTGTGGGTTTGTCATATATAGCTTTTATTATGTTGACGTATGTTCCTTCTCTTCCTGCTTTCTGGAGGTTTCTTATCATACATGGATGTTGAATTTCGTCAAAGGCTTTCTCTGCATCTATTGAGATAATCATATGGTATTTATCTTCCAATTTGTTATTGTGGTGTATTGCATTCATTGATTTGTGTATGTTAAAGAATCCTTGCATCCCTGGGATAAAGCCCACTTGGTCATGATGTATGATCTTTTTAATATATTGTTGGATTCTGTTTGCTAGAATTTTGTTAAGGATTTTTTCATCTATGTTCATCAGTGATAGTGGCCTGCAGTTTTCTTTTTTTTGTGGCATCTTTGTCTGGTTTTGGTATTAGTGTGATGGTGGCTTCGTAAAATGAGTTTGGAAGTTTAACTTCCTCTGCAATTTTCTGGAAGAGTTTGAGTAGGATAGGTGATAGCTCTTCTCCAAATTTTTTGTAGAATTCATGTGTGAAGCCGACTGGTCCTGGGGTTTGTTTGCTGATAGATTTCCTATTGAAGTTTTGATTTCTGTGCTTGTGATGGGTCTCTTAAAATTTTCTATTTCTTCCTGGTTTAGTTTTGGAAAGTTATACATTTCTAAGAATTTGTCCAATTGTTCTAAGCTCTCCATTTTATGAGTTATTAGTTGTCCACTTTATTAGGCATATAGTTGCTGATAGTAGTCTCTTATGATCTTTGTATTTCTGTGTTGTCTGTTGTGATCTCTCCATTTTCATTTCTAATTTTGTTGATTTGATTCTTCTCCCTTTGTTTCTTGATGAGTCAGGCTAATGGTTTGTCTATTTTATTCATCTTCTCAAAGAATGAGCGTTTAGTTTTGTTGTTTTTTTTTGCTATGGTCTCTTTTGTTTCTTTTGCTTTTATTTGTGCCCTAATTTTTATGATTTCTTTCCTTTTACTAACTCTGGGGTTCTTCATTTCTTCCTTTTCTAGCTGCTTTAGGTGTAGAGTTAGGTTATTTATTTGACTTTTTTTCTTGTTTCTCGAGGTAAGCTTGTATTACTATGAACCTTCCCCTTAGCACTATTTTACTGAGTCCCATAGGTTTTTGGTTGTTGTGTTTTCATTTTCATTCGTTTCTTTGCATATTTTGATTTCTATTTTGATTTGTTGGTTATTCAGAAGTATGTTGCTTAGCCTCCATATGTTGGAATTTTTAATACTTTTTTCCCCTGTGGTTGACATCTAATCTTACTGTATTGTGATCAGAAAAGATGCTTGGAATGATTTCACCTTTTTTGTATTTAGCAAGACTGTATTTATGGCCCAGGATGTGATCTATCCTGGAGAAGGTACCATATGCACTTGAGAAAAAGATGAAATTCCTTGTTTTGGGGTCAAATGTCCTATAGATATCAATTAGGTCTAACTGGCCCATTGTATCATTTAAAGTTTGTGTTTCCTTGTTAATTTTCTGTTTAGTTGATCAATCCATAGGTGTGAGTGTGGTATTAAAATCTTCCACCATTACTGTGGGATTTTACTAATAATTTTAATAGTGCTGTTAATTTCCCTTTTCATAATTGTTAGCATTTGCCTTACATAGCGTGGTGCTCCTATGTTGGGTGAATATATATTTATAATTGTATATCTTCTTCTTGGATTGATCCTTTGATCATTATGAAGTGTCCTACTTTGTCTTTTATCTCAGCCTTTATTTCAAAGTCTATTCTATCTGATATGAGTATTGCTATTCCTGCTTTCTTTTGGTCTCCATTTGCATGAAATATTTTTTCCAGCCCTTCACTTTCAATCTGTATGTGTCCCTTGTTTTGAGGTGGGTCTCTTGTAGATAGCATATATAGGGATCTTATTTTTGTATCCATTCAGCCAGTCTTTGTCTTTTGGTTGGAGCTTTCAACCCATTTACATTTAAGGTAATTATTGATAAGTATGATCCCGTTGCAATTTACTTTCTTTTGGGTTTGAGTTTATACACCTTTTCTGTGTTTCCTGTCTAGAGAAGATCCTTTAGCATTTGTTGAAGAGCTGGTTTTGTGGTGCTGAATATTCTCAGATTTTGCTTGTCTGTAAACCTTCTGATTTCTCCTTCATATTAGAATGAGATCCTTGCTGGGTACAGTAATTTGGGCTGTAGGTTCTTTTCTTTCATCACTTTAAGTATGTCCTGCCATTCCCTTCTGGCCTGAAGAGTTTGTATTGAAAGATCAGCTGTTATCCTTATGGGAATCCCCTTGTGTGTTATTTGTTGTTTTTCCCTTGCTGCTTTTAATATTTGCTGTTTGTATTTGATCTTTGTTAATATGATTAATATGTGTCTTGGGGTGTTTTGCCTTGGGTTTATCCTGTTTGGGACTCTCTGGGTTTCATGGACTTGAGTGGCTATTTCCCTCCCCATGTTTGGAAAGTTTTCAACTATTATCTCCTCAAATATTTTCTCATGGCCTTTCTTTTTGTCTTCTTCTTCTGGGACTCCTATGATTCGAATGTTGGGGCATTTGACATTGTTCCAAAGGTCTCTGAGATTGTCCTCATTTCTTTTAATTCTTTTCTTTTTTCCTCTCTGCTTCATTTATTTCCACCATTGTATCTTCCACCTCACTTGTCCTATCTTCTGCTTCAGTTTTCTACTGTTGGTTCCCTCCAGAGTGTTTTTTATCTCATTTATTGCATTATTCATTATTGATTGAATCTTCTTTATTTCTTCTAGATCCTTGTTAAACATTTCTTGCATCTTCTCAATCCTTGACTCCAGGCTATTTATCTGTAACTCCATTTTGTTTTCAAGATTTTGGATCATTTTTACTGTCATATTGAATTCTTTTTCAGGTAGACTCTCTATCTCCTCCTCTTTTGTTTGGTTTGGTGGGTGTTTATCATGTTCCTTTACCTGCTGAATATTTCTGTGCCTTTTCATCTTTTTTATATTGCTGTGTTTGGGGTGACCTTTCTGTATTCTGGCAGTTTGTGGTTCCTCTGTATTGTGGAGGTTCCTCCCTGCAGGTGGGGTTGGACAAGTGACTTGTCAAGGTTTCCTGTTTAGGGAAGCTTGTGTCAGTGTTCTGGTGGGTGGAGCTGGATTGCTTCTCTCTGCAGTGCAATGAAGTGTCCAGTAGTGAGTTTTGAGATGTCTATGGATTTGGTGTGACTTTGGGCAGCCTGCATATTAAAGCTCAGGTCTATGTTCCTATGTTGCTGGAGAATTTGCGTGGTATGTCTTGTTCTGAATCTTGTTGGCTCTTGGATGGAGCTTGGTTTCAGTGTAGGTATACAGGCTTTTGGATGAGCTCTTATCTATTAATGTTCCATGGAGTCAGGAGTTCTCTGGTGTTCTCAGGTTTTGGATTTAAGCCTCTTGCCTCTGGTTTTCAGTCTTAATCTTACAGTAGCCTCAAGTCGTCTCCATTCCTACAGCACTGATGATAAAACATCTCCTTTCAAAGACAATGGGCTGCCTTTCTGGGTGCCTGCTTTCCTTTGCCCATGTTTGGAAGTTGTTTTGTGGAATTTGCTCAGCATTCAAATGATGTTTCGATGAATTTGTGGGGGAGAAAGTGGTCTCTCCATCCTATTCCTCCACTATCTTAGGACCGCCATCTTGTAGTTTTTCTCTAATCTCATAACACTTTGATGAGACAACATGCTTGATGTGTTTTCAATTTTCTTCAATTTGCCGAAGTTTGCCTTGTGGTCCAGCATGTGGTCATTCCTGGAGAATGTTCCATGTGCACTTGAGAAGAATGCTGCTTTGGGGTGGAATGCTCTATAATTATCAGTTAAGTCCATCCACTCTAAAGTGTCATTTAAGCCAGTGTTTCCCTATTAGTTTCTGTGTGGATGATGTGTCCATTGATGAAAGTGGAGAGTTGAAGTCTCCCACTACTATTGTATTACTGTTGATTTCTCCCTTTATTCTTGTTTGTATTTGCCTTACATTTTGAGGTGCTCTTATGTTGGATGTATATATATATTTGTAATTTTTATATCTTTTTGAGTTGAATACTTGATCATCATGTAGTGTCCTTTGTCTCTGTAAGTCTTTTTTTTTTTTATAATCTATTTTGTCTGATTTGAGTATTGCTACTCCAGCTTTCTTTTGATTTTCATTTGCATGGAATACCTTCTCCTATCCCCTTACTTTCAGTCTGTAAGTGTCCCGAGGTCTGAGGTGGGTCTTAGCATATATATGTGTCTTGTTTTTGTATCCACCCAACCAGTCTATGTCTTTTGGTTGGTTGGTGCATTTAATTCATTTACATTTAAGGTAATTATTGATATGTATGACCTTATTACCATTTTCTTAATTGTTTTGGGTTTATTTTTTGTAGGTTTTTTCCTTGTCTTGTGTTTCCTGCCTAAACAGGTTCCTTTGGTATTTGTTGTATAGCTGATTTGCTGGTGCTGAATTCTCTTAACTTTTGCTTGTCTGGAAAGCTTTTGATTTCTCCATCAAATCTGAATGTGAGTCTTGCTGAATCGAGTATTTTTAATTGTAGGCTTTCCCCTTTCATCATTTTAAATACATATGTCATTCCCTTCTGGCTTGTAGAGTTTTTGTTCAGAAATTACTTGATAACCTTATGGCAGTTCCTTTGTATATTATTTTTTGTTTTTCCCTTGTTACTTTTAATATTTTATCTTTGTCTTTAATTTTTGTCAGTTTGATTACTATGTGTCCTGGTGTGTTCCTCCTTTGGTTTATCCTGCCTGGGACTCTGCAGTTCTGGAACTTGGTTGATTATTTCCTTTCCCATGTTTGGGAAATTTTCAGCTATTATCTCACCAAATAGTTTTTTCTTTCCTTTCTCTCTTTTCTCCTTCTGGGACCCCTAAAATGCAAATTTTGGTGTGTTTAATGTGGTTCCAGAGGTCTCTTAGTCAGTTTCCTTTTTTTTTTTTTTCATTCTTTTCTTCTATGTTCTATTTTGCAGCAGTGATTTCCACCATTCTGTCATCCAAGTCACTTATCTGTTCTTCTGCCTTAATTATTCTGCTATTGATTCATTCTAGTGTATTGTATTTTTCTGTGTGTTTGTTCTTTAGGTCTTCTAGGTCTTGATAACCATTTCTTGCATCTTCTCTGTTATTTTTCCAAGATCCTGGATCATCTTCACTATCATCATTATGAACTCTTTTTCTGGAAGGTTGCCAATTTCCAGTTCATTCAGTTGTTTTTCTGGTGTTTTATCTTGTTCCTTCATCTGGGATATAATCTTCTGCCATCTCATTCTGATTAGCTTTGTGTGATTGCTATTTTCATTATGGAGGCTGTGACACTGTAGTTCTTACTTCTTCTGTCTGCCCTCTTGTGAATCTACATTTTATATTCTTAATTGTATAAGGTCAATGTTTAAAGAAATTCAGTTACCTTATTTATTATATATATCATTTGTTTCACATTAATTTTTGAGTTCAGTACAGTTCAGTTCAGTCACTCAGTCATGTCTGACTCTTTGTGACCCCATGAATTGCAGCACACCAGGCCTCCCTTTCCATCACCAATACCCAGAGTTTACCCAAACTCTTGTCCATTGAGTCAGTGATGCCATATAACCATCTCATCCTCTGTAATCCCCTTCTCCTCCTACCTTCAATCTTTCCCAGCATCAGGGTCTTTTCAAATGACTCAGCTCTTCTCATCAGGTGGCCAAAGTATTGGAGTTTCAGCTTCAACATCAGTCCTTCCAATGAACACCCAGGACTGATCTCCTTTAGGATGGACTGGTTGGATCTCTTTGCAGTCCAGGGGACTTTCAAGAGTCTTCTCCAACACCACAGTTGAAAAGAATCGATTCTTTGACACTCAGCTTTCTTTATAGTCCAACTCTCACATACATACATGACTACTGAAAAAATCATAACCTTGACTAGACGAACCTTTGTTGACAAAGTAATGTCTCTGTTTTTTAATATGCTGTCTAGGTTGGTCATAACTTTCCTTCCTTTTGAGTAGTTACTAGTTTATGAGGGAGGTGTAACTCATTTGGTTTAACATATTTTTTCCAGCAACTTAACATAATGAGTTTTAAAATATCCTCAGTTATAGATAAAATTACATATACATATATCCAGTTGGATATCTCTATTTTTTCAAGAGTATATTATGTGACTATTTTAGCAGATGTACCTCCTTCATTGAGACTAGCAATCAATTTATTTTGCAAACATTGTATCTTATACCAAGTATTAGTTATAAGATAAGAAGATATAACTTTTGAAGTATTTTTCTGTAAAAGTTTTTAATTCTCAATTCACCATTAAAAATATCAATTATTCAAACCTTCTCATGCCCTCAAGCATTTGAGTTATTTGCTATTATACTTTAATGGGATTTTAACTTGAGTAAAAGTTTTCCTTACAAGTATTATTTGGAGTTTATATAATTTATAACCAGTTCTTAGCATATTGATGTATTTTTAAGTCAAAGTAAAATGGCAAGTCTGAGAGCCAAGGACAGTAATCATTTACCTGGTATTTCAATAATATTACTTTGCAACTTACCTTGACTGTTTGAGCATCACTTCTTATAAATAAGCATAATACAGATTCATTGATCATCACTAAATATAATTTATCAAAACCAAAAAATGTTTTATTGAATACCAAATTCCTTCACCACTACCACTTAGAAAAGCTGGTTTGTCAGTCTCTTGAGAACCATATGTTTGGGAGGGAAGGAGCGAGCAAGTGGAGAGTTTTGAGTACTCCCCAATCCTTGTATGTATTAGGAAAAGGTATGGTTAAGTATAGGCTAACCAGAGTCATTGCTCTCAGAAACACTTTGGTCTCTGGAATCACTCTCCAGAATCCTATGAGAGTAGCATCTATCTCCTTATGTGGCAATGCTGACGTAATATGGTGTTACTAGCTATTCACCTTAGCAGTTTCTACTTAAAAAGGGCCTTGCAATTATGTAAGATGAATAAAGGTAGAGAGCCAATATATAGTACAATGACTGTAGGTAATTATTTGATGATTGTAACTCATTTATTACACAGACCAATTAAGTTTTATTATAATAATTTTATTGTCCATAGATTTCCAAACCATATTTCCAGGCCCAAAAAACGTCCTTAAAATTTTCTTAAATTTTCAGAGGAACTCCACTACTTTTTGAATTTTGCAATGAAGGAAGGCCTTTTAAATCTCTTGTTTTCAATAAGGTAACAGCATTTGTCCACATAGGGGATATGCTCTGAATGCAGACCTATCTTGACATCTTGTGTGAATTCTTTGGTGTTGATCAGCATTCCAAATAGTATCAATGCATACCTTACTGAGATTCCATTTGTTGTTTCCACAGATTTCAGGAAACCTTACTGTGCCTTGGATTACAGGGTGTTCTAGAAAAAGAGCAGTAAGTAATCTTTCCTTTAAAGCAGCAAATGGGTTTCCCCCGTCTCATTAGTAGGAATGCCATTGAGAAAATTGTCATGATATTTGTAAAGTTGGCAATACTGAGCCTCAGTAAGTTAATTAATCCTAGTCTCAAAGCACATATTTTGAGATCATAATATTTATATAAACTAAAAAGGTAACCTTAAATAAAAGGCAGTAATTAGAACATTGTATAAACTTTGAGCAGCTTTTTCAGTTAAAAAAAAAATTAAAGATATTTCATAAAACATCGTAGTTTTCATACATCTAATAAGCCCAGTTAATTTGATCATATAATTGAATCATGATTGATATAAATATCTCGATCAAGGTTAAATAAATTACATTACTATATATTTGTGTATTTCAGTATTTAGAAGTGGTGAGTAACTAATATTTTAACAATATTGTTCTCTGGCTTTCTGCTACAACTGTTATGATTCTTATTATATTAATCTAACAGAATTTCATTAAAATTGTGTTTTCCTAAAGAATCTCATTCAGTTAGTCTGTGTAGCACCTATAAATCTAACATGCAGGAGATTTTGATATAACTTTTCCTTAGAAGGGAAACTATTAAAGGATTCAATGGTAAAAAAAAAAAAAATGTGAGTAGACTTTTAGAAAAACATCTCAAGTTATTGCATGGTAAGTAGCTTTGAAACAATGGAAAAGAACTGAGAGTGCAGAAGTAGTTGTTATATTTATAGGGAACTGATTTTATAAAAAATGTTAAGACAATTCATTGTGGAAGAGGAAGATGTTTGTTTAATGAATGGTACTGGGACAGCCCGACTTGCACACACACACAAAATACTTCAAAATAGATTATAGACCTAAATGCATGAGATATACCAATAACTTTATGAAAAAGAATAAGAGAAAATATTTGAGACTAAGAGTTAGGTGACAATTTCTTAGATATTAAGTCAACAGTGCAATCCACAAAATTTAAAAATGAATAAATTGGATCTCAACAAAATTCAAAACCTTAACACTTTGAAAGATACCATGAAGAAAATGAAAAGACGAGCCACAGCCTAAAAGGAACTATTTGCAAATCACTTATCCCTTAATGGACTTTTATCCAGCATATACAAAACACTTACAAGGACAAATGATCTGATCACAAAATGAACAAGAGATATGAGCTTGATATTTCAACAAAACTGATACATGAACATTCAATAAATATGTGAACAGCTGCTCAAAATCATACACCATTCAGGAAATGCATATTGAAACCAAAATGAGGTATTTCACACTCTCTAGAATAAGAATCATTGGCAAAGATATGGAGATAAAGGAACAGTCATACACTGATGTTGGGACTGTAAAATAGAACAGCCATTTTGGAAAACACTTTGGCATTTTTTTAAAGCTAAACATACACCTGCCTTATTATCCAACTATTCTGACAAGTCTTTGCCCAAGAGGAGTGATAGCACTTATCCTTACAAAAACTTTTACATGAATCTTTATAGCAGCTGTATTTATAGTAGCCTAAAAGTAGAAACAAACTAAATGTTCATTAACAGGTGAATGGATAAAAAATTTTTCGTTCATATAGGGGAATAGTAATCAACAATTAAAAAGTGAAATATTGATGCACACATCACATGACTGAATCTTAAAATAATCAGCTTGAGTGAAAGAAACCAGATTTAAAAAAAAGAATGCATACTGTATGCTTCCATCTATATAAAATTATTGAAAATGCAAACTAATGACAGGAAGCCGATCAGTGCTTGCATGGTCATGTAGGTGGGCAAAAGGTGGGGCAAACTAATTGAAAGAGAGCATTAGGAAACATTTGAGGATGATGGGTGTGTTCACCCAAGATTGTTTCTTGACATATACACAAATGAGAACATCAAATTGTACAATTTAAATATGTGTAATTTAGTTTTCATTAGTTATGCCTCAATAAAGCTTTTAAAAAGCTAACAATTCAGTTACTAGAAGACTTGGATATTTGAATCTACTTTTTCAACTGTAAATCTTGTGAAACTTATGTATAGGTCAAATTTGTATGATGAAAATTTAGCATTCAAACTGACATATGCTACAAGTATAAAATAAGTGATTTTAAAGATTTTGTAAAAAGAATATATAAATGTCTAAATTTTTATGCTAACTGCATGTTTAAATGATAAAATTTTGAATAGATTGAGGTAAAGTATGTCAGTAAAATTAATTTTACCAGGAGTTTTTCACTCTTTTAATATTGCTATTAGAAAATGGAAGCCTATGTATTTATTTCATATTCTATTTCTATTGTACTCTAAAAGTCTACAATGTGCCAGACATTGTGCTCGATCTTAGGGATACAATGGTGAGAAAAGCCAGATATTTTCACTGTTCTTATGGAACTGGTTATCTAGATTTAATAGGAAGAGAGGTATTCATGAAATAATTACATAAATATAAAATGCCACTGTGAGAAGCACCCATGTTGATCACTTTCTAGCTTCTCCTGGACACACACTTTATCCACACAATGAAATATAAACATCATCTGAAAATTCTTTGGCTTACTTCCAAGGAAAATTTACCACTGTCAGTGTCCCTCAATCAAACCAATAAGAATAAATCAGTAGTGAAATAAGTTGTGTTTATTACTTGTTGTAGCAAAGAACACATAGCATAGAGAACCATGATATATCTCAGGAAGAGGATGCTAGAAATACCTAACTGAAGGATTTGGACTTTGGCTGGGTAATTTAGGGGAGGGTATAATGAAGTGAGCATTTGCTCTAAATTGGATGTTTTGAGAGTGCTAAGTTGCTTCAGTCATGTCTGATTCTTTGTGACCCTATGGACTATCACCTGCCAGCCTCCTCCCTGGGGTTTTCCAGGCAAGAACACTGGAGTGGGTTGCATTTTCTTCTCCAGGTGATCTTCTTGACTCGGGGATCGAACCTGTGTCTCTTACATCTCCTGCAATGGCAAGCAGGTTCTTTACCACTATTGCCACCTTGAAAGTCCCATCAGGGGCAATTCAGTGATAGGGTATTTAGAATGTGGCATTGCAGCCTTGGTTTTGACTGTTGAGACAAAATTATGAAGTAGCTTTGTTTTATTTCATGTTATCATGGTCTCTGTTGACTATGATGGCTACTCCATTTCTTCTAGAGGATTCTTGTCCACAGTAGTAAATATAATGGTCATCTGAGTTAAATTCACCCATTACAGTCCACTTTAGTTATGTGATTCCTAAAATGTCAACGTTCACTCTTGCCATCTCCTGTTTGACCACTTCGAATTTGCCTTGATTCATGGACCTAACATTCCAGGTTCCTATGTAATATTGCTCTTTTAGAACATCAGACTTTACTTCTATCACCAGTCACATCCACAACTGGGTGTTGTATTTGCTTTGGCTCTGTCACTTCAAAAAGGACAGAAATGGTATGAACCTGACAGAAGCAGAATATAGTAATAAGAAGTGGCAAGAATACACAGAAGACCTATACAAAAAAGATCTTCAGGACCCAGATAACCATGATGGTGCTATCACTCACCTAGAGCCAGACATCCTGGAATGCAAAGTCAAATGGGCCTTAGGAAACATCACTACAAAGCTAGTTGAGGTGATGGAATTCCAGCTGATCTATTTCAAATCCTGAAAGATGATGCTGTGAAAGTGCTGCACTCAATATGCCAGCAAATTTGGAAAACTCAGCAGTGGCCACATGACTGGAAAAAGTCAGTTTCCATTCCAATCCCAAGGAAAGACAATGCCAAAGAATGTTCAAACTACTGCACAATTGCACTCATCTCACACACTAGTAAAGTAATGCTCAAAATTCTCCAAGGGAGGCTTCAACAGTACATGAACTGTGAACTTCCAGATGTTCAAGCTGGTTTTAGAAAAGGCAGAGGAACCAGAGATCAGATTGCCAACATCCGCTGGATCATAGAAAAAGGATGAGAGTTCCAGAAATACATCTACTTCTGTTTTATTGACTATGCCAAAGCCTTTGACTGTGTGGATCACCACAAACTGGAAAGTTCTGAAAGAGATGGGCATACCAGACAACCTGACCTGCCTCTTGAGAAATCTGTATGCAGCTCAGAAAGCAACATTTAGAACTGGACATGGAACAACAGACTGGTTCCAAATAGGAAAAGGAGTACATCAAGGCTGTATATTGTCACCCTGCTTATTTAACTTATATGCAGAGTACATCATGGGAAATGCTGGACTGGATGAAGCACAGGCTGGAATCAAGATTGCAGGGAAAAATATCAATAACCTCAGATATGCAGATGACACCACCCTTATAGCAGAAAGTGAAGAGGAACTAAATAACCTCTTGCTGAAAGTGAAAGAGGAGAGTGAAAAAGATGGCTTCAAACTCAACATTCAGAAAGCTAAGATCATGGCATCCGGTCCCATCACTTCATGGCAAATAAATGGTGAAACAGTGGAACCAGTGGAGGACTTTATCTTTTTAGGCTCCAAAATCAATGCAGATGGTGACTGCAGCCATGAAATTAAAAGACACTTTCTCCTTGTAAGAACAGTTACTACCAAACTAGACAGCATACTAAAATGCAGTTACATTACTTTGTCAACAGAGGTCTGTCTAGTCAAAGCTATGGTTTTTCCAGTAGTCGTGTATGGATGAGAGTTTCGGATTATAAAGAAAGCTGAGTGCCGAAAAATTGATGCTTTTAAACTGTGGTGTTGGAGAAGACTTTTGAGAGTCCTTTGGACTGCAAGGAGGTCCAACCAGTCCATCCTAAAGGAAATCAGTCCTGAATATTCATTGGAAGAACTGATGCTGAAGCTGAAGCTCCTAATGCAAAGAACTGACTCATTTGAAAAGACTCTGATGCTGGGAAAGATTGAAGGCGGAAGGAAAAGGGGATGACAGAGGATGAAATGGTTGGATGGCATCACCGACTCAATGGACATGAGTTTGAGTAAACTCTGGGAGTTGGTGATGGACAGGGAGGCCTGGTGTGCTGCAGTCCGTGGGGTCGCAAAGATTCAGACACGAGTGAGCAACTGAACTGACTGTGGTCTCTGAGTAATCTTGTTTTAGATTGTAGTCTGTGAAGTTAAACAGTGTTCAACAAAAGAACAAAATGACCCAACCATGAGTGTCAGGCCAGCATATAATGTTATAGTTTAGTTGAACATCAGTTCAATTTTGAATGACATTTTTTTTTTTTAATCTGACTAGAATACATCTTGAGATTATGCACACTATGCTTGACATTCTATTCATATTACAGTTACTGTCCATGCACACCATCTTGAAAAGTCGTCTTAGTAAACCTGACTGTTAAATGGATGGTCTGTATCAATAAGTGTCCAAGAAGGTAAATAGAAAGCTTACCAAAAGAATTTAATTTTATAAACTATTTAGACAGGTTTTAGAGGATTTAAAAAAGCAAAAATGAAACTTTGAAGCAACAAGAGTGTTAGTTCAGGAAGTAGCTATCACCCCTTGGGCTAGGAAAACAAAGAGTAGTTTCTATTTTCAGAAACTATAAAGTTACAGAAAAGGTTTGCTGAGATGGGACTGATTTCTGAATTTGGTACACTGCCAGCTAGTGCTGGTACCTTTTGTGGTACAATGAGGTTGATTCTGATAGTGTACAAAAAGAGGAACTGACTGCTACTATTACCAACAGCCAATGCCAGGATGGAGAGTTGGTCTTTGGGTGATACTGATGGGAATAGAAAGAAAAACAGAAAAGACCATCTTCCTTCTTCAGTCATCTAGTCTCCTTATACTGTACTCTATTGGCAGAATCTCATTCAAAGATATTTTGTTGTTGTTCAGTCGCTGTCATGTCCTATGCTTTGTGACCCCATGACTGCAGTACACGAGGCTTCCCTGTCCTTCACTATCTCTTGAAATTTGCTGAAATTCATATCCATTGAGTCAGTCAATTTCATCTGTTCAAAGACATTTAGTAAAGCAGAAATGTGGTTTGCAGAGTTTCATCAAAAACATTGTATAGAAGAGTGTGTTTGAAACTGAGAAAATGTAGCTTAATTACCAATACAGAAGAAATGAGGAATTTTTGTTTGCTTTTGTTTTTTTGTAAAACCAAACTGTAGGAGTATATGCTGCTACATGTGGAATGAAAGTTGGTCTATATAAATTATGGAGTTGTTACTGATTTTTTGAAATCTCAATACTGTCTCTTTGACTTTTGAAAACTACAAATTGTGCTGATTGTTCTAATTATAACAAACTATGTATGTCAATACTACTCATAATAGGTTGTGGCTCTTCAATAGTAAAAATAATACTAGCATATGTATAGTATAGGGCTTCCTTCATCGCTCAGATAGTAAATAATCTGCCTGCAATGCAGGAGACCCAGGTTCAATCCCTGGGTTGGGAAGATTCCCCTGGAGGAGGAAATAGCAACCCACTCCAGTATCTTGCCTGGAGAATTTCATACACAGAGTAGACTGGTGAGCTATAGTCCAAGGGATCACAAAGAGCCAGACTCGACTGAGTGACTAACACACACGTGTATGGTATTTTATAGTTTTAAGCAGGGGTCTCCATTCCCTGGGCCACAGGCCACTGGTTCATGGCCTGTTAGAAACCAGACTGTACAGCTGGAAGAGAGCAGAGGACAAAACTGAATCCATTCCCCCTCATTGCCAAACTGTGGAAAAGTTGTCTTTTATGACACAGGTCCCTGGTGCCTAAAAGATTGGGGATTATTGGTTTAAAGGCATTTTACTTTGATTATCTCATTCTAATCCTCCCCAAAATGCACAGAGGCAGATAAGACAGGCATTTCTATTTAGACTTTATAGATGAAAATAAATTCAGGATGGTTAAGCTACTTGACTGCTGTCTCTGTGGCACAATTTATTAGCACGTTTGGCTGTTAACTGAAAGGTTGATGGATCGAGCCCACCCGGGGGCTCTTTTTAAGTTACTTGAAAAGCCTATGTATATATCTAGCAAAAGTTTGAAGTTGGATTAGAACCCAAGTCTTTTTTGATTTGTAGTCCCACTATCTTTAGTATCTTGCCTCATAGTAGATGGCGATTGCAGCCATAAAATTAAAAGATGCTTACTCCTTGGAAGGAAAGTTATGACCAACCTAGACAGCATATTAAAAAGCAGAGACATTACTTTGCCAACAAAGGTCCGTCTAGTCAAGGCTATTGTTTTTCCATTGGTCATGTGTGGATGTGAGAGTTGGGCTGTGAAGAAAGCTGAGCACCGAAAAATTGATGCTTTTGAACTATGGTGTTGGAGAAGACTCTTGAGAGTCCCTTGGACTGCAAGGAGATCCAATCAGTCCATCCTGAAGGAGATCAGCCCTGGGTGTCCATTGGAAGGACTGATGCTGAAGCTGAAACTCCAGTACTTTGGCCACCTGATGTGAAAAGTTGACTCACTGGAAAAGACCCCGATGCTGGGAGGGATTGGGGGCAGGAGAAGGGGATGGCAGAGGATGAGATGGCTGGATGGTATCACCGACTCAGTGGATATGAGTTTGAGTAACTCCAGGAGTTGGTGATGGACAGGGAAGCCTGGCATGCTGCGATTCATGGGGTCACAAAGAGTAAGACGCGACTGAGCGACTGAACTGAACTGAACTGAGCATCAGGAAAGGGAAAAAGCTATTGTTTATTTTAAGCAGAAGCCCTCAGCTTTTTATTCCTTGTTTTGTTTTTGAGTAAGAACATCTTTTTAGTTTTCTTTATTTGGAGTCTCAACACGCCTGGGACAAAACAAAATCTGAGCTAAAAGGAAAGTGGAAGGATGATTGTGGTTAATTATCTATTTCAGTCAATGTTGGAAAGATATGGAAATATAACCTTTTAAGTAAGTCATTGCAAATGAGTTCCAATGGCAACTCTTTTCTCTTCAGCCCCGCAATGAAGGGCAAACCAGGAGAAAGCAGTCAGTAATGTGAAGACCCATCCAGTCAATATGTGTTTCTCTGACTTGCCTGATCATGAGAATCATTGGAGCTCATATGTTGGGGGTGATGGCTTGTTAAAAATAAATGTCTGGATACTACCCAGTATATACTAAATCAGAAGCTCTAGAGGAAGACCTGGAAGTAGTATTAATAAATGGTCCATTATTCTTATGATGAGCCAAGGTTGTTAAACACTGTCCTGATTCTAGTGGTTGGGGTACACTGATCAGACTTCATTGTCTAGCAATAATTGAACCATATTGTGAAAATTAATTCCATGAACTTATTTTTAAATTTTATACATGAAATTTATTTTAATATACATCATAAAATTATAATACTAATTAAAATTCAGGACTAGAGGGGTTTTTTACTTCTTGCATATTACATCCTTATATATACGCTTTCTTCTACAAAGCAAATACTGATTTTCTAGGACACAGGGACTGTAAGGATATCCCATTTACTTTATCATACATTAGGCACACAGTAGCATCAGAATAATAATATTATTATAAAAAATGATGTCAGTAACTATCAATGCCAATATAATTAATGAAAAAGTTAATTTTTTTCACATGCCCTTCTCATTTCCTCTCTATATTATATATATTTATTTTTAATTGATTAATGATTGCTTTACAATGTTGGTTTGATTTCTGTAATAATACATCAATGTAAATTAACCATAGGTGAATCTCCCTTCCATGTCCTGCCCTTTCCCACCCCTCTAGGTTATTACAAAGCCCCAATTTGAGTCATACATCAAATTTCCATTGGCTATATATTTACATATATTAGTGTTTATGCTTCCATGCTACTCTCTCTATTCATCTCACCATCTCCCTCTTCTCCCACACCCTTGTCCACAGTCTCTTCTGTATGTCTGTGTCTCCATTGCTTCTCTGTGAATAGGTTCGTCAGTATCATCTTTCTAGATTCCATATATATGGATTAATATATGGTATTTGTTTTTCCCTCTTTGACTTACTTTGCTCTGTATAATAGGCTCTAGGTTCATCCACCTCATTAGAACTGACTCAAATGTATTCCTTTTTATGACTGAGTAATGTTCCATTGTAAATATTTACCACAGCTTCTTTATCCATTCATCTGTTGATGGACATTTACGTTGCTTCCATGTCCTAGATATTGTAAATAGTGCTGCAGTGAACATTGGGGTACATGTGTTATTTTCAGTTTTTGTTTCTTCAGGGTATATGCCTCGAAGTGGTATTGCTGGGTAATATGGTGCTTTTATTCCTAGTTTTTAATGGAATCTCCATACTGTCTTTCATAGTGGCTGTATCAACTTACATCCCACCAGCAGTGCAGAAGGGTTCGCATTTCTGCACACACTCTCCAGCGCTTGTTGTTTGTGGATTTTTTAAATGATGACCATTTTGACCAGCATGAGATGATATCTCATTGTAATTTTGATTTTCATTTCTCTAATAATGAAAGATGTTGAGCATTTCTTCATGTGTGTATTAGCCATCTGCATGTCTTCTCTGGAGAAATGTCTCTTTGGGTATTTTGCCCATTTTTTTATTGTATTGTTTGTTTTTCTGGTATTGAGTTGCTTGAACTGCTTGTACATTTTGGAAATTAATTCTTTGTCAGTTGATTCATTTGCTATTATTTCTCCCATTCTGAGGGTTGTCTTTTTACCTTGTTTATAGTTTCATTTGCTGTGCAAAAACTTTTAAGTTTAATTAGATCTCACTTCTTGTTTTTGTTTGTTTTTATTTCCATTATTCTAGGAGGTGAATCATAATGGATCTTGCTATGATTTATGCCATATACTATTCTGCCTACCTTTTCTTCTAAGAGTTTTATAGTTTCTGGACTTGCATCTAGGTCTTTAATCCATTTTGAGTTTATTTTGTGTATGGTATTAAGAAGTGTTCTAATTTAATTCTTTTACAGATAGTTGTCCAGTTCTTCCAGCACCACTTATTGAAGAGACTATCTTTTTCCCATTGTATATTCTTGCCTCCTTTGTAAACAAGGTGCCCATAGATGTGTGGAATTATCTCTGGTTTTCTATCTTGTTCAATTGGTCTATACTTCTGCCTTTGTGTCAGTACTATACTTTCTTGATGACTGTAGTTTTATAGTTTTGTCTGAAATCAGGTAAGTTGATTCCCCCAGCCCCATTCTTCTTTCTCAAGATTGCTTTGACAATTTGGGGTCTTTCATGTTTCCATATGGATTGTGAATTTTTTTTTGTTCTAGTTCTGTTAAAAAAATGCCATTGGAAATTTGATAGGGATTGCATTGAATCTGTAAATTGTGTTTGATAGTACACTCATTTTCACAATATTGGTTCTTTCAACCCAGGAACATGAAATTTCCCTGCCACTGTTTATGTCATCTTTGATTTCTTTCATCAGTGTCTTATAGTTTTCTGTATAGAGTTCTTTTGTCTCCTTAGTTAAGTTTATTCCTACGTATCTTATTCTTTTTGCTGCAGTGGTAAATGGGATTGATTACTTTAATTCTCTTTCTGATTTTTCATTGTTATTATTTTCATTAGGAATGCAAGTGATTTCTGTGGATTGATTTTTTTATCCTGTGACTTTACTAAATTCACTGATTAGCTCTAGTAATTTTCTGATAGTATCTTTAGGATTTTCTATGTATGGTATTATGTCATCTGCGAATAGTGAGTTTTACTTCTTCCTTTCCAATCTGGATTCCTTTTATGTCTTTCTCTTTGATTGACATAACTAAGACTTCTGAAATTATGTTGAATGATAGTGGTGAGAGTGGGCACTCTTGTCTTGTTCCTGAGAGGGAATGCTTTCAGTTTCTCACCATTGAGAATAATGTTTGTTGTGGGTTTGTTATATATGTTCTTTATTATGTTAAGGTAAGTTCCTTCTGTGCCCATTATTTTTAAGAGTTTTTATCATAAGTGGGTGCTGAATTTTGTTGCAACCTTTCTCTGCATCTATTGAAATTATATGGTTTTTATCTATTAATTTGTTAATATGCTGTATCACATTAATTGATTCACATATATTGAAGAATCCATGCATCCCTGGGATAAAGCTGAGTTTACCATGTTGCATGATCTTTTTAATGTGTTGTTGAATTCTGTTTGCTAGAATTTTGTTGAGGATTTTTGCATCTATGTTCATCAGTGATATTGGCCTGTAGTTTTCTTTTTTGTGATATCTTTGTTTGGCTTTGGTATCAGGTGATTGTGGCCTTGTAGAACTAGTTTGGAAGTATTCTTTCCTCTGCAAATTTTTGAATTTCAGAAGGATAGGCGTTAGGTCTTCTCTAAATGTTTGATAGAATTCACCTGTGAAGCCATTTGGTCCTGGGCTTTTGTTTTTTTCATATATATATATATATATATATATATATATATTTAATCACAATTTCTATTTCAGTATTTGTAGTTGACCTGTTCATAATTTCTGTTTCTTCCTGGTTCAGTCTGGAAGGTTCAAGTTTTCTAAGAATCTAAATTTCCTCTATGTTCTCCATTTTATGAACATATAGTTGCTTGTACTAGTCTGTTATGGTCCTTTGTATTTCTGCATTGTCTGTTGTAACCTCTCCTTTTTCATTCCTAATTTTGTTGATTGATTTGATTTGATTTTTCTCTTTTTTTCTTGATGAATCTAGCTAATGGTTTGTCAATTTTGTCTATCTTCTCAAAGGGCCAGCTTTTAGTTTTATTAAAATATTTACTATTATTTCTTTCATTTCTTTCTGCTCTGATCTTTATGATTTCTTTCCTTCTATTAAGGTTGGTTTTATTGTTGTTGTTCTTTTTCCAGCTATTTTAAGTGTAGAAATATGTTGTCTATTTGATATTTTGTTTTTGTTTTTGTTTTTGTCTTGATGTAAGATTGTATTGCTATAAACTTCCCTCTTAGAACTGCTTTTGCTGAATCCCACAGGTTTTGAGTTGTCAGGTTTTCATTGTAATTTTTTCTAGGCATCTTTTGATTTCCCTTCTTATTTCTTCAGTAACCTCTTTGTTACTTAGAAATGTATTGTTTAATGTCCATGTGCTCATGTGTTTTTTTATTTTCTTTAATTGGAATCTAGTCTCATATCATTGTGGTCAGAGAAGATGCTTATGATTTCAATTTTTAGATTTACTGTGGTGACTTGTGATCCAAGAAGTGGTCTATCCTGGAGAATGTTCCATGTGCACTTGAGGAAAAAGTTTATTCTTCTGCATTTTTGTGGAAGGTCCTGAAGATATTAACTAGGTCCTTTTGGTCTAATGTTTCATTTAAGGTTTGTGTTTCCTTATTGATTTTGTGTTTTGATGATCTGTCAATTGATGCAAGTTGAGTGTTAAAGCACACTACTATTATTTTGTTACTGTCATTTACCCCTTTTTATGTCTGTTAGTGTTTGTCTTATGTACTGAGGTGCTCCTATGTTGGATGCATAGATATATATAATTGTTATGTCTTTTTCTTGGATTGATCCTCTGATCATTACATAGTGTCCTGCTTTACCTTTTATACTTTATTTTAAAGTTTATTTTGTCTAAAGTGAGAATTACCATTACAGATTTCTTTTGATTTCCATTTACATATGTTATTCCATCCTTTTACTTTCAGTCTGTACGTGTCTCTAGTTCTGAAGTGGGTCTCTTGTAGATAGCATATATATGGGTATTGTTTTTGTATCCATTCAGCCAGTCTGTGTCCTTTGGTTGGAGGGTTTAACCCATTTACATTTAAAGTAATTATTGAAATGTATGTTCCTATTGGCATTTTCTTAATTGTTTTGGCTTTGTTTTTGTAGGTCTTTCCTTTCACTTGTGTTTACTCTCTATATGAGTCCCTTTAATATTTGTTGTAAGCTGATTTAGTGGTGCTAAATTCTCTTAAGTTTTGCTTGTCTGTAAAGCTTTTGATTTCTCCATCAATATGAATGAGATCCTTGCTGGGTAGAGTAATCTTGGTTGTAACTTTTTTCTTTCAGTACTTTAAATATATCCTGCCATTCCCTTCTGGCCTGCAGAGTTTCTGTTGAAAGATCAGCTGTTAATCTTATGGGTTTTCCCTTCTACGTTACTTATTGTTTTTCTCTTGCTGCTTTTAATATTCTTTCTTTTCCTTTACTTTTGTTAACTTGATTAGTATATGTGTCTCAATGTGTTTCTCCTTGGGTTTATCCTGTATTGGCCTCTCTGGCCTTCTTGGACTTGATTGGTTATTTCTGTTCCCATGTTAGGCAAGTTTTCAACTATAATCTCTTCAAAAATTTTCTCAGCACTTTTCTTTTTCTCTTCTTCTTCTGGAACTCCTATAACTTGAATACTGGTGTGTTTAATATTGTCCTAGAGGTGTCTGGGTCTATCCTCAGTTCTTTTCGTTCTTTTTCTTTTATTCTGCTCTTGAGGAGTTATTTCAACCATTCTATCTTCCAGCTCACTTATCCATTCTTCTGCCTCAGCTATTCTACTGTTGGTTCCTTCTAGAATATTTTTAATATCTGTAATTGTGTTATTCATCTCTATTTGTTTATTCTTTGTTTTCTCTATGTCTTTGTTGATTGTATTAATTGTGTTAATTGCTTCTTGCATTTTGTCCATTCTATTTTTGAGGCTCTGGAACAACTTTACTATCATTATTCTGAATGATTTTTCAGGTAGTTTACCTATTCTCTCTTTGTTTATGTGGTCTTGTGAGTTTCTACCTTGTTTCTTCATTTGTGCTGTATTTCTCTGTCTTTCCATTTTTCCCCCTAACTTATTCTGCTTGAGGTCTCCTTTACCCAGACTTCAGGGTTGTATTGCTTTTTCCTTTTGATTTTTAACCTCTGTGGGAAAGGTTGATTCAGTGGTTTGTGTTGACTTCTTATTAAGGGTGCCTTGTACATGTGGTCTAGTGGGAGGAGGTGAGTTTTTTTTTTTTCTTTTTCCTCTGATGTTTAGGGCTGTGTGAGGTGGTATATTTTGCAGTGTCTGTGGAATCCTGTCTGCCGATGATTGTTTATGTGTTTTGCTCTTGCTTATTGTTTTGGTGAGGTGCACTGCACTGGATGCTGTTGGCAGCTGGGTGATACAAGGCTGTTTGTACAGGTGTAGGCCAACACCCTTTGGATCATAGAAAAAGCAAGAGAATTCCAGAAAAATACCCACTTCTGCTTCTTGACTATGCTAAAGCCTTTAACTGTGTGGATCACAACAAACTATGGAAAATTCTTAGAAAAGATGGAAATACCATACCACCTTATATGTAGTCACCCTGCTTATTTAACTTCACACACCTCATCCTTCAAATTCTTACTCATATCAAAATAATTACTCATGACTCTTGGTCCCATCACTTCATGGCAAATAAATGGGGAAACAGTGGAAACAGTGGCTGACTTTATTTTTCTGGCTCCAAAATCACTGCAGGTGGTGACGGCAGCTATGAAATTAAAAGACACTTACTCCTTGGAAGGAAATTTATGACCAACCTAGACAGCAAATTAAAAAGCAGAGACATTACTTTTCCAACAAAGGTCCGTCTAGTCAAGGCTATGTTTTTTCCAGTGGTCAGGTATGAATGTGAGAGTTGGACTGTAAAGAAAGCTTGAGCACTGAAGAATTGATGCTTTTGAACTGTGGTGTTGGAGAAGACTCTTGAGAGTTCCTTGGACTGCAAGGAGATCCAACCAGTCCATCCTAGAGGAGATCAATCCTGTGTGTTCACTGGAAGGACTGATGTTGAAGCTGAAGCTCCAATACGTTGGCCACCTGATGTGAAGAGCTGACTCATTTGGAAAGACCCTGATGCTGGGAAAGATTGAGGGCAGGAGGAGAAGGGGACGACAGATGATGAAATGGTTGGATGGCATCACCGACTCAGTGGACATGGGTTTGGGTGGACTCTGGGAGTTGGTGATGGACAGGAAGGCCTGGCATGCTGTGGTTCATGGGGTTGCAGAGTCGGACACGACTGAGTGACTGAACTGAACTGAAACTTGGAAGATAATGATAGTTAAACATAAGGATATTCACATAATACCCCTTGCTTTCTCTTTTTCACCTATTTTAAATAGCTTCATAAGTTTTTCCTTAAATAGATAATATAATAGACTATATTTTAATATAATCCCCATGTTCATGCATGCTTTCAATTATTCATTTAGCAAATATTTTAATTTGAAGTTCTCAGTATGTTCCAGGCATTGATGTAAACATTTGGCATATATTAGGAACCACACAGTAAAAGATCCCTTCCTTTGTGGAGCTCACTTTGTATTCAAGAGACATATATAATAAACAAATAAAATAAGCAAATAAGTCATATGTAAGAAGATTCTAAGTACTATGGAGGAAAAAATAGCAACAGTTTATGGATGAAAGGGGCAGCCTGTAGTAGTAAATAGGCTTAACTGCAGTGAAAGAATATTTACTACAGTGTGCACGTTGATACTTGTCTGTTCCACTACTGAAAAGGTTTTTTGCTTTTGCAATCTCAGGAACACTACTATGGAATTTCTCTAGAGTTATGAAATCTAACGGTTTAAAATATATAGTGCATTACATATATATGAATTATTTGTCCATTGTTTAATAATTTTATCTCAGTCTTTGACTTGCAATTCATAGTTATATTCCTTTCTCTTGTGATATTTGAAATAAAAGTTTCCCCAATTTGGTTTCTGTAATTCTGTTTAGCATTTATAGAGTTTCTTTCATATCTGTCTTCTGTTGATGCAGCCACTGTGCCTCCTCATTGCCTGCGGAATCTAATAAAACTTATTCCAGCATTAGCGCTCACTATTTTCTGGTTCCACCCTGACTGTTTAAGTGTATTTTTCAGTGGAGGTTGTTGCCTCCTTTTGCCACTTGAACAAATATTCTCTGATATCTCCACCTGCACTTTCACTATTTCCACTTCCTCTCATCTTTCCCAACAAAATCTTACTCGTGCCTCAAGCCTCAACTCACAGTCCTCCCCAGTGACCACCTACATAGCTCTCTTTCATCTGAAATTTCATAATACTTATTTTTGCATCACACATTTCAATCTTTATTCTATTTAGCCTTCAATTTGTTTATGTGTGTTTATCCAGTCTTCTCAGCAAGCCTCTCTTTCATCACCTATAATACTTAATAAAGTTCTGAGCCTTTACTTGTAAGTATATTGAAATGAATTGATAATGTATTATATTACAGTATTCTCCATCTGAGGAACTTAGATCTGCTGTTTTGACTTAAAATTGATCAGTCAATTACTGGACAATAACCAATTTGATAATTTTTCAGAAACTCTGCTGATTGTTTCTAAATTTGTTGATTCATACCACTGTTTAAATGTACTACAGATGTGACACACTTGTGGTATTTGGAAAATAGCAGAAAGTGTATGTAATAAGAATTAAATGAGATATGTATATTTTTAATGATACAAAGGTGTGTAATACCAGAAAAACAAACAATCCAATCAAAAAGTGAGAGGAAGACTGAAACAGACATTTCTCAAAAAAAAAAAAAAAAAAGGACAAAACAGATGGCCAGCAAATACACAGAAAGATGCTCAGCATCTCTTATTATTAAAGAAATGCAAATCAAAATTACTTTGAGGTAACACTTCACACTGGTCAGAATGGCCACTACAAAAAATAAATGCTAGAGAGGGTGTGAAGCAAAGGGAATTCTCTTGCACTGTTGTGAATGTAAATTGCTACAGCCACTAGGGAGAACAGTTTGGAAATTCCTTACAAAACTAGAAATGAAGCTAACATATGACCCAGCAATTCCACTACTTGGCATATACCTTGAGAAAATCATAATTGAAAAAGACCCATGCACCCCAATGTTCATAGCGGCACTATTTACAATAGCCAGGACATGGAAGCAACCTAGATATCCATCAACAGATGAATGGATAAAAAAGATGTGGTACATATATGCAATGAAATATTACTTAGCCATGAAAATGAACACCTTTGAGTCAGTAGTAGTGAGGTAGATGAATCTAGAACCTGTTACACACAGTGAAGTAAGTCAGAGAGAGAAAAACAAATTTTGCATATTAATGCATATATATGGAATCTAGAAAAATGGTATTGATAATCTAATTTGTAGGGCAGACAGAACAGCCTTTGGACACAGCAGGAGGAAGGAGAGGGAGGGACAAATTGAAAGTATATCATTGAAATATATATATTGCCGTGTGTAAAATGGATAGCTAGTGGGAAGTTGCTGTATAGCACAGGGAGCTCAACTCAGTGCTCTGTGATAATCTGGAGGGTTGAGGTGGGGTGGGGATTGGGGGGAGGTTCAGGAGGAAGGGGACACATGTATACTTGTGGCTGATTCACGTTGTTTTATGGAAGAAGCCAGCACAATATTGTAAAGCAATTATCTTCCAATTAAAAGTAAATTTAAGAAATATTTCAAACACAAAAAATTAAAAATATATGTATCTCCTTTGAGCAACAAGGATACCTAGAGATTGTCATACTGAGTGAAGTAAGTCAGAGAGAGAAAAAGAAATATCATATGACATCCCTTAAATGCAAAATCTAAACGTAAGTGATACAAATGAACTTACTTACAAAACAGAAACAAACTCACAGACTTAGAAAATGAATGCAGGGAGCAGGAGTGTGGGGAATGGGTAGTTAGGGAGCTTGGGATGGATGTGTGCACTTTACTATATTTAAAATGAATAACCAATAAGCTCGTACTGTATAGCACCAAGAACTTGGCACAATGTTATGTGGCAGCCTGGATGGGAGGGGAGTTTGGAGGAGAATGAATACATGTCAGTAACTTCAGATACACAGATGACACCACCCTTATGGCAGAAAGTGAAGAGGAACTAAAGAGCTTCTTGATGAAAGTGAAAGAGGAGAGTGAGAAAGTTGGTTTAAAACTCAGCATTCAGCAAACTAGTACAGCCACTATGGAGAACAGTGTGGAGATTCCTTAAAAAAACTGGAATTAAAACTGCCATATGACCCACCAATCCCACTGCTGGGCATACACACCGAGGAAATCAGAATTGAAAGAGACATGTGTACCCCAATGTTTATTGCAGCACTTTTTATAATAGCCAGGGCATGGAAGCAACCTAGATGTCCATCGGAAGATGAATGGATAAGAAAGCTGTGGTACATATACACAATGGAATATTACTCAGCTATTAAAAAGAATACATTTGAAGCAGTTCTAATGAGGTGGGTGAAACTGGAACCTATTATACAGAGTGAAGTAAGTCAGAAAGAAAAACACCAATACAGTATACTAATGCACATATATGGAATTTAGAAAGATGGTAATGATGACCGTATATGCGAGACAGCAAAAGAGACACAGATGTATAGAACAGTCTTTTGCACTCTGTGGGAGAACAGGAGGGTGGGATGATTTGAGAGAATAGCATTGAAACATGTATATTATCATATGTCAAACAAATTGCCAGTCCAGGTTCCATGCATGAGGTCTGGTGCACTGGGATGACCCTGAGGGATGGGATGGGAAAGGAGGTGGGAGGAGGGATCAGGATGCGGAACAGATGTACACCCATGGCTGATTCATGTCAATGTATGGCAAAAAAACACTACAATATTGTAAAGTAACTAGCCTCCAATTAAAATAAAAATTTAAAAAAAAAAAAACAAAACTTCAGCATTGAAAAAGCTAAGATCATGGCATCTAGTCCCATCACTCCATGTTTGCAAATAGATGGAGAACCCCTGGAAACAATGACAAACTTCATTTTCTTGGGCTCCAAAATCACTGCAAATGGTGACTGCAGACATAAAATTAAAAAACACTTGATCCTTGGAAGAAAAGCTATGACCAACCTAGAGAGCATATTAAAAAGCAGAGACATTATTTTGCTGACAAAGGTCCATCTAGTCAAAGCTATGGTCTTTCCAGTAGTCGTGTATGGATGTGAGAATTGAACTATAAAGAAAGCAGAGTGCCAAAGAATTTATGCTTTTAAACTGTGGTGTTGGAGAAGACTCTTGAAAGTTCCCTGGACTGCAAAAAGATAAAAGCAGTCAATCTTAAAGGAAATCAGTCCTGAATATTGATTGGAAGGACTGATGCTGAAATTGAAGCTCCAATACTTTGGCCACCTGATGCAAAAAACTGACTCATTGGAAAAGACCTGATGCTGGGAAAGATTGAAGGCAGGAGGAAAACGGGATGACAGAGGATGAGATGGTTGGATGGCATCACCGACTTGATGGACATAAGTTTGAGCAAACTCTGGGAGTTGGTGACAGACAGGGAAGCCTGGCGTGCTGCAGTCTATGGGTTCATAAAGAGTCAGACACGACTGAGCGACTGAACTGAACTGAACTGAATACATGTCTGTATGGCCAAGTCCCTTCTCCATTTACCTGAAACTATTACAACATTGCTAATTGTCTATACTGCAATATAAAATAAAAATTTAAAAAAAAAAATAAGGTTTCTCTGCTCCCAAAATTCTGCTGCAAAGATCTATATTATTGTCACAGTTCACTACAGACCTGTTAATCAATTACTCATAGGATTTCATCCACCGTGGAATGTGTGTTCTCCAGTTGGCCTATACAATGCCATGTAATTAACATCAATGCTCTAAATCTAAAAAAGGTGTAAAACAAAAGCATCTGCTTTTAAAAATAGGTAAATAAAAATATTTTTATCATTCAGATACTTTTTATGGTCTAAAAAGCTAACTAGATTAATCTATTCTTTTTGTTCGGGAGTTAGATGATTAAAACAGTTTCATGTCAATTAAGATACATTTTCTTTTTAAAGGGTTAACCAAAAAATAAGAATTAGGAATTTTAAAAAATGACATTTCCAGTTCAGTTTTTTCAGAAACACTCTAAAAATCCACAGTGTCTTTTCCTTTTTGTCTTTCCTCTATCCTAAATCAATGTACTATCTATTTTTTCTGATTTAGTATTAGGTGTGTAAGTATTAGTACTGGACTTTCCTTGTGGCTCAGCTAGTAAAGAATCTGCCTGCAATGCAGGAGGCCTGGGTTTGATCTCTGGGTGAGAAGATCACCTGGAGAAGGGAAAGGCTACCCACTCCAGTAGTCTGGCCTGGAAAATTCCATGGACTCTATAGTCCATGGGGTCACAAAGAGTTGGACACGACTGAACGACTTTCAGTTCACTTCACGTCATTAAGTGTGTACCTGGTAAAACATATCCATTACTGTTCTGAAGTATGCAGTTTGGTTTCACATATACATATTGTTAATATGATTACCACAGTAAGTTTAGTCAACATCCATTATCTTATACAAATACAAAAAGAAAAGAAAAATTTTGTTCTTGTGATGAAAACTCATACAATCTAACAATTTTCAAATATGCTATATGGTGGTGTTAACCATAGTCATCATGTTGTACATTATTTTTCAATGCTTATTTATCTTACATCTGGAAGTTTGTAACTTTTGACCAGACCACCTTCATTCAAGTACCCTTACCATTTTTTAATGTTACATAAAGCATAAAGAACATTGTATTTAACCCTTATTTTTTCTAATGGTGCTTGTCAACTTACTCATTTATATTACAATTGCTTGATGTTTCAAAGCTACTGGAAAGTTTGACCAGAGTCTAAGATTTTCTGTATGCAGGTAGCAAATACTTTATTTTAAGGTGATTGATAAAATGAATTAGTTACTGTGATTCTTCCCTAAATCGTACTGGAACAAATAGTTCCAGACTTTCTAGAATATTTTCTAAGTAAGCATAAATTTTAGCATAAGCACAAGTTTAAGTTCAAATATAAAATTATAGTTTTAAAAATTATTTTGGGAAAAATTCACACAAAGATGACTTTGCAAAGTACCAGTGTCTTCAGTGTGAAAATGCCATGTGGTTTTAAAGAATTCATTTAATTATTGATTTATTAATTTAGAATTTATTTATTAATTTTTAATTGAAAGATAATTGTTTTATATTATTGGGATGGTTTTCCCATACATCAACATGAATCAGTCATGTATACCCATGTGATTTTTTGATTGTATATATTCTAGGTCAAAACGTTATACACCCACTAAAATGGCTAAATTCAAAATGTTAAGATAGCATTTTCTGATGAGGAGCACCAGGAAATCTAATTTATTGGTGATGGGAATATAAAATAGTACAGCCACTTTTGAATACAGTCTGTTTCTTTCAAAGCTAAACATAGTCTTACCACATGATCCAGCAGTCACACTCTTAGTCATACTCCTAACTGATTTGAAATTTTATCTCTACCCAACTCCTGCATGAAAATGTTCATATAAGCTTTATTTATAATCATCAAAAGCTGGAAGCTACAAAGATGTCCTTCAATAAGCAAATGAATCAACAAATTGGCATGCTGAATACAATTGGAATACTATTCAATGATAATAAGGAATGAGCTATGAAGTCATGCAAAGACATTGATTAATCTTAAACATATATTGCTAAGAGAGACAGCCAGTTTGAAAAGGCTTTACACTGTATGATTCCATTTTCTGTTCCTCAGAAGGATGTAGAGATACCCATAATGCCTGCAATGAATTGCACAATATTTTAGCCTTTCAAGCTAAATTGATTGAAGAGTAGTGCTCAATTTCTACATTTATCTGCTTTAATCAGTAACACATTCACATCAGTAGTACATCCACATTATAGATTTTAGTCTTGTTATGAGACATGTCTTCATTTTAGTACTTTATTGTTAAACATGCTAAAGCTATCTGAAATTTATAACTCTAAGCTATTTTCCAATGCAAGAGAATTTTTGTATGAAGAGTAATTAAGCTGGTTCCTCTACTTATAATTTAATTACAGTGGGTTGCAAATGTTTTCACACTTTAAAACCTTCTGGTTACTTGAATAGATCTTCCTTCCTTCTTTTATACTCTGGATAACCATACATGAGTACTTATACATATTTATCTTGGATAATTTTGAAATTGTCCAGTCTGAACTGGGGAATTGCTAGTGATCTACTTTCTCTGCGGTTCTATGAGTCACATGCTCCCCCCCCCCAAAATTATGCTCTTAAATCTATGCTAAGTGTTATACAAAGAAAAATTATTTCAGTCTCTGCCTTCTAGTAGCTTCTAGTTAAAAGCTAAGCAAATTTTTTGGAATATGATAAAAAATATTTATACATAACAAGTGCAGCAAAGCAAAGGTTAGTTAACTACAACATTGGAAATAGGAATTAACTTTTTTCTTTCTGGCTATGTTGGGTCTTTGTTGCTGCATGCAAGCTTTCTCTAGCTGCAGCAAGTAAGGGCTAATCTCTAGTTATGGTGCATGGGCTTCTCAGCACAGGCTTCAGTAGTTGCAGCACATGGACTTAGTTACACTGCAGCATGTGGGATCTTCCTGTACCAGGGATTGAACACATGTCCCCTGCATCGGCAGGAAGATTCTTAACCAGTGGATCACTAGGGAAGTCTAAGAATTAACATTTTAAAATTTTTCTATAAAAGATTATTTAAAATAGGACAGAGTAAAACTGGATATTATTGCCTTGATGGCATTTATCCTTTTTTTCATTCTTTTCAGCTTTTGTTGTTGTTCAGTCGACCAGCCGTGTCTGACTCTTTGCAACCCCATGGACTGCAGCACACCATGCTTCCCTGTCCTTGACCACCTCCTGAAGCTTGCTCAAACTCATGTCCATTGAGTCAGTGATGTCATCCAACCATCTCATCCTCTGTCGTCACCTTCTCCTCCTGCCTTCAATCTTTCCAGCATCAGAAGTTTTTTCTAATGAGTCAGATCTTCGCATTAGGTGGGCAAAGTATTGTAGCTTCAGCTTCAAAATCAATCCTTCTAATGAATATTCAGGACTGATTTCCTTTAGGTTTGAGAGCTTGATCTCCTTGCTGTCCAGGTGACTCTCGAAAGTCTTCTCCAACACCACAGTTCAAAAGCATCAATTCTTCGGTACTCAGCCTCGTTTATGGTCCAACTCTCACATCTATATATGACTACTGGAAAAACCATAGCTTTGGCTATATGGACCATTTTCAGCAAACTAATGTCTCTGCTTTTTAATATGATGTCTAGATTTGTCATAGTGTTTGTTCCAAGGAGCAAGCGTCTTTTGATTTCATGGCTGCAAACACCATCTGCAGTGATTTTGGAGCCCAAGAATATAAAATCTGAAACTGTTTCAATTGTGTCCCCATCTATTTGCCATGAAATGATGGGACCAGGTGCCATGATGTTTGTTTTCTGAATATTGAGTTTTAAGCCAGCTTTTTCATTCTCCTCTTTCACTTTCATCAAGAGGCTCTTTAGTTCCTTTTCACTTTCTGCCATAAGGGTTGTTTCATCTTCATATCTGATGTTATTGATATTTCTCCCAGTGATCCTTGATTCCAGCTGTGCTTCATGAAGGCCAGGATTTCACATGAGGTATTCTACATATAAGCTAAATAAGCAGGGTGAAAATGTGCAGCTTTGACGTACTCCTTTCCCAATTTGGAATGAGTCCATTGTTCAATGTCCTGTTCTAAATGTTGTTTCTTGACCTGTTTACAGATATCTCAGGAGGCATGTAAGATGGTCTGGTATTTCCATCTCTTTAAGAATTTTCCATAGTTTGTTGTGATCCACACAGTCAAAGACTTTAGCATAGTCAATGAAGCAGAAATAGATATTTCCTCTGGAATTCTCTTGCTATTTCTGTGATCCAGTGGATGTTTGCAATTTGATCTCTCATTCCTCTGCCTTTCCTAAATCCAGCTTGAACATCTGGAAGTTCTCGGTTCACATAATGTTGATGCTTGGCTTGGAGAATTTTGAGCATTATTTGATAGCATTTGAAATGAGTGTGATTGTGTGGCAGTTTGCACATTCTTTGGCATTGCCCTTTTTAAGGGTTGGAATGAAAACTGACCTTTTCCAGTCCTGTAGCCACTGCTGGGTTTTCCATATTTGCTGGTATATTTAGTGCAACACTATAACAGTGTCATCTTTTAAGATTTGAAATAGCTCAGCTGGAATTCCATCACCTCCAGTAGCTTTGTTCGTAGTGATGCTTCCTAAGGCCCATTTGACCTCACACTGCAAGATGTCTGGCTCTAGGTGAGTGATCACACCATCATGCTTATCTGGGTCATGAAGAACTTTTTCTTATAGTTCTTCTGTGTAGTGTTGCCACCTCTTATTAACATCTTCTGCTTCTGTTAGGTCCATACCATTTCTATCCTTTAGTGAGCCCATCTTTGCATGAACTGTTCCCTTGGTACTCTAATTTTCTTAAAGAGATCTATAGTCTTTCCCATTCCATTGTTTTTCTCTATTTCTTTGCATTGTTCACTTAGGAAGGCTTTCTTATATATCCTTACTTTCTTTGGAACTCTGTATTCAAATGACTATACCTTTCCTTTTCTCCTTTGCCTTTCTCTTCTTTTCTCAACTCTTTGTAAGGCCTCTTCAGACAGCCATTTTGCCTTTTTGCATTTCTTTTTCTTGGGGATGGTTTAGATCACTGCCTCCCGTACAATGTCACAAACCTCCATCCATAGTTTTTCAGGCACTCTATCAGATATAATCCCTTGAATCTATTTGTTACTTCCACTGTATAATCATAAGGGATTTGATTTAGGTCATACGTTGATGGCCTAGTGGGTTTCCCTACTTTCTTCAATTTAAGTCTAAATTTTGCAATAAAGAGTTCATGATGTGAGCCACAGTCAGCTCCCAGTCTTTTTTTTTTTTTTTTGCTGACCCTATAGAGGTTCTCCATATTTGACTGCAGAGAATGTAATCAATCTGACTTTGGTACTGACCATCTGGTGATGTCCATGAGTAGAGTCGTCTCTTCCGTTGTTGGAAGAGGGTGTTTGCTATGACTAGTGTGTTCTCTTCGCAAAACTCTGTTAACTTTCGCCTCGCTTCATTTTGTACTCCAAGTCCAAACTTGCCTGTTGCTCCAGGTATCTCTTGACTTTTGCATTCCAGCCCCCTATGATGAAAAGCACATGTTTTTTGGCATTAGTTCTAGAAGGTCTTGTATGTCTTCATAGAACCATTCAACTTCAGCTTCTTCACCATTACTGGTTAGGACATAGACTTGGATTACTGTGATACTGAATGGTTTGCCCTGGAAACAAGTAGAGACCATCTTGTCATTTTTGAGACTGTACCCAAGTACTGCATTTCAGACTCTTTTGTTGATTATGAGGGCTATTCCATTTCTTCAAAGGGATTCTTGCTCACAGTAGTAGATATAATGGTCATTTGAATTAAAATCACCCATTGCAGTCCATTTTAGTTCACTGATTCCTATAATGTTGATGCTCACTCTTGCCAACTCCTGCTTGTCCATGTCCAATTTACCGTGATTCATGGACCTAATATTCCAGGTTCTTATGCAATACTGTTCTTTACAGCACTGAACTTTACTTTCACCACCAGTCACACCCACAACTGGTCATTGTTTCTGCTTTGGCTCAGCATCCTCATTCCTTCTGGAGCTATTTTATCACTCTTCTTCATAAGCACATTTGGCACCTACCAACCGGGGAAGTTCATCTTTCAGTTTCATATCTTTTTGCTTTTTCATACTATTCATAGGGTTCTCAAGGCAAGAATGCTGAAGTTGTTTGCCATTCCCTTCTCCAGTCGACCATGTTTTGTCAGAACTCTCCACCATGATCCATCCATCTTGGGAGGCCGTGCACGACAAGGCTCATGGTTTTCAGCTTTATGGAGACAGAAGTGAAATATAACATTGCATTTATCCAAGCATAATATGTACATAATTGACAGCATATATACAACATAATGATTTGATATATACATAGCATGAAATTATATCAACAATAAGTTTAGTTAACATAAATCACAGGTTAACAGTTTAGTAGAAAAAAATGAAATCTGTTATTACACTTATCAAAGTCCATAGGACTGTATGCTTTAGAACCAGATGCATATGAGAATAGACATTAAGATTGTTGTTGCTTCTAGCTATGCGATGTAAAATTAACAAAATACCAATAGTAACAGGTAAATGTAGTCAGACTTATGGTCTTGATGACTTTCAACATTTTTAGTACTTATTACTGAAGTTAACAGTGAAAACTACATGTGATACACATTAATGTAATATTATATTAGACTTGGAGCTTCCCATGTGGCTCAGTGGTAAAGAACCCACCTGCCAATGCAGGAGACACAGGAAATGCATTTTCAATCTCTGTGTCAGGAAAATACCCTGGAGTAGGAAATGGCAACCTACTCTAGTATTCTTGCCAGGAAAATTCCATGGGCAGAGGGGCCTGGTGGGTACAGTCCATAGGGTTGCAAAGAGTCAGACATGACTAAGTGACTGAGCATGCATGCATGCATAGTAGACTTGAAAAGACTTTCTTTTTTTTTTTTTTTTTTTTTTTTCAATTTAACTTACAGAATGCAATAAACTAATGTGCATTCTTTTGGAAGCTGTTTTTAGATTTGAATTGGGTGCAGATTTCTCTGGTTTGTTATCAGGTAGGAAATCATGTTTCAAAATTCATGTGTGATATAAAATTCATGTGTGATTATAAAATTACCTAAGAACAGTCTCTTCTCCCTTTGGCTAACTCAATTTCAGTTATCTGTAAACACTCATGTTAATTCTAAACATTTGTTAGTGTAAATCTCTGTTCCCAAAAGATTTTCTTCCTTTAATGGTGATGGCATCATCCCACAGATAGAGTAGGAAATTCCAGAATTGAGAAATAAGCTTTCTATTTTATATATACCACTTTAAAAATGCATATAACTGTTCATATTTTCAGAATGTCACAATTTAGTTATCAAAACTATTTTAAGAATTACTTTTTGCTTTTTCATGATCAACTTTCTAAGTGATTCAAATGCACTTTGCAATTTGGATTTTTAATATACATGTTATTTAGCTATCACATTCAAAGTTTCAAGATTCAGAAAGTAAATTTTTTTGTTTATTTGCATTTTTATTAGATTCTGGTGCTTCTAAACATGGATTGAAACCCATATAAAAGCAAGGTTTTCCAAACACATAGTTACAAAATGGGATATTGGGGGGTGGGGGGAGAGACAGAGAGAGAAACAAATTAGGAGTTTAGGATTAACACATACACACTACTATATATAAAAAAGATGATAAACAAGGATCTACTGTATAGCACAGGGAACTCTACTTGATTCTCTGTAATAACCTAAATATCAGTTTAGTCTCTCAATCATGTTTGACTCTTTGCAACCCCATGGACTGCAGCATGCCAGGCTTCCCTGTCCATCACCAACTCCTGGAGTTTACTCAAACTCATGTCTATAGAGTTGGTGGTGCCATTCAACCATCTCATCCTCTGTTGCCCCCTTCTCCTCCCACCTCCAATCTTTTCCAGCATCAGGATCTTTTCCAGTGAGTCAGTTCTTCGCGTCAGGTGGCCAAAGTATTGGAGCTTCAGTTTCAGTATCAGTGCTTCCAATGAATATTCAGGACTAATTTCCTCTAGGATGGACTGGTTGGACCTCCTTGCTGTCCAAGGGACTCTCAAAATAATTGACTCACTTAGCTGTATACTTGAAACTAACACACCATTGTAAATGAACTACACTCCAATATAAAATAGAAGTTAAAAATAATAAAAGATAATAAAAATAGATAAACAGCAGTGACTTACTGTATAGCACAGGGAACTATAATTGATACCTTATAGTAACCTATAATTGAAAAGACTCTGAAAAGGAATGCATATATATATGTATAACTGAATTACTTGGCTGTATACCTGAAACTAACATAACATTGCATATTAACCATACTTCAATTTTTTAAATGGTTAAAAAAAATGTATCATTTAACATGATATCAGTTGATTTCAACTCCATGTAAAAAGTAAATAAATAAATTTAAAAAAACAATGTTTTCAATAAAAGGTACACCAGTCAAATAAACTTGGATTTTTAATCTATTGTGCTACTCTTCAAAATAGCTCTGTTCTTCACTCCTTCACACTTGAATAGGTTAGGGGCATCCTGGCTGGTAAGGCATGGTTTTCCCTTAAACTGGTTCTTATTCTTTAGAAAATGTTAATTGACTTTTTTTATTTGGTTTGGTGTTAATCTGTTTCAAAACATCAGCCTTTATGAATAAGTAATTTTTGTATGGCATACTTTAATGTAAGGGAACTATATTAATGCCGTCATTTAAGGGAATAAGTATTTTAAATACAGTTGTAAAAATGATTATGGGCTTTTCTTTTACCTGAGGGTTTTAGGATAGTAGTATGAGTGACAGGATAATTTCCTGATCTGTAGATATTTAATTAAATTAAGCTGTCTTATTTCTCACATGCTGCAAATCAAATGTCTAATTTTATGATTGTATTTGTTTTATACTCATCGCAAAATCTTTCCCATTCTCAGGTAAGAACACTGACTTAAAAGTCATACCTTCTGATAAACCTTTTGGAGCCTTGTTACATTTTACAAGAATAATTCTCATTTTTAGGTCTATGTTATGCATTAGTTCAGTAAGATAAGGATATGTTAAAAAAGAGAATGCCATGTTAAGATAATATGTATTCTTTTGTTTTAAGGCACTCAGTTTGTGGTGCTTTGTTACAGAAGCCCAGGCAACCAATAAAGAGGTTTTAAATCAAGGCTCGACAATGTAACTGATAACCAATAGACTATTTTGCAAGAGGGAGTGATGAGATTCAAACATTGCTTTAAGTAGCTGGTTTCTGCTGTGGGAAAGACAGAGTAGAGATGCTGCTAGAGATGAAGTCATGGCAGGTTCAGTTAAAAACAAGAGAGAGAGAATGTAGGAACAAAAAAGAACCTGTACAATGCATTGAAATTAAAGAAAAGAAGAATTGAAATCACAAAAGTCTGCTTTATATTAGAGAATCCTCAACCACACATGGGCTTCCCTGGTGGCACAGAGGGTAAAGCATCTGCCTGCAATGAAAGAGACCTGGATTCTATTCCTGGGTCAGGAAGATCCTCTGGAGAAGGAAATGACAACCCATTCTTGCCTGGAAAATTCCATGGATGAAGGAGCCTAGTAGGCTACAGTCCATCAGATTGCAAAGAGTCACACACGACTGAGCAACTTCACTTCTTCTCAAACACACATGAGTTTTAGTGACAACAAATGTAAACTTATAAATAGTATAGCTGTATACTTATGTATCACCCAGTAGACAGCCAATATTGTTGACTGACAAAATATCCCATCTAGTGGAATGTTTACCACTGCTTTTTCTTCTCACTTAAGGTTATACAAAATTGCTTTCATTAGGTATGCCTTAATTTGCATATTAAGTATGGGTATACATAACTTGATATCTATATGTGATGCCAGAAATGTACTTAACATGGAAAAATATAATAGCACATTCTGTTATTGGATTAAAATTATGGAAAATACATAAAGAAAAATTATTTAAGTTTTTCTCACTGCTCAACTACCCGATTTGCTACTATGCTTACCCACTTTGTGTCTAATTCTGTGATCCTGTATTTTCCTTGCTGTTTTATTGGATCTGAACATTCTGAGATGTCTACAGGCTTATTCTACTGTATCAATGAGTGTAGCATGGAAATGTCAGGTTGGTTTATTTCTCTTCCTCAGTTCTTGTCTCATTGCAACAGAGATTTGGAGCAATGGGCCAAAAAGTGTAGAATAACAGACAAGTTACAGCTCAGTTCAGCTCAAGCATACAGGTCTTTTATTAGTCTGACACTCCCAAAGGAGTCTGCCTCATCCTTCCTGTCAAGTCCTCTGGGCTTCCTGCTTTTATATTTTCAATCTCCTCCTTTTGGTTACACCTGGTTCAAAGTAGGGCTTGTACCCACCACCAGTCAATGAAAGTGAATACAAATGGGCATATGCTCAAGGCTGATTGACAATTATAAGTTGTGTAACAGCAGGCTGCATTGTTTATATTTTCCCAAATGTCTGCCCATAATTCCATTTGTTATAATTAGGTGTAGAATATTCATGAGTCCTTAATGGGCTCCTATAACTGCCTAAGGTTACTTGTAGAAACCCCTTTGGTCATTTTGTATCCATTGTGTGCCTAGGGCACATGTGGAGGAATTGAAAAGTCTTTGTAGTTATGTTGTAGCATATCTGTGAGCTCTCCTGAGTGTGTCTGGGATGGAGTTTAGAGACAGGCTTGCATCCTTTGAGCCAGGCCTCCCTTCTTTGTCTAACTCTAGGTCATGTCTAACTTGTCTAACTTTATACCTAATAGAAATATATATATTATCATATGTAAAATAGATAGCCAGTGGGAATTTGATATATGAATCAGGGAGTTCAAACTGGTAACTATGTGACAATCTAGAGGGATGGGATGCAGTGGGAAGTGGGAAGGAGGTTAAAGAGGGAGGGGACCTATGGCTGATTCATGCTGATATATGGCAGAAATCAACACAACACTGTAAAACAATTATTCTCCAAATAAACTAAACAAAAAAAAAATTAAGAGAATCCTCTCAAACTACATTCAGTTCATTTCAGTCACACAGTAATATCCGACTCTTTGTGACCCCATCGACTGCAGCATGCCAGGCCTCCCTGTCCATCACCAACTCCAGGAGTTTACTCAAACTCATGTCCATTGAGTTGGTGATGCCATCCAACCAGAGGGTGACATCATCCTCTGTCACCCCCTTCTTCTCCCACCTTAAATCTTTCCCATCATCAGGGTCTTTTCAAATGAGTCAGTTCTTCCCATTAGGTGGCCAAAATATTAGAGTTTTAGCTTCAACATCAGTCCTTCCAATGAATATTCAGGACTGAGTTTGTTTAGGATGGACTGGTTGGATCTTTTTGCAGTCCAAGGGACTCTCAAGAGTCTTCTCCAATACCACAGTTCAAAAGCATCAGTTCTTTGGACCTCAGCTTTCTTTATAGTCCAACTCTCACATCCATACATGACTAAAGGAAAAACCATAGCCTTGGCTAAACAGACCTTTGTCTGCAAAGTAATGTCTCTGCTTTTTAATATGCTGTCTTGGTTGGTCATAACTTTTCTTTCAAGGAGTAAGCATCTTTTAATTGCATGGCTGCAGGCACCATCTTCAGTCATTTTGGAGCCCAAAATACTGAAGTCTGCCACTGTTTCCCCATCTATTTGCCATGGAGTGATGGGACCAGATGCCACGATCTTAGTTTTCTGAATGTTGAGCTTTAAGCCAAGTTTTTCACTCTCCTTTCACTTTCATCAAGAGGCTCTTTAGTTCTTCTTCACTTTCTACCATAAGGGTGGTGTCATCTGCCTATCTAAGGTTATTGATATTTCTCCCAGCAATCTTGATTCCAGCTTGTGCTTCATCCAGCCCAGGATTTCTCATGATGTACATTGCATATAAGTTAAATAAGCAGGGTGACAATATACAGCCTTGACGTACTTGATTTCCTATTTGGAACCGGCCTGTTGTTCCATGTCCATTTCTAACTGTTGCTTCTTGATCTGCATACAGAGTTCTCAAGAGGCAGGTCAGGTGGTCTGGTATTCCCATCCCTTTCAGAACTTTCCACAGTTTGTGGTGATCCACGCAGTCAAAGGCTTTGGCATAGTCAATAAAGCAGAAATAGATGTTTTTCAGGAACTCTCTTGCTTTTTTGATGATCCAGTGGATGTTGGCAATTTGATCTCCGGTTCCTCTGCCTTTTTTAAAACCAGCTTGTACATCTGGAAGTTCGCGGTTCACATATTGTTGAAGCCTGGCTTGGAGAATTTTAAGCATTACTTTACTAGCGTGTGAGATTAGTGCAATTGCGCAGTAGTTTGGACATTCTTTGGCATTGCCTTTCTTTATTTTTTATTTTTTTCCATTTATTTTTATTAGTTGGAGGCTAATTACTTTATAATATTGTAGTGGTTTTTACCATACACTGACATGAATCAGCCAAAGATTTACATGTATTCCCCATCTTGATCCCCCCTCCCACCTCCCTCTCCACCCGATCCCTCTAGGTCTTCCCAGTGCACCAGCCCTGAGCACTTGTCTCATGCATCCAGCCTGGGCTGGTGATCTGTTTCTGGAATGAAAACTGACATTTTCCAGTCCTGTGGCCACTGCTGAGTTTTCCAAAGTTGCTGGCATAGTGAGTGCAGCACTTTAACAGCAGCATCTTTTAGGATTTGAAATAGCTCAACTGGAATTCCATCACTCCCACCCACTAGCTTTGTTTGTACTGATGCTTCCTAAGGTCCAGTTGACTTCACATTCCAGGATGTCTGGCTCTAGGTGAGTGATCACACCATTGTGATTATCTGGGCCACGAAAATCTTTTTTGTATAGTTCTTCTGTGTATTCTTGCCACCTGTTCTTAATATCATCTGCTTCTGTTAGGTCCATACCATTTCTGTTCTTTATTGTGCCCATCTTTGCATGAAATGTCCCCTTGGTACTCTAATTTTCTTGAAGAGATATCTAGTCTTTCCCATTTTTTGTTTTCCTCTTTCTTTGCATTGATCACTGAGGAAGGCTTTCTTCTCTCTCCTTGCTATTCTTTGGAACTCTGTGTTGAAATGGGTATATCTTTCCTTTTCTCCTTTGCTTTTTGCTTCTCTTCTTTTCACAGCTATTTGTAAGGCCTCTTCAGACAACCATTTTGCCTTTTGGCATTTCTTTTCCATGGGGATGTTCTTGATCCCTGTCTCCTGTTCAATGTCATGAATCTCCATCCATAGTTCATCAGACACTCTGTCTATCAGATCTAGTCCCTTGCAGTCTAGTTGATTTCCAATGTGTTAGTTTCAGGTGTACAACAAAGTGAATTATATATATAGTCATTCGTTTTTAGATTCTATCTCATATAGGCCTTTACAGAGTAGTGAGTAGAATTTCTTGTGCTATACAGTAGGTATTTATTAGTTATCTATTTCATATATAGTTGTGTTGTTGTTTAGTTACTAAGTTGTGTCCAACTTTATTGCAAACCCATGGAGTAGCCAGACTCCTCTGACCATGGTATTCTCCCAGCAAGAATATTTGAGGGGGTTGCCATTTCCTTCTCCAGTGGCTCTTCCTGACTCAGGGATCAAACATGCGTCTCCTGCATTGGCAGGCTGATTCTTTACCACTGAAGCCCATAGTAGTGTGTATATGACAATCTCAATCTTCCAATTTATCCTTCCCTTTCCTTACCCCTAGATAACCATATGTGTGTTTTCTACATCTGTGACTCTATTTCTGTTTTATAGATACATTCATTTGTATTCTTATATGTGGACTTCCTGCTTTGATTTATTTTTAACTAACTTTTCCCTAATTTTATTAATTTTTAAATTAATAATGGAGAAATACAGACAATTATAAGAACTATGGGGATTCCCTGGTTACTCAGATGGTAAAGAATCTGATTGCAGTGCAGGAGACGTAGGTTCAGTCCCTGGATCAGGAAGACCCCCTGTAGAAGGAAATGACAACCCACTTCAGTATTCTTGCCTGAAGAATCCCATGAACAGAGGAGCTTGGAGAGCTACAGTCCATAGGGTCACAAAGAGTCACATCATGTGACTTTACACAATGTATTACTAATCATAGAAAATATATTCCATATGATTAAAAATACCCTTATTTGCAAAAAAAGACATCTAACATATGTTTAGCACAGTTCTTGTCACTGAGTATACAAATTAAAAAAAAATGCATCTTTATGCATTTTTATATGTACAAAATGCATGCTTATACTTTAAATAAGCATTTTTCAGAAAAATAAATTCATAAGGCCAAGAAGCATACAAAAACCCTTGGTCTTATTTAAAGAAATACAAATCAAAACCACAAGATAAAATCTTTCACTAAACTAGTAATAATTATAAAGTTGGATAATCCCTAGCATTGATAAAGATACAGGAAAATAGGGACTATCATATATTTCAGCCCTTATCCAAGGGCAATTTGTCTATATTTACAAAAACATTTTAAATGCACATACTCTTTGGGTAACCAATTCCATTTTGTGGTGTAAAACCTAAAATTAAGTTACCACATTATTTGTCTATTGACATCTGGGAAAAGCCAAGAGGGTCTTGAATTATGGCCTAAACACAAGTTCCCCTTCCCATCCTGTTCCCGCAGATGAAATACCATATTCAAACAACTCTCCTTAGCACAGGGACAAGACCCAATGCCTATTTGTCCCTGAATGGCAAGCTTCAGTTCCCTGCTAGCCCACAAAATGATTCAAACAAGTTGATCACATCCTCCTATGAGAAAGAGAGGTTTCACCATGCTTCAGGGTTACACCACAGCCCTTGCTTGTTCATTCTGTTTTCAATATTCTCATATGTTCCTGTATGGCATACAGTGCTCTCCTCTTACAGGCTGTGAGTATATGTGACTCACATATATATGGTGGTTTCATCTGTCTGGTGTTGGGAATCCTTTCCTTGTCAACTTGAAGAACTGGAAACACATAGCTTGGAATTTCCTGTTATACATAATTGCAAATATAAAGAAAGATATGTACCAGAATGTCCATTTCAGCATTGATTTTATTTTCTTTTTCTTTTCTTTTATTTTTTTTCCCTTTATTTATTTATTATTTTTCAGTGGGTTTTGTCATACATTGATATGAATCAGCCATAGATTTACACATATTCCCCATCCCGATCCCCCCTCCCACCTCCCTCTCCACCCAATTCCTCTGGGTCTTCCCAGTGCACCAGGCCCGAGCACTTGTCTCATGCATCCCACCTGGGCTGGTGACCTGTTTCACCATAGATAATATACATGCTGTTCTTTCGCAACATCCCACCCTCACCTTCTCCCACAGGGTTCAAAAGTCTGTTCTGTACTTCTTGTCTCTTTTTCTGTTTTGCATATAGGGTTGTCATTACCATCTTTCTAAATTCCATATATATGTGTTAGTATGCTGTAATGTTCTTTATCTTTCTGGCTTACTTCACTCTGTATAATGGGCTCCAGCTTCATCCATCTCATTAGGACTGGTTCAAATGAATTCTTTTTAATGGCTGAGTAATATTCCATGGTGTATATGTACCACAGCTTCCTTATCCATTCATCTGCTGATGGGCATCTAGGTTGCTTCCATGTCCTGGCTATTATAAACAGTGCTGCGATGAACATTGGGTGCACGTGTCTCTTTCAGATCTGGTTTCCTCAGTGTGTATGCCCAGAAGTGGGATTGCTGGGTCATATGGCAGTTCTAATTCCAGTTTTTTAAGAAATCTCCACACTGTTCTCCATAGTGCGTACTAGTTTGCATTCCACCAACAGTGTAAGAGGGTTCCCTTTCCTCCAGACCCTCTTCAGCATTTATTGCTTGTAGACTTTTGGATAGCAGCATCCTGACTGGCGTGTAATGGTACTTCATTGTGGTTTTGATTTGCATTTCTCTGATAATGAGTGATGTTGAGCATCTTTTCATGTGTTTGTTAGCCATCTGTATGTCTTCTTTGGAGAAATGTCTGTTTAGTTCTTGGGCCCATTTTTTGATTGGGTCATTTATTTTTCTGGAATTGAGCTTCAGGAGTTGCTTGTATATTTTTGAGATTAATCCTTTGTCTGTTTCTTCATTTGCTATTATTTTCTCCCAATCTGACGGCTGTCTTTTCACCTTACTTATAGTTTCCTTTGATGTGCAAAAGCTTTTAAATTTCATTAGGTCCCATTTGTTTATTTTTGCTTTTATTTCCAATATTCTGGGAGGTGGGTCATAGAGGATCCTGCTGTGATTTATGTCGGAGAGTGTTTTGCCTATGTTTTTCTCTAGGAGTTTTATAGTCTCTGGTCTTACATTTAGATCTTTAATCCATTTTGAGTTTGTTTTTGTGTATGGTGTTAGAAGTGTCTAGTTTCATTCTTTTACAAGTGTTGACCAGCTTCCACACCACTGTTAAAAGATTGTCTTTTTTCCCTTGTACATCCTTGCTCCTTTATCGAGAAAGTGTCCATAGGTTCGTGTATTTATCTCTGGGCTTTCTATTCTGCCATTGATCTATATCTTCTTTCATGGGCCAGGACCATGCGTCTGATGCTGTGGCTTTGTAGCTATAGCTGAGTCATGCAGGTTGATCCTCAGTCCATTCTTCTTTCTTAAGATATTGCATTCGATTTTTGTATTTCCATACAAATTGTGAAATTATTTGGTCTAGTTCTGTGAAAAATACCGTTGGTAGCTTGATAGGGATTGCATTGAATCTATAGATTGCTTTGGGTAGAATAGCCATTTTGACAATATTGATTCTTCCAACCCATGAGCATGGTATGTTTCTCCATCTGTTTGTGTCCTCTTTGATTTCTTTCATCAGTGTTTTATAGTTTTCTATGTATAGGTCTTTTGTTTCTTTAGGTAGATATACTCCTAAGTATCTTATTCTTTTTGTTGCAATGGTGAATGGTATTGTTTCCTTAATTTCTCTTTCTGTTTTCTCATTGTTAGTGTATAGGAATGCAAGGGATTTCTGTGTGTTAATTTTATATCCTGCAAATTTACTATATTCATTGATTAGCTCTAGTAATTTTCTGGAAGAGTCTTTAGGGTTTTCTATGTAGAGGATCATGTCATCTGCAAACAGTGAAAATTTCACTTCTTTTCCTATCTGGATTCCTTTTACTGCTTTTTCTGCTCTGATTGCTGTGGACAAAACTTCCAACACTATGTTGAATAGTAGTGGTGAGAGTGGGCACCCTTGTCTTGTTCCTGACATTAGGGGAAATGCTTTCAATTTTTCACTATTGAGGGTGATTCAGCATTGATTTTAATAACAATAACCTGAAAATCACCTAATGTCTATCATTAGATAGCTAAATTAGATAACATAATTCAGTTCAGTTCTGTTCAGTAACTCAGCTGTGTCCGACTCTTTGTGACTCCATGGACTGCAACATGCCAGGCTTGCCTGTCCCTCACCAACACCCAGAGCTAGCTCAAATTCAGGTCCATCGAGTTGGTGATGTCATCCAACTATCTCATCCTCTGTTGTCCCCTTCTCCGTCTGTCTTCAATCTTTCACAGCATCAGGTCTTTTCCAATGAGTCAGTTATCTGCAACAGGTGGCCAAAGTATTGGAGCTTCAGCTTCAGGCATCAATGAATATTCAGGTTTCAATGAATATTCAGTTTTCAATGAATGTTCAGGACTGATTTCCTTTAGGATGGACTGGTTGGATCTCCTTGCAGTCCAAGGACTCTCAAGAGTCTTCTCCAACACAACAGTTCAAAAGCATCAATTCTTTGGTCCTCAGCTTTCTTTATAGTCCAACTCTCACTGTCTCCATACATGACAACTGGAAAAACCATAGCTTTGACTAGATGGACCTTTGTGGGCAAAGTAATGTCTCTGCTTTTTAATATGCTCTCTAGTTTGCTCATAGCTTTTCTTTCAAAGAGCAAGTGTCTTTTAATTTCATGACTGTAATCACCATCTGCAGTAATTTTGGAGCCCAAGAAAGTAAAATCTGCCACTGTTTCCATTGTTTCTCCATCTATTTGCCATGAAATGATGGGACCAGATGCTATGATCTTAGTTTATTGAATGCTCAGTTTTAAGCCATCTTTTTCACTCTCCTCTTTCACTTTTAGCAAGAGGCTCTTTAGTTCCTCTTCTCTTTCTGCCATAAGGGTGGTGTCATCTGAGTATCTGAAGTTATTGATATTTCTCCCAGCAATCTTGATTCCAGCTTGTGTTTCATCCAGCCTGGCATTTCGCATGATGTACTCTGTATATAAGTTAAATATGAAGGGTGGCAATATAGAGCCTTGATGTACTCCTTTCCCAATTTAGAACCCGTCTGTTGTTCCAAGTCTGGTTCTAACTGCTGTTTCTTGACCTGCATACAGATTTCTCAGGAGACAAGAAAGGTGGTCTGGTATTCCTATCTCTTTAGGAATTTTCCACAGTTTGCTGTGATCCAGACAGTCAAAGGCTTTGGCACCATCAATGAAGCAGAAGTAGATGTTTTTCTGGAACTCTCTTGCTTTTTCTATGATCCAACAAATGTCGGCAATTTGATTTTGGTTCTTTTGCCTTTTCTGAATCCAACTTGAGCATACGGAAGTTCATGGTTCATGTACTGTTGAAGCCTGGTTTGGAGAATTTTCAGCATTACTTTGCTAGCATGTGAGATGAGCATAATTGTGCTGTACTTTGAACACTCTGTGCCATTGTTTTCTTTGGATTGGAATGAAAAGTGACCTTTGCCAGTCCTGTCGCCTCGTCTGAGTTTTCCAAGTTTGCTAGCATATTGAGTGCAGCACTTTAACAGCATCATCTTTTAAGATTTGAAGCAGCCTGTATGACATAATTAGATAATATTAAATAACAATTGCATAAGTAAATCGTATAGTGTCCATATGATGGAATACAGTGTAGCAGTTAAAATGATTGAAGTATATCGATGGTATCTTGAGGATATACACATGATATAGTGATGATATGGAAAGATTTTCTAAATATAATAAGTGAAAAAAGTTAAGTTTATAGTATCATTGGTTTGCTTTTTCTAAGTGTATATACATTTTTACCTTGGAAATTTACTCAGGAAGCTACTGACAGTGGTTGCCTTTGGTGTCAGGATTGGGAGTTTGTACCTAAGAAAGGAATTCAACAGATTCCTTCTGTTTGAATTTGTTAAACAAGTACATAATTAGTTTCATTTTTACAATGAGAATAAAAGCAAAAAGGCATGATACCTGCTATTAAGTAGCCCATTATCTAGCATTATCTAGAGGGAAATTGAACAAGCTTTCACAAAGGTAGTTTGAAATCTCAACAGCATACATTGCTCTCTGGACTGATGGTTGGGATATGACAGAATAATCCACAGCATATGGAAAACTGAGGGAGTAAGGAACTGTTAGTTGAGTTTAACATTTTTAATAGTTCTCATTTCAAAAGGATTTGCTTCTGAGTACAAATATATAATTCATTTCTACATTTAATTCTAATAAGACACATACTTAAAACAAGAAACTATGCTTCCCAATATCAGAATTTTGTCACTCAGTTTTATTTAAAAGGAAAAATCAAAGAACTAAATTCCTTGAAATGTTCTTAAAATTGGTGAAGAGGCCAGAAGATTTTTTTTCTATTGTGTTACAATATAATCCAAGTGAAATCAAAATAATTACCTCCTCACATAGGCCAAACTTCAGCTTTAACCTAGATTTCCAGGGTTACTAGAATGTTCAGTTCAGTTCAGTTGCTCAGTGGTGTCTGACTCTTTGCGACCCCATGAACCGCAGCACACCAGACCGCCCTGTCCATCACCAACTCCAGAAGTTTACCCAAACTCAAGTCCGTTGAGTCGGGATGCCATCCAGCCATCTCATCCTCTGTCATCCCCTTCTCTTCCTGCCCCCAATCCCTCCCAGCATCAGGGTCTTTTCCAATGAGTCAACTCTTCACATCAGGTGGCCAAAGTATTGGAGTTTCAGCCTCAGCATCAGTCCTTCCAATGAACACCCAGGACCGATCTCCTTTAGGATGGACTGGTTGGATCTCCTTGCAGTCCAAGGGACTCTCAAGAGTCTACTCCAACACCACAGTTCAAAAGCATCAATTCTTCGGCACTCAGCTTTCTTTACAGTTCAATCTCTCTCACATCCATACATGACCACTGGAAAAACCATAGACTTGACTAGACAGACCTTTGTTACTGCTCACAAAAATCAGCAAGATAATTGACTAATATGTCTCCATCACTTAAACCAGCAGTTTAGGCTGAGGGATCTCTTGTAAAGTGAAAGTGGTTTAAGTCAAATAGAGAGAAAAAGGGACTTCCCTGGTGGCTCAGACGGTAAGGAATAACACCTGCAATTCAGGAGACCCAGGGTCAATCCCTGGGTCGGGAAGATTCCCTGGAGAAGAGAATGGCTACATACTCCAGGGCCTCAGAGTTGGACATGACTGAGTGACTAAGCACGGCTCACAGCTCTTCAAGAGACAAAACTGATTTCATATTCAGGTTTCCTCGGGGAAGTATTCACCTTAGGTATACACATTTTTTTTCTCTAAATGAGTATTCAGTTTTAATGCTAGTTGATTTTTATTTCCTTACTTATTATCTTAGTTAGAATATGCTCTTAGGAGCTTTAAAAATAATTTCCCTTTCCCCCATAAGCTTCTACTTAATGGGCGTTGTCATAATAGGTCACCTTTAGCATTGCTGATGCTAAGATCCTAGCACATTTCTAACAAGTCAAATCAGGTTTTATTTAGTTCAATTTAAGGGATGACTCAGCTTTGGATGTCCTCTAAATGAATTACAAATTAACTTGCTGAGTGTGTTCAGTGTTCTGTTCATTATTATTTCCATTTCAACAATAATGTAAGCTAGCTTGCAGTGGAGAATTTGGTGCAATGGAAAAATATGGGAATATTCATGCTGGCTGTTATGATGAATTATTTCAATCTACCTAGAACCATGCTCCCATTAATTTTGCTCTCTGGTTTTGAAAATTTCAACCCCACAACTATTGTACAAACAATAAAGGAGTTTTCAGTTGCTTAGTCTCATCTGACTCTTTGTGACCCACACAGAAGGCAGAACACCAGGCTTCCCTGTCCATCACCAACTCCCAGAGCTTGCTCAAAATCATGTCCATCGAGTTGGTGATGCCATCCAGCCATCTCATCCTCTGGTGTCCCCCTTCTCCTCCTGCCCTCAGTCTTTCCCAGCATCAGAGTCTTTTCCAATAAGTCAGCACTTTGCATCAGGTGGCAAAAGTATTGGGGCTTTAGCCTCAGCATCAGGGATGTTTCAAGAGAACAGCATCGAAACATGTATATTATCTAGGGTGAAATAGATCACCAGCCTAGGTTGGATGCATGAGACAAGTGCTCGGGCCTGGTGCACTGGGAAGACCCAGAGGGATCGGGTAGAGAGGGAGGTGGGAGGGGGGATCGGGATGGGGAATACATGTAAATCCATGGCTGATTTATGTCAATGTAGGACAAAACCCACTACAATATTGTAAAGTAATTAGCCTCCAACTAGTAAAAATAAATGAAAAAAATAAATAAATTAAATCAGACAGAGAAAGCCAAGCACTGTATATGATCTCACTTGTATTTGTAGTCTAAAATAACAACAACAAAACAAAAGCCCGACTTAGAAAAAGTGATCAGATGTGTGCTTACCAGAGGTGGGTGGTGGTGCTGGGAGGTGGATGACACAGGTAAAGGGGCCAAATGTACAAACTTCCAGTTATAAAATAACTAAGTCATGAGATTATTGCAGAGGATAGTTAATAGTATTGTATTGCACATTTGAAAGTTGCTAAGAGATCATGTATGGATATGAGAGTTGGACTGTGAAGAAAGCTGAGCGCCGAAAATTTGAAAAAAAAAAAAAAAAAAAAAAGCATCGGTCCTTCCAATGAATATTCAGGACTGATTTCCTTTAGGATTGACTGATTGGATCTCCTTGCAGTCCAAGGGACTTTCAAGAGTCTTCTCCAGTGCCACAGTTCAAAAGCAAAAATTCTTCCGCACTCATCCTTCTTTATGTTCTAACCCTCATATCCGTACATGACTAGTGGAAAAGATAAAAAACATAGCTTTGACTATATGGACCTTTGTCGGCAAAGCAATGTCTTTGCTTTTTAATATGCTATCTAGGTTGGTCATAGCTATTCTTCTAAGAAGAAAGCGTCTTTTAATTTCATGGCTGCAGTCACCATCTTCAGTGATTTGAGAACCCAAGAAAATAAATTCTGTCACTTTTTCCATTGTTTCCCCATTTATTGCCATGAAATGATGGGACCAGATGCCATGATCTTAGTTTTTTTGAATGTTGAGTTTTAAGCCAGCTTATTCACTCTCTTTTTTCACCTTCATCAAGAGGCTCCTTAGTTACTCTTCACTTTCTACCATTAGAGTGGTGTCATCTTATATCTGAGGTTATTTATATTTCTGTCAGCAATCTTGATTCCAGCTTGTGCTTCTTCCAGCCCAGTGTTTCTCATGATGTACTCTGCATAGAAGTTAAATAAGCAGGGTGACAATATAGAGCCTTGATGTACTCCTTTCCCAATTTGGAACCAGTCTGTTGTTCCAGGCCCAGTTCTAACTTTTGTTTCTTGACCTGCATAGAGCTTTCTCAGGAGGCAAGTAAGGTGGTCTGGTATTCCAATCGACAGTTGTGATCCACATAGTCAAAGGCTTTTGCATTTTCAGTGAAGCAGATGTTTTTTCTGTAATTCCTTTGAAATTTTCCCTCCCATTTTCTATGATCCAATGGGTGTTGACAATTTGATCTCTGATTCCTCTGTTTTTTGTGCCCTCCAAGAGTCTCTATTTCCCTCAGTCCTGTGGAAGTTCTGTAATCAAATCCTGCTGACCTCCAAAGTCAGATTCCCTGAGGATTCTCAGTCGATTTGCCAGACCCCCTGCTTGGGAAGTCTGTTGTCGAGCCTAGAACTTTTGTAACAGTGCAAAAACTTCTTTGGTATTATTGTTCTCTAGTTTGTGGATCACCCACCCAGAGGCTCTGTTGTGGGGCTAATGGTGACCTCCTCCAAGAGAACTTATACATCACACTATGCCTCCCAGGACTGCTGCTGCCAGTGCCCTGTCCCCGCAGCAGGCCACTGCTGACCCATGCTTCCACAGGAGGGCTTCAAACACTCACAGACAGATATGACTCTCACTTATGCTTCCACAGGAGGGCTTCAAACACTCACAGACAGATATGACTCTCACTTGTGGGGGGTCACTGCTCCTTTCACTGGATCCTAGTGCCCACAGGGTTTTGTTTATGCCCTCCGAGAGTCTCTGGCAGGTATGAAGCTTGATTTTAAACATGATTGTGCCCCTCCCAGCGTGTTGTGGCTGCTTCTCCTTTGTCCTTGGATGTGGAGTATCTTTTTTTGGTGGGTTCCAACAGCTTCCTGTCGATGGTTGTTCAGCAGTTAGATGTGATTTTGGTGTTCTTGCAGGAGAAGATGAGCACCGCCCTTCTACTCTGCCATCTTGCCAAACTCCGATATAGCAAAGACACATAAAATTTCTTTGTTATAAATAACTTGATCATTATTTTACTTGATTAAAAAAACTTGGATGACATGCTTTGATTCTTTTACTGTAAACATGTAATTTAGTACTAGTACTTGTAATAGATGTTACTAATCAGGGTTTGTTTTTAACTATAGCAGGGAGAAGAGAGCTAGGTGGTGTTGAAATTTATTAACACACAAAGCAAAGCTATATTATATGTCTTACTGAGAGACATATGTTAACTATACAGTCTAACTTCATTTACTTGGTAGTCAACTGAGAATTCATATATTGCTTTTTCATCCTGATAGCTAAAATTTGTTTTAAAAAAATTGTAGCTTTAAAACAAATTTGCACCTGTTGTTTATTATTATATCAGTATTAGCTCTGATAACTCTGTTAAGTATGGTTTACATGTTTTATACATTATCTTTCATTGTTACCTGAATTGAATTTAGAAGAGAGTCCCATTTTAATTCAGTTAGGGAGGAAACGTTCAAAACTGTTTATGTCTAAGAAGGTTTTAAAGTCTAACCTCTGTGTGGGACCAGATCATTTATTCTTAGGCAGAAGGCAGCAACAGAACCTCATAGTTCATGCCATGATTTGACACTTTTATTCTCTACTCATTCACTCTCACAGGCATTTTCCAACTCTCCTTCACATCACCCTCACTCTTTCATCACAAACACGCATATACTCATACAGAATTTTACAGGATATATATTTTTAATCAGTTAATTTTTAGATTTTTTTAACCACTCCTTGAAATAATTGGAGACCTCATAGGGATAAAACTACCAGAAAAAATCAAATATATGTCTATTTCTAACTGCCATGATATCTCTGTGCTCTGTTGAATAAGTCCTTTGATCTTTCTTTACATGTCTTCTTATTCACAAATAAAGGTCATTATTCTATCATGCTTCTTAGTTCTTAAGGATGCCTCTAGGGTTCATTGAATTAAAACAATATATTAAGTCCAAAGTTACTTGGTTTAAAAAAAGCTAAAAATTAAAAAGAAAGGCTTATTCTGAAACTTTCTGAAGACATAAATGTGATTGTTCTTTTAAAAGAACATTATCTCGTTGTGGCTTTGATTTGCATTTCTCTGATAACGAGTGATGTTGAGCATCTTTTCCTGTGATTGTTAGCCATCTGTATGTCTTCTTTGGAGAAATGTCTGTTTAGTTCTTTGGCCCATTTTTTGATTGGGTCATTTATTTTTCTGGAATTGAGCTGCAGGAGCTGCTTGTATATTTTTGAGATTAATCCTTTGTCTGTTGCTTTGTTTTCTATTATTTTCTCCCAATCTGAGGGCTGTCTTTTCACCTTGCTTATAGTTTCCTTTGCTGTGCAAAAGCTTTTAATTTTAATTAGGTCCCATTTGTTTATTTTTGTTTTTATTTCCAATATTCTGGGAGGTGAGTCATAGAGGATCCTGCTGTGATTTATGTCAGAGAGTGTTTTGCTTATGTTTTTCTCTAGGAGTTTTATAGTTTCTGGTCTTACATTTAGATCTTTAATCCATTTTGAGTTTATTTTTGTGTATGGTGTTAGAAGCTGTTTTAGTTTCATTCTTTTACAAGTGGTTGACCAGCTTTCCCAGCACCACTTGTTAAAGAGGTTGTCCTTTTTTCCCTTGTATATCCTTGCCTCCTTTGTCAAAGATAAGGTGTCCATAGGTACATGGATTTATCTCTGGGCTTTCTATTCTGTTCCATTGATCTATAATTCTGTCTTTGTGCCAGTACCATACTGTCTTGATGATGGCTGCTATCCAAAAGTCTATAAGCAATAAATGCTGGAGAGGGTGTGGAGAAAAGGGAACCCTCTTACACTGTTGGTGGGAATGCAAACTAGTACAGTCACTATGGAGAACAGTGTGGAGATTCCTTAAAAAACTGGAAATAGAACTGCCATATGACCCAGCAATCCCACTTCTGGGCATACACACTGAGGAAACCAGATCTGAAAGAGACACATTCACCCCAATGTTCATCACAGCACTGTATATAATAGCCAGGACATGGAAGCAACCTAGATGCCCATCAGCAGACAAATGGATAAGGAAGCTGTGGTACATATACACAATGGAATATTACTCAGTCATTAAAAAGAATTCACTTGAATCAGTTCTAATGAGATGGATGAAACTGGAGCCCATTATACAGAGTGAAGTAAGCCAGAAAGATAAAGACCAATACAGTATACTAACACATATATATGGAATTTAGAAAGATGGTAACAATAACCCAATATGCAAAACAGAAAAAGAGACACAGATGTACAGAACAGACTTTGGGACTCTGTGGGAGAAGGTGAGGGTGGGATGTTCTGAGAGAATAGCATTGAAACAAGTATACTATCAAGAGTGAAACAGACCACCAGCCCAGGTTGGATGCATGAGACAAGTGTTCAGGGCTGGTGCACTGGGAAGACCCAGAGGGATGGGATGGGGAGGAAGGTGGGAGGGGGGATCGGGATAGGGAACACATGTAAATCCATGGCTGATTCATGTCAATGTATGGCAAAAACCACTACAATATTGTAAAGTAATTAGCCTCCAACTAATAAAAATAAATGAAAAAAAATAAATAAAAGAACATTATCTTCTTGCATTTCTCTTATTTAACATTTTAATTAATTATAACATTAAGTGGAGCTTACATATAATAAATCTAGATTAATTTATCAAAAGACAGCACTGTGACATGATCTCAACTCTGGTAATTTTTAATATATGTAGTGTGAGTGTAAATATATGTATTATAGAGAAAAGTTTGAGAGAATATAATTATAATTAACATATGTAACTTCCAGGATGGTTAGTGATTTAAATTATTTTCTTTTAAAAATGCATTTGTATCTTCTACAATTACCTGTATTGTTTGTGTGATTACAACCATTTTAAATCAGTATTGCTTAATTACTATCAGTTAACTTTTTTTACCCATTTTATTCTAGCATATGTTCATCTCATAGAAATAAATACCATGAAAATGTCCATTTCAGAATGGGGAAACACAGAGCCAAAATTATGAAATTAATTTGTGCATTGAAAGTAACCTAGCACATCTTGCTTTGATGATGCCCTTTAATATTTGATTATTGATTATTCTAATTTTTGAAAATGTTCTTTACAGCTACAAGATCGCACTCAGTTCAGTGACCAAGACTTAGCCACTCTTAAGAAGTACTGGGACAATGGCATGACCAGCCTTGGCTCTGTTTGTCGAGAAAAAATTGAAGCAGTTGCAACTGAATTAAATGTTGACTGTGAAATAGTTCGGGTAAGGGATTTTCAATAATTTTCATGTTGTAGTTGATGAGTGTCATATTAAAAATTTCATCATTTGTGTTTCTCTAATAACTAGTGATGTTGAACATCTTTTCATGTGCTTTTTTGGCTACCTGCATGTCTTCATTGGAAAAATAGCTACTTATAACATCTGTCCATTTTTTGATTGGGTCTTTTTTTTTTTTTTGAGATATTGAGATGCATGAGAAGTTTATACATTTTGGAGATGAATCCTTTGTCAGGTGCTTTGTTTGAAAATATTTTCTCCCATTCTGAGGTTTGTCTTTTCATGTTGTTTATAGTTTCCTTTGCTGTGCAAAAACATTTAAGTTTAATTAGGTGCCATTTGTTTATTTTGGTTTTTATTTTCATTACTCTAGGAGGTAGATTGATAAAGAGCTTGCTGTGATTTATGTCAGAGTATTCTGCTTATGTTTTTTTCCAAGAGTTTTAGAGTATCCTTCCTTAAATTTAGGTCTCTAATCCATTGAATTATTTTTGTGTGTGGTTTCTGACACTTTGCAATCCCATACAGTCCATGGAATTCTCCAGGCCAGAATACTGCAGTGGGTAACCTTTCCGTTCTCCAGGAGATCTCCAACACCACAGTTCAAAAGCATCAATTCTTCGGCCCTCAGCTTTCCTTATAGTCTAACTATCACTGGACTGGTTGGATCTCCTTGCAGTCCAAGGGACACTCACGAGTCTTCTCCAACACCACAGTTCAAAAACATCAATTCTTCGGTGCTCAGCTATCTTTATAGTCCAAGTCTTACATCAGTGTTCTAATTTCACTCCTTAATATGCAGCTGCCGTTTTCCCAGCACCTAGGTCTCCCACATGGCAGGTAGATTCTTTACCAGCTGAGTCACCAGGGAAGCCCATGTGGTATTAGTTCAGTTCAGTTCTGTTCTGTTGCTTGGTCATGTCCGACTCTCTACAACCCCATGAACATCAGGCCTCTCTGTTCATCACCAACTTCTGGAGTTTACTCAAACTCATGTCCATTGAGTCGATGATACCATCCAACCATCTCATCCTCTGTCGTCCACTTCTCTTCCCGCCTTCAATCTTTCCCAGCATGAGGGTCTTTTCCAGTGAGTCAGTTCTTTGCATCAGGTGGCAAAAGTATAGGAGGTTCAGCTTCAGCATCAGAATTTTCAATGAATATTCAGGATTTATTTCCTTTAGGATGGTTTGATCTCCTTGCAGTCCAAGGGACTCTTAGGAGTCTTCAGAAGAAATGCTAACAGCTGGCTCTTGTGTGCAAGTAAATGTAGTCTTCAGCTCACACTGAAGGATCATTCCAGAAAATCAAGAGGTAACTACTATTAAAGGAAAAAATAATACAGAGCTCTTCCAGAGGAGGAAATATTTTCTCATACATATATAGATGAATAAAGAGGGAGAAATATAGGGGAAAATCAGAGCATATTTCTAAAAATAAATAATATTCTCAAAATAAATACTGTCATGCTCAGACCTTTGCTTTTTATATTTTTTTAGGATTCAGATGAGAAGTCAGATGAAATCCTGTATTTACTGAGCATGCTGCTGCTGTTTAATCACTAAGTTGTATCTGACTCTTTGAGATTTCATGGACAGAGCATGCTATGTGTTATACACATGAACTGGGAAGTAGAAATACATTAGACACATCCAATTTCTAAGGAGCTTGAAGTCTAGCAAAAGAGATAACCAAAGAATATAGGTGACTGAAGAGGAATTGGAGTGGGACCATGGTATGTGGAGCCTAAATGAATGCCACAATTATGGAAAAACAGAGAAGGTGTTTTTGTTGTCATTGTTTTTCATTAAAATTATATACACCCATAGCTTAAGGAGTTAAGTTCTGTAGAACTTGCTACAAAACCAACAGTCTTTACTTCTCCCCTCCTACCATTTTGTGGCAGCCAGAATCAATTATTTCCACCCTTTAGATGATTCCTTTGGTATTTACCTCTATCTGTGAATAATTCTTTATTAACTAGAATTATGTTTTGCTGTGAATAACAAAAAGACTCAAAATAAATAGGCATTTATTTTAAAATATTTTAAACAAGATATTTCAAGTCCATGTATACATCTAGATCTGGCATGGCAGTTCTGCCCTGTGAAGTCCTCAGAGATTCTGATGCCTTCCATCTTCCATTCTGCCATCCCTATGATGTATCTCTTGTCCTCAAGGTCCAAAATCATGACATTTATGGTTCAGGTAGCATGACAGAGGTGAGGAGAAAGAAGGGACAAAAGTGTGTACCAGCTATCTTTTAAAAGGGATTCCCAGAAACTGCTACAAGATACGTTCACTTAAATCCCATTGGCTAAAGATGAGTCACATAGTCTAACTTGCATAAGTCACATAGTCTTGCATATCTAACTGCAAGGAAAACAGCAAATGTAGTTACATTATGGAGATCCATGTGCCCAGCTAAGCTTTCTATTATATTGGATGAGGGATAAATATATTGGAGAACACCTAGCAGTTTCTTCTGTTTATATCACTGTTTCTTGATTTTTTTCAGTGTTAGGCATTGCTGATTGATATTTTACTATGAAATGCAAGGTATTCTAACTCTTTCAAGATCTCTTTGTTGATCCTTTTCACCTAAGTGCATCTTTCTTCTCTTCTTACTCTCACATTATAATTACTTCCTAATTTTAGTTGGTTTGATATTCAGTGTTAACATTATTATGACTATGTAAATGCTTTACCATTTGTCTTATGTAGTATAATATTATTTTTGTCCTTTTCTGCATAGTATTATTTTGTTTCCTTGAAGTCTATTATTTACTTATTTTTTGGTTTTTGTATATTTGCTTGCTAATTTTCTAGGTACTGACTACTAATTTATCCTGATACCCTTCCCCACTTGTACATATCTCTTTTCAGTATATTCATACACATTTGGTAGTGCAACAATTTTATCATCTTAAAGAAATTTTCCTGGAATCTTCTGATATGCTCCAACTTGAATTGATTACTCTGCACCTGCACCACAACTGTTACCCTGAGATTTCCATTTTCAATCTGTTCGTTCTTTTGTTATACTTTCAATAAGATATCTTCAAATTTATCTTCCAAATTTTCCACTGAGGTTTTTTTTGTTGTTGTTGTTGTTGTTGTTGTTGTTCTTATTCAATCTATCACTGATACTAATAAACTCCATGTACCATGAAAGCAGCTTTCAGACTCCTTGGATTGTCATACTGGTTCCTTGAAACCCCATACTCCAGGAGAGGAGACACAGAGACAGAATATTACTGAAAACATACTCTCCTGAAATGAAAGATAACCACAGGATTCCTAGCTAGGATTTTATTTGATATAAAAGAGTTTTAGGCATAATTGATGTTAAAAATGGCCAAAGTCATTGACTGTGCAGAAATATTTATACCTATAGAAAACACTAACAGAGAGAAAAAGGAAGAAGTATTACTATTCTCTTCTTGTCTGTGGCCAGTTAAAACTTATATCAAGAGGGAGGGGACATATGTACACCTATGGCTGATTCATGTTGATGTTTGACAGAAAACGACAAAATTCTGTAAAGCAATTATCCTTCAATTAAAAAAGAAAAACTTCTATTAGGGGAAAGAACAGTGAACTGCTTACTATCCTTTTGTTTTTAGGGATTTTTCAAAATGCAGCATGCTCATGGAAGAAATAAACTTTGAAAAGATGATATGTTTTAAGAGACCTCTTTTTTATTATTAGGTAGATAAACTGCAGACAATAATATGTTTGCCATATAAATATATTCCTGAGATATTGGGAGAAACTCTGTAGATGTTTTTAAGTCTAATAGACCTTATAATTATTGATCACCAAAATGAACTTTGCCTCAAGAAATCTAGTTAACCATTACTTGTGGAATAATGTGGAAATTTTGGATTCACGTTTTCTTGTAATAGCTTATAATTCTAAAAATTCTAAAAAAAAAAATTCTAGGAAGCAAACTTGGCGCATTTTCCTTCTAACTTCATTGAATGTTACTATGTGCATATATTTCTTTAATTTGGAATGTTTCCCAGGTTAGTGTCGATTATTTATTGACTTACTCACTCACCAAAGGTAAACCGAACACTTATTATATGCCCGAACTTTTCTAGATGCCATGAGAAAAACACAGCTCTCCTTAGGAATTTGCAAATTAACATGACCAAAATTTTAATGTCTCTGCGCTTCAGTTCACAGTAAATGGACATAATATAATAAAGGGTTATTTTGAGATAGTAATAATATATGTGGATAATAAGTGTAAAGCACGATAAGTGAAGTTGCTTAGTCATGTCCAACTCTTTGCTATCCCGTGGACTGTAGCTCACCAGGCTCCTCCATCCATGGGATTCTCCAGGCAAGAATACTGGAGTGGGTTGCCGTTTCCTTCTCCAGGGGATCTTCCCGACCCAGGGATCGAACCCAGGTCTCCCACATTGCAGGCAGACACAGGCAGACGCTTTAACCTCTGAGCCACCAGGGAAGCCCCAAAGCACGATAAGTCTTTCATAAATTTAGTTCCCTGACCTATCTTCCTTAAATTCAGTTTAATGCCTTGCCTTTCCATCTATGTTTCGGTTATAGTGGAGAGATGTCAAAATGAACTCGTGTGTTAAATATTTGCATAAATAATACGTTTCAAAGTTTTAAATGCATTTTGAAAGACAGGTAAATTTCATGGAAAATAGATGTATGTTTTTAAATTTTATATTATATTTATTTTCCAAAGATCATGACTAGATTTGACGTCTTTAAATAGAAGACTGCTTTTCACTTATACAGTTTTTACCCTACTTTTTTTTTCATTAAATATATGACCCTCTGCCACTAATGTATATATAAAACAAATTGTCCATGGTTGACTATATACCATATATAGTATACTACATACCATGGACATTGAATTAAAGCTGCTAGGCATCCTGAGATTGAATTTCATGCTCTTATTTTATATAAGAAAAGTGTGGTTAGATAGGGGTATGGCTTGGTGAAGGACACAGAGCCAGTTGTTTATTAGATGCCAGATTTTCTTATTACCAATCCAACATTATTTCTATTTCCATTTCACCAGTGTATGTTTTACCATAAGAATTACTTTGCATACTTCTTAAAAATACTGATTACCCCATCCCAGATCTACTAAATCATGCTTGCAGGGAAGGGTCCTAGGATCTGAATGTTTCCTTTCCCCTAATAATTCTTATGACATATGACTTTGGAAAGGCTTTCACTTTACTATACTCTGTTTGTGGAAAAATATTCTAGTTGATTCTTTCCCTCCATTATACTTGGTCAAATTTTGTGATTTGTAATTTTCTTGTCTATTTGTTTATTGTCTATACATCTACCAGATTGTAAATCCAAGTTCCATAAAGGGCATATATGAGGCCTACTTATTTACTACTGTATCCCTGGCTCTAACACAATGTTTATACATCCTTGATGTTCAGTAATATTTGTGGGATGAAAGAATGAATTTTTTATACAATTTTAAGGGTTATACTTCATTGACAGTTATTACAAAACATTGGCTATATTCCTCATGTACAATACATCTTTATAGTCTATCTTACACCCAATAATTTGTACTTCCCACTGCCCCTTCTCTATATTGCCCTTACCCTCCCTTCCACTGGTACTTACTAGTTTGTTCTTTATATCTGTGAGTCTGCTTCTATTATTTTATATTCACTAATTTGTTGTATTCTTTAGATTCTACTTATAAGTGATATCATACATAATACATATTTGTCTTTCTTGGTTTGACTTACTCCACTTAACATAAAGCCCTTCAAGTCCGTGTTGCTACAAATGGAAAGATCTTTGTTCTTTTTATATGGCTGAGTAGTATTCCACTGTGTATGTGTTTGTGTACACACAGCACAACTTTTTTATCCGTTCATCTGTTGATGGATACAAGTTGCTTCCATATCTTGACAGCTGTAAATAATGTTGCTATGAACTTTGGAGTGCATGTATCTTTTTGAATTAATGTTTTTATTTTTATTTTTTGGATATATACCCAGAGGTGAATTATTGGCTCAAAAGATAGTTCTATTTTTAGTTTTTTGAGAAACCTCCATACTGTTTTCCAAAGTGGTTGCACCAATTTACATTCCCACCAATGTAGGATGGTTTCCTTTGAAAGAATGCACATTTAACAGAAAGGTATGTGCTGTATACATAGTACACATAAAACAAGTATATAATGATACCCATTTAAACTAACATCAGTTTGGAATATTATTTTTCTATTTTTAATAGAAATGTACTTAGAAGGGTATAGGGCCTGAGAGTTCTCATTTTTAATAGTCATTATATTTGCCCTGTTAATACAGGGGGAGTTCTGGTTGAAAAGATATAGTTATTACATAAGTTTATGAGCAACTCTGGAGGGGTAAATATTATCCAGGAGACTATAGATTTGGAAACCAGTTATATCAATTTATAGATTCTTCAGATAAGGAATCTGAGGCCTAGATTGATAAAATAACTTGACCATGGGTCACATAAAATGGTTGAAAAACTGTATATTTCAAAACCCTATGAAACAAAGAAATAAATACTCAAATTCCTCGATGGCCTAGTGGTTAAGATTCAGTGATTTCATTGCTATGGCCCAGGTTCAATCCCTGCTTGGCGAACTGCGATCCTGTAAGCCACATGGCATGCCCCCCCACCAAAAAAGGAATAAATCATCTTTACATAATTGATAGTTGGAATGTGGAAAAGGCTATTTGGGATAAGGTGGATCCAGAGTGAAAAATTGGAACCAAGGCTTAAATTAATAGGACAATAGATATTGATTCAGTCTAAGGAAGAACATTTTGGAAAAAAAAAAAAAAAACTATATAAAAAATGGACTAGGAAAATCTTGCAAGGTAGTATGCTTCATATTCCTGAAATTTTCATGCAAAGACTGACTAGCCATTCACCTACAATGTTGAAGAAGGAACTTTCACACTAAATGAAAAGTTAGACTAATTAGCTTTTAAGATTACTTCTATCTTCTATGATTCATTGAAAATGTAATAAAGTCATTAACATTATATTTATAGACCAAATTATTTTCTCAGTGACTTCCAGTTTTAAGAAATATCCAGAAAGGAACTATTTCAGTCCTAGTATGTAATAAATTCTCATATAATCCTGGTGTTCACATAAAATATTATTTTACTTTTATCACTATGCATTCCATAATTATTCATTCCACCCAAGATGGGTGAAAAAAGAAGTTGAAAATAATCAAAACTGGTTTCTGTTTTCTTTTTCTCCTCTTTCCCCAAACCTTCATGACCTAAAGGAAACAAAAAATGTCCTAAGAAAACTGTATTGGTCTTCTTCTGCCCACATCATCATTTTTCCAAGCATCTATGGCTAAGATTATTGTGAAAAAGAAGCTTCTGCATTTAAAATTTGATAAGCATCAGTATTCAAAGATAGAAAATGGAGAAAGTACCTGACAGTTTATTGGTGCTTTAGTAAGAAGTTGAAATTCTTTACTTTTTCTGAAGTCTAATAGTTTATTCTCATTGAGACCACGTGAAGGAAAATTGAAACAGAACTATACTCTTTAAACTAGTACTTTTTCCTTGGGAGAAGTTACCAAAGCTAGCAAAATTAATATTCACGAATATTTTTCTTTTCTACCAGGTAGTTTTCACTTGGTAGTCTACAAAGCAATCCATGTGTTTCAGGTTTCACATTTAGCATGGAATGCTAAATATGTCAAAGGTACTACATTCCCTAGAATATGAAGAGAAAATGCACACCCAAATATATAAAGAATTAATCTTCTTGGATTAACTGAATAGTTCTTCTGTTTTGCCTTGCATTTTGTTTTGCAAAATTTTATCAAGTAAAAGTTAACTTTCTTCATAATTTTTATTTACATTTGATAAATAATGTAGATCCTTACATCTAAGGTTCTTTTGTATATATGTGAACCTTGTGATATAGAAGAAATTCTATTTGCTATACAAAGAAAGGGTACCATAATCAAATTTAGACCTGAAATTATGAAATGCTATTGAGTGACTTTCTACACTCAAAGAAAATAAACAGATTTTAAAAATTATTTTACTTTGTGGGGGATCGGGATGGGGAATAAGTGTAAATCTATGGCTGATTCATATCAGTGTATGACAAAACCCACTGAAATGTTGTGAAGTAATTAGCCTCCAACTAATAAAAAAATTTAAAAAAAAAATAAAGAAAAAAAATAAAATAAAAATTTGGACATTAAAAAAAAATTATTTTACTTTGTAGATTGGCATGGCAATTATTCTTTGTAGGGTATCATAACAAAAATATAAAGTTTATGAGCTTTTTGAAAATTCCATGAGAAACTTGGGGTAGACATAATTTTCTACATAATTTTCTTAGTTGTTTAGTCACTAAGTCATGTCTGACTCTTTGCAACCCCATGTACTGTAGGCCACCAGGCTCTTCTTTCCATGGGATTTCTCAGACAAGAATACTGGAGTGGGTTACCATTTCCTTCTCTAGGGAAGCTTCCTGATCCAGGGATCGAACCTGCACCTCCTGCATTGGCAGGCAGGTTCTTTACCACTGAGTCATCATGGAAGCCCTATTCAATTATTGATTGTTAACCATTTTTAATTGAATTATAGTTTATTTACCATGTGTTAGTTTCAGATGTACAGCAAACTGATACAGTTTTATATATGTATGTATATGTATGTGTGTGTATGTGTGTGTGCATGCATGTTAGTTGCTCTGTCATGTCCGACTCTTTGCGACCATGGACTGTATGTAGCCCACCAGGCTCCTTTGTCCATGGGATTCACTAGGTAAGAATACTGGATGGATGGTCATTCCCTTCTCCAGAGGATCTTCGTGAACCAGGGACCAAACCCAGGTCTCCCGCATGGCATGAGGATTCTTTACCATCTGCACCACCAGGGAAACCATATATACACACACATATATACATATATACGCATGCATAGGATATATATATATCCTAAAGGAGATCAGTCCTGGGTGTTCATTGGAAGGACTGATGCTGAAGCTGAAACTCCAATACTTTGGCCACCTGATGTGAAGAGTTGACTCATTGGAAAAGACCCTGATGCTGGGAGAGATTGGAGGCAGGAGGAGAAGGGGACGACAGAGGATGAGATGGCTGGATGGCATCACCGACTCGATGGACATGAGTTTGAGTAAACTCTGGGAGTTGGTGATGGATAGGGAGGCCTGGCATGCTGCGATTCATGGGGTCACAAAGAGTCGGACACAACTGAGGGACTGAACTGAACTGAACTGATATACCCATATTCTTCAGATTCTTTTCCCTTATACATTATTGCAAGATACTTACTATAATTGTGCTATATAGTAGGTTCTTGTTGGTTACTTATTTTATATGTAGTAGTGTGTGCATGTTAATCCTAAACTCATAAATTTATCTCTCCCCTCCATCCCACTATTCCCTTTGGTAATAAGTTTGTTTTCTGTGTCTGTGAGTCTATTTCTATTTTGTGAATAAGTTCATCTGTAATCTGTATAATTTTTTTTATATTCCACATTTAAGTGATATCATATGACCTTTGTCTTTGTCTAATTTGCTTCACTTAGTATGCTAATCTCTAGACCCAGGCATTATTTCATTCTTTTTTATTGCTGAGTAATATTATATTGTATATATGTATATATACCACATTTCTTTATCCATTCATCTATTGATGGACATTTATGTTGCCCTATTACTATTAAGAAAATTGAATTCATCATTAAAAAATCTCCCCCCAAAATAAATCTACAAGCACTCAAAACCTACAGCTAGCCTCGTATTTTAATGGTGAAAAACAGAAGCTTTCCCCTGAGACCAGAAACAAGATGTTCATTCTGGCCACCTTTATTGTCATACTGGAAGTTCTAACCAGTACAATAAATCAAGAAAAATAAATAAAAGATACATGATTGTCTGTTTAGAAAGTCCTAAAGAAATAAAACTCTCCTACAACTAATAAGTGAATTCACCAACGTCTCTGGATACAAGATCATCATATAAAAATCAATTGTATGTCTGTATAGTTAAAAATGAACACAATCAAGCTGAAATTTAAGGTAAATTCTTTGCAATCACTCAAAAAGTCAAATACATGTAACTCCAACAAAACATGTACAGGACTTACATGATGAAAACTACAAAACACTGATGAAAGGAATAAAAGCAATTCTAAGTAAATGGAGAGACATTCTGTGTGCACATACTGGAAGACCCAACATGGTAAAGATGTCAAGTCCTCTCAAATTGTTATTCAGTTTTAACATAATTCCTATAAAATTCCAGCAAGATGTTTTGTTGATGTAGACAAGATATCTCTAAAAGTCATATGGAAAAGAAATATGCTAGTATAGCCAAAACAGTTCTGGAAAAAATAATAAGGGGAATAAATTCATTTACCTAATTTCAAGACTTATTATATAAGTACAGTAATCAAGACTGTATTAGCAGGGTGATAGATGTATAGATCTTTGGAACAGAATAGAGAATCCAGAAATATTTCTGTACAACCATGGCCAGCTTAGCTAATTTTGACAAAGATGCAAAAGCAATTAAGTGGAAGACGTCTTTTCAAGAAATGTTCTGGAACATCTGTATTTCTATTGGAAAATGTAAATTACCTTAGACCTAAACCTCACACCTTAGACAAAAATGAATTCATAATGGACCAGGGATTTAAATGTGAAAAATAAAACTATAAAAAATTAGGTATTAATACAGCTTGGTGAAGAATTCTTAGGAATGGTACTAAAAGCACAACCCATAAAAGAATAAAAGCAATAGCTTCAACTTTTCAAAATTAAAAAAAAAAAAAAAACTTTTGTGCTACAAAAGACCAGAATGGTGAAAATACAAGCTACAGAAAAGGAGAAAATATTTGCAAGCCCCATATTTGGCAAAGAACTCATATCTGCTACAAAATGGAAGAAAATTTTGCAAAATCACATATCTGACAAAAATTCATATCTAGAATATATAAAGTATTCTCACATCCCAGTACTAAAAGACCAACTCTATCACAAAATGGGCAAAAGACCTGAAGAGACAGTTCACTGATAGGTAGATAGCAAAAAGTATGTGAAAACATTATCAATACTACTAGCCATTGGGAAAACCAAATTAAGAACTTGATGATCATTACTATATGCACAAATGAGAACAGCTAAAAAAAATACTTATAATACCAAGTCCTAGCAAGAACAACAAGAAACTGAATCTCTCAATCATTGCTGGTAAGAATGCAAAATGGTACAACTTTTATGGAAACAATTTGGCAGTTTCTTTTAAAATTAAACATATAATTACAATTTGACCCAGAAATTTCATTATTTGGCATTTATACTAGAGAAATGAAGACTTACATCAGCACAAAAACCTGTACAAAACTGTTCATAGGAGTTTTATAGCTGTATATAATAGCTAAAAATTGGAATCAAGTGTCCTCCAACAAGTGAAGGGTTAAACAAACACTGCAAAGAAAAGGAAAGAAACTGTATCATGGAAGACTTCTTAGCAATAAAAAGGAATGGACTATTAGTACATGTAACTTGAATAAATTTCCAGGAAATTATGCTGAATGAGAAAAGCCAATTTTTAAAAATTTTTTGCAGTCACATGCTGTATGACTCTATTTATATAGCATTCTCAAAATGACACAATTATAGATGTGGAAAATCCATTGATGGTTGTCAGGAGTTGAAGATAGCAGAAAGGAGGAGAAGAATGGTATGATAAAAAAGCATAAAATTTTCAACACATATTGTGCAATATCAATTTCCATTTTCTGTTATGGTACTATAATTATGTAAAATGCAAATTGAAGAAAATAGAATGAAGACTAATTTTTGTAACTTCCTGTAACTCCAAACTTATTTTAATATAGCAAGTTTTAGAAATTGGTTCTAAATCTAATAAAATGGAATATTAGAATACTTTAAAAACCCAGGTAATCATCATGGAGCCAAGCAAAGTTACTAGAAAGCACATTTTCACCTAGGAAGATCGAGATTGGAATTAGGATATGAAATATAATTAGAGCTGCATGCCTAGTCCCTTTTGGGAAAGAATCAGTTCATGTTTCTTTTGAAATATTTGGTGGGTTATTTTCTCCAGAAAGAAAACAAAAGCAAAAAAGTGTTCTGCAATGGGCTGTATGTTGCTTGAAAGTCTTATTATTAAGATAATTAAAATTTTAAAATAGAAACATTTATATTTTAGTTTATTGAGTAATAATAAAGCTGCATTTTTCTAGGTACCTATTTATTCTTTACAATCATATTTTACACAGCATCCATTCATTATTTTAATGGTAGAACTGCTAAGGTTTCTATTTTTACAAAACTTCCTCTTGTATTTCTCTCATAAAGACATGGATTGGGAATCGAAGAAGGAAATATCGTTTAATGGGGATTGAAGTTCCACCTCCAAGAGGAGGCCCTGCTGATTTTTCTGAGCAGCCCGAATATGGTTCTTTGTCTGCACTCACATCAGGAGAGGAAGCTGGTCCTGAAGTAGGAGAGGATAATGACAGAAATGATGAAGTATCCATCTGTTTGTCTGAAGGAAGTTCTCAAGGTATTTTATATGCTGCACCTCCTAATGATATCTTTTGTGTATTTGATGCATTTTTACTTGCTTTTCAGTTTACTGTGCTTCAAATCTAAAGTCATCAAAACATTTGGTTAAATAGGCATATTTTATTTATTTTTATATTTTAAAACAATATTCATATATATTTAAAGTGTACAAGTTTAGATATAAATATATATACATAACTGATTACTATGATCAAGCTAATTAACATATCCATCTCTTCACATAGTTACCTTTTTGTCTGTGTATGTAATGAGAGCACCTGAAATCTACTCCCAAAGCAAATTTCCAGCATACAATATAAGACATATAGTTGATCCTTAAACAACATGGGTTTGAACTGCACTGGTTCACTTTCAATAATACACTGGAAAAAAATTTGGGGATTTGCAACAATTCGGAAAAACCTGCAGACAAACCATGTGGCCTAGAAATATCAAAAAAGAAAAAAAGTATGTCATGAATACATAAAATATATGTAATATATGTAAAACATACAAAATATGTGTTAATCAATTGTTTATGCTATTGGTAAGTCAACAGTAGGCTATTAGTAGTTTAGTTTTGGAAAAGTCAAAGTTATATTTGGAGTTTTAACTGTGGCGGGGCTTCCATGACCCTAACCCTCATGTTGTTCAAAGATCAACTATATTGTTAATTATTGTCATCATGCTCTATATTAGTTACCTAAACTTACCCTATGTAATTGAAAGTTTCCACCCTTTGACCAAAATCTCCCCATTTTCCCCATGCCCCCACTCTGGTACCTACCATTCTACTCTGCTTCTATATATTTGAATTATTTGATTCCACATATAAGTGAGATTATGCAGTATTTTTCTTCCTGTATTTGGCTTATTTCAGTTAGTATAATGCCCTTTAGGTTCATCCAACCACTTGCAAATGGCAGAATTTTTAAAAGACTGTATTCCAGTGTATGTATATACCACAGTTTCTTTACCCATTCATCTGTCTATGGACACTTGCTTGCTTCCATACCTTGGCTACTGTGACTAATACTGCAATGAACATGGAAGTGCAGATACCTCTTTGAGGTACTAATTTCATTTCCTTTGGATATATACCCAGAAGAGGGATTGTTGGATTTAAATAAAAAATTTAAATAGAAAAAAATCATTATTAATCTTTTAAGGAATTTTCATACTGTTCTTCCTGATGACTCTAACCCTTTTTTCACCAACATTTGTATTTTATCTTTTTGATTTTTAATGCTTCAACCTAAGCAGTCTCCTACATCATCATCACAAAAAGTAAAACTGATCTACCACAATAAAGATCTCCCATGCTTAGAAAATATTTGCTATTACAACAATCCATAGATTATAGTACATGGTTATTTCAAATTTTTGGAATTTTAGTCAGTTTAAGTTAGAGCATTGTAATGAAAGACCATATGGCATAATGTGATAAACAACAGGCTAGTAACTGGGCAACTTGGGTGCAAGTCCTAGATCTTCTACTAGCTGATGATGTGACTTCAGGCAAATTATTTAAGTCATCAGGCTTTAGTTTTCTTATCCACAAAATAAGGGAGTTACACTAGATCATCTTTATAATACTTAGTGTTTCCCTAAATAAGAATTCAAATAATAATATGTAATTATACCATTTGTCCATGAGAAGAATTTTCCGTTTGATTTCAAATACAGAAACAGTCCTCTCCTGACACCTTTATGAGCACTTTTATTAAGGTTTAATTTACATAGAATAAATTTCATCCAACGCAAAAGTAGAATTCAATGGTTTGGTTTAGTCTCTCTGTCATGTACAACTCTTTATGACCCCATGGACTGAAACCCACCAAGCTCCTCTCTCCATGGGATTCTCCAAGCAAGAATGCTGGAGTGGGTTGCTATTTCCTTCTCCATGATTTTTAGTAAATTATATGCGGTTGTACATTCATCGCTATTTCTAAAATTGAATTTCAGAATAATCACTAAAGTCCAATTGTAGAATATTTTTATGACGTCAAAAAAGTAAAATCCAATTATAGAATGCTTTTATCACTTCAAAAAATTTCCTTGAGACCGTTTTCAGTCAATATCCACTCCCAACTCAAAACCTAGGCAAAAACTGATCTGATTTCTGGCTATATAAATTTGTCTTTTCTGGGCATATCATATAAGTGGAATTATATAATATATAGTGGGCTTTGTTTTTGCATCTAAGATAAAGAGAACTTTGCACTGGCTTTTTAAAAATTCTATTGATCTGGATAGTAACACTATATTTTCTAATTTATTTTTATCTTCTAAGTTTGTTTATGGAGTTTTCAACAGTCACAACTTTTGCTTGTAATTTTTCTGTTGTCAGATATACCAGGTTTTTTCCTATATGGTTTGTGACTTCGGTGTCATGATTAAAAAATCCTTCCTTGTACTACAATTATGTAAACATACCCCATATATGCTTCTTGTTTCCTTATGGATTCATTTTTACAACTTGATATTTATCCCACCTAGAAATTGTTTTATTTTATGATGTGTGAAGACAATATCTAACTTTACTTTCCAAATGATTACCCACATGCCCCTACAATATTTGTTGAATAGTACAGCATGTTTCCAGTGATTCTGTGTAGCTTTTAAAATCAGAGATGATAGATAGGAAAATGGCTTGACAGTCATCTTGTTTAGGCCACCTGCCACTTAGAGGATATAAATGTCAAAAGGAAGCAGATGTTGATGTGTATAGACTGATGCATTGACCTCTGTGCTGGATAGGTGTCCTATCTCTATCCTACCATTTGAAGGAAATTTCAAAGTTGAATAATCAAGTCACTAGCAAAAGAGTTCCAGAAAAAGAAGAATTTATCTTCTAACTAGTACAGTACTTCTCAAATGGCCATGTCTCCAAGACCCATGTCTCCAAACTGAGCAGGTGTTACACTTCCTCACAACCTGATAGTCTGACAGCAATCATTGGAGTATTGCAGAGAACTTTAATGTACAATTTATAACAAAGAAATATGAAGACTGAAGAGAGGATGGGACTATGAGAACTAAGAAGATCCTGAGACCTGGTTCAGACACAGATTTTCTAAAGTCTCCTTCTGTCAGCACCCAGTCTTACCTTATTGAAGACAGTGTTTCTGACCATTGTTGGACTATATCCTGCTATCTGTTCCCTCAGGAAACAGGAATCTTCACTGAAGAAAGAGAAATGAACAACAAAGAGTAAGACATCACAGGTGAAAAGAATATCATTTAATAAATAGATCAAGCCCTGAGCCTTTGGAGAGGAAGTACTGACTCCAAGACCCTAGACTACAGGAGAACTAACACTCAGTTCAGTTCAGTTCAGTTCAGTCGCTCAGTCATGTCCAACTCTTTGCGACCCCATAAATATGAAATAGTGAGAACTCACACAAAGGAAACCACTTGAATAAAAGACCCAGCATCATCCAACCACAAGTAGCATCCTGTGCAGGACACCTCATCTAAACAACAAACAAACAAAAAAAATACAAACCCAGTCATCAGCAGACAGGATTACCACCTCACTCAGCCTTGCCCATCAGAGGAAAAACAAACAAACAAACAAACAAAAACTCAGCAAAAATTTCACCCTATAAGAAGCAAACACAAACCACTGGACCAAACTTAGGAGGGCAGAAAGCAAAAGGAAGAAAGAAGTCAACCTTGCAGCATGGGAAAAGGATACCTCAAACACAATAACTTAAAAAAAAAGAAAGAAAGAAAAGGCAGAGAAGTACTACACAAATGAAGGAACAAGCTAGATACACAGAAGTCCAAATAAATGAAGAGTAAATAGGAAAATTATCTGAAAAATAATTTAGAATAATGATAGTAAAGATGATCAAAAACCTTGAAAACAAAATGAAGAAAATGCAAGAATCAATTAACAAAGACACAGAAGAATTAAATAATATACATACAGAGACAAACAACACAATTATTGAAATTAAAAATACTCTAAAAAGAATCAATAGCAGAATATCTGAAGTAGAAGAACAATCAGTGAGGTGGAAGATAAAATGGTGGAAATAACTACTGAAGAGCAGAATAAAGTGAAAGAATGAAAAGAACTTAGGATAATCTTAGAGACCTCTGGGACAATAGCAAACACACCAACATTCGAATTATAGGGGTCTCAGAAGAAGAAGAAAAAAGAAAGGATATGAGAAAATTTTTGAAAGAATTATAGTTGAAAACTTCCCCAACATGGAAAAGGAAATAGCCAACCAAGTCCAAGAGGCACAAAGAGTCCCATACAGGATAAACCCAAGGAGAAACACATCAAGGCACATATTAATCAAACTAACAAAGACTAAACAAAAACAAAGAATATTAAAAGGAGTAAGGGAAAAGCAACAAGTAACATACAAGGGAAATCCCACATGTTCAAGAGCTGATCTTTCAGCAGAAACTCCACAGGCCAGAAGGGAATGGCAGGATATATTTAAAATACTGAAAGGGAAAAATCTACAACCAAGATTATTGTACCAGCAAATAATTCATTCAATATTGATGGAGAAAAAAAAAAAGCTTTTCAGACAAGAAAAAGTTAAGAGAATTCAGTACCACCAAACCAGCTTTACAACAAATGTTATATAGTCAAGAAATAGAAGAGAAGAAAAAAGATCTACAAAATCAACCCAAAACAATTAAGAAAATGGCAATAGGAACATATATATCAATAACTACTTTAAATGTAAATGGTTTAAATGCTCCAACTGAAAGACACAGACTGGCTGAATGTATAAAAAACAAGACCCATATATATGCTGTCTACAAGGAAACCCACTTCAGACCTAAAGACACATATAGACAGAAAGTGAGAGGATGGAAAAATATATTCCATGCAAACGGGAAGCAAAAGAAAGCTGGAGTAGCAATCCTCATATAAGACAAAATAGACCTTAAAATAAAGAATATTACAAGAGATGAG
>NC_057419.1:75090921-75092320 GCF_019320065.1 Cervus canadensis
AAAAAAAAAAAAAACAGTAAGAAACACAATCACATGGAGATTAAACAATATATTTCTAAATAACCAACAGGTTACTGAAGAAATTAAAAGGAAAATAAAAAATGTTCTAGAAACAAATGACAATGAAAACATGACAACTCAAAACCTATGGTATACAGGAAAAGCAGTTCTAATGGGGAAGTTTATAGCAGTACAATCCTACCTCAAGTAACAAGAAAAACATTGAATAGACAGTGTAACTTTACACCTAAAACCACCAGAAAAAACAAGAACAAAAGATCTCCAAAATTATTAGAAAGAAAGAAATAAAGATCTGAGCAGAAATAAATGAAAAAGAAATGAAAGAAACAGCAGTAAAAATTAATAAAACTAAAATCTGGCTATTTGACAAGATAAACAAAATTGACAAACCCTTAGCCAGACTCATCAAAAAAACAGGAAGAATCAAATCAACAAAATCAGAAGTGTAAAAGGAGAGGTTACAGCAGACAATACAGAAATACAAAGGATCATAAGAGACTATTATGAACAACTACATGGAAATAAAATGGATAAACTGGAAAGAATGCACAGATTCTTAGAAAAGTTCAATCTTGCAAGACTGAACCAGGAAGAAAGAGAAATCATGAACAACCCAGTTACAAGCACTGAAATTGAAGCTGTGATAAAAAATCTCCCAAAAAACAAAAGCCCAGGATCAGATAGCTTCACAGGAGAATTCTATCAAACATTTAGAGAAGAACTAGTGCCTATCCTTCTAAAACTCTTTCAAGAAGTTGCAGAAGAAAGAAAACATCCTAATTCATTCTACGAGGCCACCATCACCCTGATACCAAAACCAGACAAAGACAACACAAAAAACTAAAACTACAGGCCAATATAACTGATGGCCAAGGATGAAAAAAATCCTCAAGAAAATTTTAGCAAAGAGAATTCAGAAATACATCAAAAAGCTCAGACACCATAATCAATTTGGGTTTATTCCAGGGATGCTAGGATTCTTCAATATACAGGAATCAATTAATATGATTAAACCATATAAATAATTGAAAAATTAAAACTATCAGTAATCTCAACAGATGCAAGAAGAAGTCTTTGACAAAAATTCAGCACCTATTTTGATTAAAACTGTTCAAAAATGTTCTATAGAAGGAACCTACTCTCAACCCACAGTAAAGGCCATATATGATAAGCCCACAGCCAAACATTATTCTCAAAGACGCTGAAAAACTATGAAAGCATTCCCCTAGATAAAGAACATACCAAGGGTGTACTATCGCCACTATTATAATGTAGTTCATTAGGAACTTTCTGGCTACAGCAATCAGAGAGAAAACGAATAAGGAAACCAGATTGGAAAGAAGTAAAGCTTTCACTGTTGGCAGATGACATGGACACT
>NC_057419.1:75096014-75131514 GCF_019320065.1 Cervus canadensis
GAAAATAAAAGCATAAATAAACAAATGGGACCTAATTAAACTTTAAAGCTTTTGCACAACAAAGGAAACTATAAGCAAGGTGAAAAGACAGCCCTCAGATTGGGAGAAAATAATAGAAAACAAAGCAACAGACAAATAATTAATCTCAAAAATATACAAGCAACTCCTGCAGCTCAATTCCAGAAAAATAAATGACCCAATCAAAAATTGGGCCAAAGAACAAAACAGACATTTCTCCAAAGAAGACATACAGATGGCTAACAAACACATGAAAAGATGCTCAACATCACTCATTATCAGAGAAATGCAAATCAAAACCATGATGAGGTACCATTTAACACCAGTCAGAATGGCTGCTATCCAAAAGTCTACAAGCAATAAATGCTGGAGAGGGTGTGGAGAAAAGGGAACCCTCTTATGCTGTTGGTGGGAATGCAAAGTAGTAAAGCCACTATGGAGAACAGTGTGGCAATTCCTTAAAAAACTTGAAATAGAACTGCCATATGACCCGGCAATCCCACTTCTGGGCATACACACTGAGGAAACCTGAGCTGAAAGAGACATGTGTACCCTGATGTTCATTGCAACACTGTTTAATAACCAGGTCATGGAAGCAACCCAGATGCCCATCAGTAGACGAATGGATAAGAATGCTGTGGTACATATGCACAGTGGAATATTATTCAGCCATTAAAAAGAATACATTTGAATCAGTTCAACTGAGGTGAATGAAACTGGAGCCCATTATACAGAGTGAAGTAAGCTAGAAATAAAAACACCAATAGAGTATACTAACACATATATATGGAATTTAGAAAGATAGTAATGATAACCCTATATGCAAGACAGAAGAAGAGACACAGATGTATAGAACAGACTTTTGGACTCTGTGGGAGAAGGCAAGGGTGGGATGATCTGAGAGAATAACATTGAAACACGTATATTATCAATTGTGAAACAGATCACCAGTCCAGGTTTGATGCATGAGACAAGTGCTCAGGGCTGGTGCATTAGTATGACCCAGAAGGATGGGATGTGGAGAGAAGTGGGAGGGGGGTTCAGGATGGGGAACACATGTAAATCAATGGCTGATTCATATCAGTGTATGGCAAAAACCACTACAATGTTGTAAAGTAATTAGCCTCCAACTAATATAAATAAATGAAAAAATTAAAAAATAAATGATCATGCTATCATTTAAAAAAATTGTGGTACATATACAAATGTAATATTACTCAGCCATAAAAAGGAGCACATTTGAGTCAGTTCTAATAAGGTGGATGGACCTAGAACTTATCATACAGAGTGAAGTAAGCCAGAAAAAGAAAGATAAATATCATATTCTAATGCATTTTTACAGAATCTAGAAAAATGGTACAGAACAGTTTATTTACAGAGCAGCCTTGGGGAAACAGGCATAGAGAATGAACTTAGGGACATGGGGAGGGAGATAAGACGGTGAGATGTTTAGAAAGAGTCACATTACCATATATAAAATATATAGCCAATGGAAATTTGCCGTATGGCTCAGAAAACTCAAACAGGAGCTCTATATCAACCTAGAGGGATGGGATGGGAGGGAGATGGAAGGAAGGTTCAAAAGGAGGGGTATATATATATATATATACACATACATACATACATATATATACCTATGGCTGATTCATTTTGGGGTTTGACAGAAAACAACAAAATTCTGTAAAGCTATTATCCTTCATTTAAAAAATAGTTAATTTTTAAAAGACAAAAGATGATATATACATCCATGTATATATACATACAGAGGTAATTAAACTCTGGTTTTCCTGTTATGTTACATTGATCTGGTTGTTTATAATTGTGGTTTTATAAAATATCTGAAGATATACCAGGCTCTCATTCTTAGCTCTTGTAGCACACTGTTTCTTCTAGGTGAAATTAATTCATACTTTACCCAATCACTCTCCCCAATATCCTTTAAGATTTGTGTTGGTACTGCACTAAATGGATAATGTGGAAATATGAATGCAGTTTTGCATGTGCTGAGTTTTAGGTGATGGCAGGACATCCATGTTGGGCTGTCCAGCAGACTCTTCGATAATATGGTCATGGAGATCAAAGAAGGGGTAAAATATGAGAAGAAATGTTGGAGTCACCCACATCGAGAACAAAAAAAGTCTAGACATAGAAATAGGTGATAACATAGAAAACAGGAAAGAAGATGGACAAGGACAGTGTGTTGAGAAATACCCAGATTTCTGAAGGAGAAAGGAGAACCATTGAAACAACATTCAGATATAGGAGAATCAGGATAGTATTTTATTGTTAAAACCAAGGAAAGAAAAAGATTTCAGAAGGAAGAGGTGTGTTTATCTCAACCATCTCATAGAAGTGAGTAAAAATTGCTCTCATATTGTTGTTCAGTCGCTAAGTCGTGTCTGACTTCTTGTGACCCCATGGACTGTAGCATGCCAGACTTCCCTGTCCTTCACTGTCCCCCAGAGCTTGTTCAAACTCATATACATTGAGTCAGTGAGGCCATCCAAACATCTTATCCTCTGTCATTCCTTTCTTCTCATGTTCTCAATCTTTCCAAGCAGCAGGGTATTTTTTCCAATAAGTGGGCTCTTCACACCATGTGGCCAACCTGTTGGAGCTTCAGCTTGAGCATCAGTCCTTCCAATTAATATTCAGGGTTGATTTCCTCTAGAATTGACTGGTTTTATCTCCTTTGCAGTTCAAGGGACTCTCAAAGGTCTTCTCCAGCATCACAGTTCAAAAACATCAATTCTTTGCTGCTCAGCCTTCCTTATCGCCCAACTGACAACTAACATGACGACTGAAAAAACCATAGCTTTAACTGTACAGACATTTCTTGGCATAGCTTTGACTGTATGTACATTTGACCGTACAGTCTTCCCTCGTAACTCAGTTGTTAAAGAAGCCGCCTGCAATGCCGGAGACCCCACTTCGATTCCTGGGTAAGGAAGAGCCACTGGATAAGAGATAGGCTGCCCATTCCAGGATTCTTGGGTTTCCCTTGTGACTCAGCTGGTAAAGAATCTGCTTGCAATGCGGAGACCTGGGTTTGATCTCTGGATTAGGAAGATCCCCTGGAGAAGGGAAAGGCTACCCACTCCACTATTCTAGCCTGGAGAATTCCATGGACTGTGTAGTCCACGGGGTGTTGGACATGACTGAGTGACTTTCACTTTCACCTTTCTGGGCAAAGTGATGTCTCTGCTTTTTAATATGCTAAGTTTGTCATAGCTTTTTTCCAAGGAGCAAGCATCTTTTAATTTCATGGCTGCAATCATGGTCTGCAGTGATTTTAGACATCAAGAAATTAAAATCTGTCACTGTTTCCACTTTTTACCCACCTATTTGCCATGAGAAGATGGGATCAGATGCCATGATCTTAGATTTTTTAATTTGAGTTTCAAGCCAGCTTTTTCACTCTCCTCTTTCACCCTTATCAAGAGGGTCCTTAGTTCCTCTTTGAGTTTTGCCATTAGGGTGATATCATCTGCATATCTGAGGTTATTGATATTTCTCCCAGCAATCTTGATTCTATCCTGTGAGTCATCCAACCCAGCATTTCACTTGATGTACTCGGCATATAAGTAAAAAAAAAAAAAAAAAAAAAAAATGTTGACCGTATACAACCTTGATGTATTCCTTTCCGAATTTTGAACCAGTCCTTTCTTCTGTGTCTGCTTCTAACTGTTGCTTCTTGTCCTGCATACAGGCTTTTCAGGAGACAGATAAAGTAGTCTAGTATCCACATCTCTTTAAGAATTGTCCACAGTTTGTTGTAATCCACACACAGTCAAAGGCTTTCACATAGTCAATGAAGCCGAAGTATATGTTTTTTTCTGGAATTCTCTTGCGTTTTCTATGATCCAACAGATATTGACAATTTGATCTCTAGTTCCTCTGCCTTTTCAAAATTTAGCTTGTACATAAGGATGTTCTCAGTTCACATACTGCTGAAATCTAACTTGAAGGATTTATAGCATAATCTTGCTAGCATATGTAGTGAGTCCAAAAGTAAGGTAATTTGAACATTCTTTGACATTGCCTTTGTTTGGGATTGGAATGAAAACTGACCTTTCCCAGTCCTGTGGCCACTGCTGTATTTTCCAAATTTGATGGCATGTTGAGCGCAGCACTTTCACAGCATCATCTTTTAGGATTTGAAATAGCTCAGCTGGAATGCCATCATTGCCACTAGTTTAGTTCGTAGTGATGCTTCTTAAGGCCTACTTGACTTCACACTCCAGGATGCTTGACTCTAGATGTGGTTATACCGTCATGATTATCTGTGTCATTAGGACATTTTTTTGTATAGTTATTCTGTGTATTCTTGTCACCTCTTCCTAATCTCTTCTGCTTCTCTTAGATTCTTGCCATTTGTGTCCTTTATCATGCCTATCTTTGCATGAAATATTCACTTGGTTTCTCTGATATTCTTTTTTTTCTTTTTTCATTTATTTTTATTAGTTGGAGGCTAATTACTTTACAGTATTGTAGTGGTTTTTGTCATACGTTGACATGAATCAGCCATCTCTGATTTTCTTGAAGAGATCACTAGTCTTTCCCATTCTAATATTTCCCTCTATTCCTTTGCATTGTTCAATTAAGAAGGCTTTCTTATCTCTTCTTGCTATTCTCTGGAACTCTGCATTAAGTTGGGTATATCTTTCCCTTCTCCTTTGCTTTTCACTTCTCTTCTTTTCTCACATACTTGTAAGGTCTCCTCAGACAACCATTTTGGAGTGATTTTGGTCAATGCCTCCTGTACAATGTTATGAACCTCCATCCATAGTTCTTTAGGCACTCTGTCAGATTTAATCCCTTGAATCTATCTGTCACTTCCACTGTATAATCATAGGGGATTGATGTAAGTCATACCTGAATGGTTTAGTGGTTTTCCCTACTTTCTTCATTTTCAGCCTAAATTTTTCAATAAGGAGCTCATGATCTAAACAACAGTCAGCTCATAGTCTTGTTTTTTACTAATTGTATAGAACGTCTCCATCTTCAGCTGCAAAGAATGTAATCAATCTGATTTTCTTATTGACCATCTGATTATGTCCATGTGCAGAATTGTCTGTTGTATTGTTAGAAAAGTGTGTTTGCTATGACCAGTGCCTTCTCTTGGCAAAACTCTGTTAGCCTTTACCCTGCTTCATTTTGTACTCCAAAGCCAATCTTGACTTCCTACTTTTGCTTTCCAGTCCCCTATGATTAAAAAGGACATGTTTCTTTGGTGTTAGTTCTAGAAGATCTTTAGGTCTTCATAGAACCAGTCGACTTCAGCTTCTTTGGCATTAGTGGTTGAGACATAACCTTGGATTACTGTGATATTTTATGGTTTGTGTTGGAAATGAACAGAGATCATTCTGTCGTTTTTGAGACTGCACCTAAGTACTGCATTTCAGACACTTTTGTTGACTATGAGGGCTACCCCATTTCTTCTAAGGGATTCTTGCCCACAGTAGTAGATGTAATGGTCATCTGAATTAAATTCACTCATTCCCATCCATTTTAGCTCACTGATTCCTAAACTGTTGATTTTTACCCTTGCCAACTCCTGCTTGCTCATGTCCAATTTACCTTGATTCATGGACTTACTATTCCAAGTTCCTATGCAATATTGTTCTTAACAGGATCGGAATTTATTTTCACTACCAGACACATCCACAGCTGAGCCACGTTTCTGCTTCGGCCCACCCTCTTCATTCTTTCTAGAATCGTTTCTCCACTCTTCCCCAGTTGCATATTGGATACCTACAGACCCGGTGGGCTCATCTTCCAGTGTCACCTCTTTTTGCCTTTCATACTCTTCATGGGGTACTCAAGGCAAGACTACTGAAGTGATTTGCCATTCCCTTCTCCAGTGGACCACATTTTGTCAGAACTTTCCACCATGACCCATCTGTCTTGTGTTGCCCTGCACAGCATGGCTCATTTTATTGAGTTGCACAAGGCTGTGATCCATTTGATCATTTTGGTTAGCTTTCTATGATTGTGATTTTCATTCTGGAGGCTGTGGGAATATAGTTCTTACTTCTTGATGGGAGGAACTGGCTTTGGAGAAAACTGGGCCTTGCTCTGGTGGGCAGAGCTATCCTCAGTAAATCTTTAATCCAGTTGTCTGCTGATGGATAGGTCTGTGTTAGTTCTTTGTCCTGAGGCAACTCAATCCCGGAGTCTGCAGGCTCTATGGTAGGGCTACAGCCTACAGGACTGCTGTTGTCAGTGCCCCTGTCCCCATGGCAAGCCACTGCCATCCCACACCTCTGCAAGAGATCCTCAAACACTCAAAAGCAGGTCTGGCTCAGTCTGTTGTGGGGCCACTGCTCCTTTGCCCTGTGTCCTGGTGCACACTAGATTTTGTTTGTGCCTTCCAAGAGTCTCTTTCCTTCAGTCCTGTGGAAGTTCTGTAATCAAATCCCGCTGTCCTTCAAAGTCAGATTCCCTTGGGATTCCAAGTCCCTTGGAATTCCTGAGGCTGGGAAATCTGATGTGGGCCAAGAAAGTTTGAAACAATATGTGAACTTCTTTGTTATTGTTCTCCAGTTTGGAACAACTGATGTGAAAATTTTCTGTAAAGGAAATTCATGATATGCCACCAGGGAAGTGGCTATAACTAGAGAGTGAGTCTAGGGTAAGCTTGTCATCAAACAACTTAGTCTTTGAACCTTGAGTGCTGTTTCAAACTCGGTGAAGCTTATGCACCATTGATGCATATTTGAAAGCTTCTAATGGTTTTTGCCATCTTCTCCCCACCTGTTAACCTAGTTCTCAGCCCTGACATGCAGGCATATGCCCTTCAGATGTCCCAGGTGGCCAGAGGACACATGCCTAGGGTCCCTGTTGTCCCACTGCTGGTCCTCATTGAGCATATAATCCTTCACCTGCCACTGGGTGTCAGTCAATGTGCTGCCCACCAGCCCAGGTAAAGGCCCTGTTGGAGTCACTGGGAAAGGAGTCAAGGGAAGGCTGGAGCTGAGGTGGAAGGATGCCCGTGAATGGAGAGCTCCCAGCTTCACTGCTGCAGCTGGCTGCCCCAGGGCCATTCTGCCACCTGCATGGCCCACTGCCAGGCTGAGCTCTGACTCTCTGTCTTGTTCATCCTGTTTATGACACCAACTGCCTTGCTGTTCATGCTGTACACACTGTTTGCTGGACCCAGGGTAGGCAAGGCTTGGGCTAAGAGACTGGAAGAAGATGCAAGGAGCTGTAGGAACTGAAGACAGGTTTATTCTCTTCTGGGTGGCATGGCAGCCACAACATAGTCTCTCTCCTGGCTGATGCAGCAGCCATAACATAGCTATAACATAACCTCACATAATGTGGCCATGATGTCTCTCCAATATAGCCCCAGTATAGCAGCAGCCAGGGCTTTTCAGGTGAAGCATATATATACTTATAGAACAAAAGTAGCCTGTGGCCAAGCAAGTACCTTGTGACATGCATGGGCAGTGCTATAAGTGATCTCAGCTGATATATAGCTCTGCAAAGTCATTGTTTACAGAACATGGGGAGAAAGGGCATGAGAGTGTGATACAAGAGGGCCCAACTGGCACAATCTTGTTAATTTCCCCACACTCCACCCCTTCAGGATCCCTTGTCCCACAGATTATGCAGGGTTTACCCTCTGTGACATCCTCCTAGCCCACAATGCTGCCACTTGAACCCACATTCCGCAAGAACAGGACAGGCTACAAAAACAAACTGCTAGGCTGAAACCTAAACACACAATACAGAGTAAAACCCAATGCCATGTACTGCACAAGCCAGCTCAGCACTCCTGCAGTGGGTCTCCATAAGGCATTGCACTTCATGAATTTCTTGTGTTATATGCTGTAACGCTACTGTAACATTTTATGATTATCTAGTATATACACAAAACATTCTGTACTCAGTAATGCACACATGCCACCTTGTGCAGCAGTCAACAAATCACGGACTATTTGATTCTGCAAAGCAGTTTCCCCTATGTGCTGCATTTCTTCATCTAATAGGGTTAAGGCTTCAGTTCAGTTCAATCGCTCAGTCGTGTTTGACTCTTTGCCACCCCATGGACTGCAGCACAACAGGCTTTCCTGTCCATCTCCTGTCTATCCAACTCCTGGAGTTTGCCCAAACTTACGTCCCTCTAGTCGCTGATACCATCCAACCATCTCATCCTCTGTTGTCCTCTTCTCCTCCTGCCTTCAGTCTTTCCCAGCATCAGGGTCTTTTCCAATGAGTCAGTTCTTCACCTCAGGTGGCCAAAGTATTGGAGTTTCAGCTTCAGGAATCAGTCCTTCCAATGAACATTCAGGACTGATTTCCTTTAGAATTGACTGGCGTGAGCTCCTTGCAGTCCAAGGGACTCTCAAGAGTCTTCTCCAACACCACCGTTCAAAAAATATATTCTTACACACTCAGTTTTCTTTATACTCCAAATCTCACATCTATACATGACTGGAAAAACCAAGACTAACTATATGGACCATTGTCAGCAAAGCAATGTCTCTGTTTTTAAATGTGCTGTCTAGGTTGGCCATAGCTTTTCTCCCAAGGAGCAAACGACTTTTAATTTCAAGGCTACAGACACCATCTGCAGTGATTTTGGAGACTAAAATATAGTGTCTCAAGGTTTCCCTTGTTTCCCCATCTATTTGCCATGAAATGATGGGACTGGATGCCAGGATCTTAGATTTTTGAATATTGAGTTTTCAGCCAGCTTTTTTTTTTTTCAGTGAAAAAAAGTCTCTCTACTTTCACTTTCATCTAGAGGTTCTTTAGTTCTTCTTCACTTTCTTCCATAAGGGTGGTGTCATCTGCATATCTGAAGTTATTGATATTTCTCCTGGAAATCTTGATTCCAGCTTGAGTTTCATCCAGCCTGGCATTTCGCATGCTGTACTCTACATATAAGTTAAATAAGCATGGTGACAATACACAGCCTTGACCTACTCCTTTCCCAAATTGGAAACATCTTTTGTTCAATGTCCGGTTCTAAATGTTGTTTCTTGACCTGCATACAGATTTCTCAGGAGGCAGGTCAGGTAGTCTGGTATACCCATCTCTTTAAGAATTTTCCAGTTTGTTGAGATCCACACAGTGAAAGGCTTTGGCATAGTCAATAAAGCAGAAGATTTTCTGAAACTCTCATGCTTTTTCTATGATCGAAGGGATGTTGGTAATTTGATCTCTGGTTCCTCTGCTTTTTCTAAATCCAGCTTGAACATCTGGAATTTCACAGTTCACATACTACTGAAGCCTGGCTTGGAGAATTTTGAGAATTACTTTGTTACTGTGTGTGATGAGTGCAATTGTGCGGTAGTTTAAACATTCTTTGGCATTGTCTTTCTTTGGGATTGGAATGAAAACTGACCTTTTCCAGTCCTGTGGCCACTGCTGAGTTTTCCAAACTTGCTGGCATAGTGAGTGAAGCACTTTAACAGCATCATCTTCCACTATTTGAAATAGATCAACTGGAGTTCCATCATCTCCACTAGCTTTGTTTGTACTGATGCTTCCTAAGGCCCACTTGACTTTGCATTCCAAGATGTCTGGCTCTAAGCGAGTGCTCACGCCATTGTGGTTATCTGGATCATGAAGATCTTTTTTGTATACTTCTTTTGTGTATTCTCGCCACCTTTTCTTAATATCTCCTACTTCAGTTAGGTTCATACCATTTCTGTCCTTAATTGTGCCCATCTTTGCAAGAAAAGTTCACTTGGTATCTCTAATTGTCTTGAAGAGATCTCTATTCTTTCTGATTCTATTGGTTTCCTCTGTTTCTTTGCATTGATCACTGAGGAAGGCTTTCTTATCTCTCCTTGCTATTCTTTGAGACTCTCCATTCAAATGAGTGAATCTTTCCTTTTTTCCCTTTGCCTTGGCCTCCTCAGACAGCCATTTTGCCTTTTTGCATTTCTTTTCCTTGGGAATGGTCTTGATCCCTGCCTTCTGTACAATGTCATGAACCTCCATCCATAATTCTTCAGGCACTCTGTCTATCAGATCTAATCCCTTGAATCTATTTCTCACTTCCACTGTATAACTGTAAGGGATTTGATTTAGGTCATACCTGAATGGTCTAGTGGATTTCCTTTCTTTCTTTATTTTAAGCCTGAATTTGCCAATAAGAAGTTCACAATCTGAGCCATAGTCAGCTCCCAGTCTTGTTTTTCTGACTGTATAGAGCTTCTCAATCTTTGGCTGCAAAGAGTATAATCAATCTGATTTTGGTATTGACCATCTGGTGATGTTTGTTGGAAGAGGGTGTTTGCTATGACCTATGTGTTTTCTTGGCAAAACTCTGTTAGCCATTGTCCTGCTCATATTGTACTTCAAGGCCAAATTTGCCAGTTACTCCAGGTATCTCTTGACTTCCTACTTTTGCATTCCAGTCCCTTATGATGAAAAGGAGATCTTTTTTGGGTGTTAGTTCTAGAAAGTCTTGTTGGTCTTCATAAAACCACTCAACTTCAGCTTCTTCAGCATTATTGATTGGGGCATAGACTTGTATTACCGTGATATTGAATGGTTTGTGTTGGAAAAGAACAGAGATCATTCTGTCATTTTTGAGACTGCACCCAAGTACTGTATTTCAGACTCTTTTGTTGACTATGAGGGCTACTCCATTTCTTCTAAGGGATTCTTGCCCACAGTAGTAAATGCAATGGTCATCTGAATTAAATTCACCCATTCCAGTCCATTTTAGTTCACTGATTCCTGAAATGTCAATGTTCACTCTTGCAATCTCCAGTTTGACCACTTCCAATTTCCCTTAATTCATTGACCTAACATTCCAGGTTCCTATGCAATATTGTTCTTAACAGCATCAGACTTTACTTCCATCACTAGTCACATCCACAACTGGGCACTGTTTTTGCTTTGACTCTATCTCTTCATTCTTTCTGGGGTAATTTCTCCACTCTTCTCCAGTAGCATATTGGGGATCTACCGACCTAGAGAGTTCATCTTTCAGTGTCCTATCTTTTTGCCTTTTCATACTGTTCATGGGGTTCTCAAGGCAAGAATACTGAAGTGGTTTGCCATTCCCTTTTCCAGTGGAGTGTGTTTTGTCAGAACTCTCCACAATTACCTGTCCATCTTGTGTGGCCATACACAGCGTGGTGCATAGTTTCATTGAGTTAGATAAGGCTGTGTGGTCCATGTGATTAGTTTGATTAGTTTTCTGTGATTGTGGTTTTCATTTTGCCTGTTCTCTGATGGATAAAAATAAGAGGCTTATGGAAGCTTCCTAATGGGAGAGACTGACTGGCGGAAACTGGGTCTTGTTCTTATGGGCGGGGCCATGCTCAGTAAATCTTTAGTCCAATTTTCTGTTGATGGGCTGGACTGTGTTCCCTCCTTGTTTTTTGACCTAAGACCAAACTATGGTGAAGGTAATGAAGATAATGGCAACCTCCCTCAAATGGCCCCATGCATGCATTGTTGCACTCAGTGTTCTCGTCCCTGCACCAGACCACCACAGATCCACACCTCTGATGGAGACTCCTGGAAACTCACAGGCAAGTCTGGGTCAGTCTCTTGTGGGATCACTGCTCCTTTCTCCTGGGTCCTGGTGCACACAAGGTTTTGCTTGTGCCCTTCAGGTGTCTGTTTCCCCAGTCCTGTGTAAGTTCTATAATTGAATCCCACTGGCCTCCAAAGTCACATTGCCTGGGTGTTCTCAGTCCCATTGCCAGATCCCCAGGTTAGGAAATCTGTTGTTATTCCTAGAACTTTCTTAACAGTACAAGAGTTTCTTTGGTATAATTATTCTGCAGTTTGTGGGTTTTCTGTTTGGTGGCTCTATGGTGGGGTTAATGGAGACTTCCTCCAAGAGGGTTTATGTCACAGGCTGTGTGACCCAGGTCTGCTGCACCCAGAGCTCCTGCCCCTGCAGCAGGCCACTATTGACCTGTACCTCTGCAGGAGACACTCAAACACTCAAAGGCAGGTCTGGTTCAATCTCTGTGGGGTCTCTGGGTCCTGGTGCATACAAGGTTTTGTTTGAGCCCTCTGAGTGTCTCTGGTGGGTATGGGATTTGATTTTAAATGCAATTTGGGGGTTAAGGCTTGGTGTGTATATAATTCAAAGCATGGGCAGTATCCAAAGCAAGGGCAGTAACGTGTGCCTCAATAACCTTAGCTACTCCTTGAAGCAAAAGCAGGGCCCAAAAGCAGTACCACCAGAGGGTCTTTTTTACTTGGTACCATGCATGGACTGTGTCCCAATTGGCAGGTCAATGTGGGAGAGATACATATATCAAGGTGATACATATATCAATGTGGGAGAGATACATATATTGGGGCTGGCCCCAAGTGCACTGTCAGGTCCAATTCCCATGTAAGTATGGCCACCTGTATGACCCACATACCCATAAGGTGCCATGAGGGACAGGGGTTACACTATTAGCCTCTCTATAGCCCTGATCAATGCTAACATTAGCACAAAGAGATGGGGGTGTCCATCCTGCCAGTTCAGTACCATCCCTTTTTTCACACACAAAGGGGTTCAATATCCCATAATTCAACACTCACAGCCAGCAACCAGGAAAACCCATCCCCTAGTACATGTTCTCCTTGGGGGCAAGGCATACTCCATCATTTCTGCACATCTTGTATGATCACATGCTTTGTCTCATTCCACTCAGCCATCTTCTGCTCTGGCCAGAAAGTGCTGCATTTCCAGGTCCGATTAGCCGTAGTCATAGGCTGAATGCTGAAGGGGAGTCCCGTGAAGCTCCAACAGGGAGCTCAGTGCAGACCCAACATGCCAACATATTTTGTACTGTCTTGCAGGTGTGTGCCCAATCTACAATCATACTGGTCATGACACATTTGCAGGTGGAAAGACAAAGAGGTCAAATGCACCAGCATAGACAATTCATTTCCATCTAATAGAATGCATGCAAACTTTGCGTCTTGCCACAGTTCCTGGTACCTGAGGTTTACCTGGCTTTGTGTACCACACATTGTTTACCTGATTGCTCACATCCAGTGGTCCTATATGAAGTATAACAGGAGAACTCATAGTGAAAGGCTGTTGCTTAACCATGAAATACACTGGGATTCTTGGTCTCTAGAGGAGAATAATTCAAACTGGGGCCAGAGACAAGGCTTAATCACTCAGAGATTTTGTGTAATAAGGTTTTATTAAAGTATAAAATAGATAGAGAAAGCTTTTGACATAGACATCAGAAGGGGGCAGAAAGAGTGCCCCCCTGTTAGTCTTTAGCTGGATGTTATATAGCTACTAGCAGTCTGCTAATTAAAGAAAGGGAAGGTCTCAAAACTCAGAGAATGGCACCAAGGCCCCTCACCCACAAGATGCACTGAGATAACCTTGGCACCAGGTGAGTCATCCTGGGCCATAAATTGATTGACATGAATCTTGAAGAAAGGCAGATTTCCATACAAATATATAGGTTCATAAACATAGATTAGGAGAACAATGTATGAGTATAACATACCGGTTTGTCAAGTTGGTTCTGAGCCTTTAGGCGGAACCAACTTGAAGACAGAGTCTGGGGTAAATTCATAGCACATTAATATAGCTTAAGACAAACATTTCCATAAGAATAATGCATTGGTTAGCTCAAGGTTTGAGAAAAGTTAAGTTCAGATGGAACCAGGTGTCATTATGGTAACAGAATTTTAAGAGAATCCTCTTTTTAAATTTGTATAGAGAAGGGGAAAAATATAACGCTAGTTTCTTTCCTCCTGCCACTTAAGAGAGAGATAAAAAAATGTCTGACACTTGTAGCCTATTTCTTCCTTTTGGAGACCCCTGGCCTTCCTTCCTGTTACTCACTCACTAGTATGCCACAGGGAATGTACAAGTGCACCTTTCAGCACCGAGGTGGCTCCCTGAAGTCCCAGCCAGGTAACTCGCCCAAGAGGGAACCAGGTGCACGACCTGATTCCAGGGCACAACCTGGTTGCAATCTTTGCCCTCATGGCTACCCATTGCATGTGGTGTGCCTTTATCTTCCATGGCCAAATCCAGTCCACTATCCGTCCTTGTGAAATCTTGGTTAGACCTGGCAACAGGATTCTGTATCCAACCTTTGACAGAATGTCTGTTGTCGTCACTTGCAGTTATATAGGTGCAACAGTACAATGCAGAAGAGCCTCCAAAGGGGCAACATCAACCCTTCAAGGTTTCTCATTAAGGACTTGAAAGCTTCCCATAAGCTTCAGGCCCACTCCTTCAGGGAGGGGATCTTTGCAGTGTTCACAGCCCACCCTCATGATTCCAAATGCTTTTATATTGTTTTGAATCTTCAAGAAAATCAGAGATTAGTAGCACATCATAGGACACAGCCTTTACCGTATAACTCCACATAGGGAGCCATCCAATTTCCAAAAGTAAGGACACAGCTTCTGGCTTGCAATAAACAAGGTTGCATTCAGCACCAGTGCCAACCAGGGCCATTACCCTCTGTACATTAGCTGGTGACCAGTGAATTGCAAGCTCTACATGCTACCTCTGGTTCCTACTTGGGCTCTTCAGGAGGGCACCTTGATCTAAGCCCTATTCAAAGCAAAAAAGAGCATCATCTAAAGGAACATCCTTGGGTGCCATGTAATCTTTTCACTGAATTATCAGCATCTTTTGCTGTGGGTGCTTCCCAAACTCGATAAACTGCTGCTCCCATCTCAGTTACCTCCATATCTCTAGGAGCAGAGCATTAGGCTATGTATCCATTTTATATCTGTCAATTCCCACTGGCAGCAAAACAGCCCACATTTGCATTCTCATCACCCAGATGGGGCCTTTGCCAGCTCTGGCCCCCTTCAAGGTCTTCACACTTATAATTCCATTTGCCTGTCACTGTCACTCTATTTCTCCCAATATAGGCAGGCACATTGAAGTCACCTCATATATGGGGAACCTCACATAGGTTGCAAGAATAGCAGCCAGAGAACCAAAAATGGTGGACAGGGTGTTGTTCTAAATGGTATCTCAAATGCTGCCAGTAAGATGCTCATCATCTGGGCCTCGGGTATTTGACTTAAATATCGACTGCTTCCTGCCCAGGTCTCTCACCACTTGGGTCAATTTGGCATAGGTATGCCATCTATTCACAGTATCCAGGAGCTCTCCCACTTTTGACCACATGGTGCAGATGGCAGTGTTAATCCATTCCATGATTTGCCTTTGGTTCTTTGGTGCCTTTGGTTCGGTGCCCCTTGCATGAGACACCTAGGGTTCTGCAACCTTTGTCTCAATGAGGGGTGAGTGGTTATAGATGTCATCCATTCTATTTCATACCCAACATGTATGATACTGTCCACCCTTGTGTCCCAAAGTGGCAAGAGCCATGCTGCCAAGGGTTCCCCTTGCTTTTGTTGAAGTTGAGTACCTGTCAACCAACTCCACCTGAGTATGTGGTCAATATGTTGTGAACTCAGTTACATTGGTGGGGGGTCTCCTTGAGGATGTCCCCCCTGGGCCCTAGGCTGTTCATGCTTTACTTTCTGCTGCACTGGAGCCTACATGAGAGAATTGTGGCCACATGGTACCACATGTTATATGGTGGCCACTGACTTCCTCCATCCAGTGGAGCCTCAGGCTCTTCTACTTGCTGGGTATCCTGCCACCTCTTCTGTGGAGCCACAGGCTCCTCTACCTGCTGGGTATCCTGCCGACTATGCCAATTGTCTTGCTGATCCTGTTTGTGATACCAGTTGTCTTGCTGGCCCACACTGTTTGCTGGATTCAGAGTAGGCAAGGCTTGAGCTAAGAGATTGGAAGAAAATGTGAGGAGCTATAGGAACTACAGGCACTTTTATTCTCCCCTGGCTGGCATGGTGGTCATAATACAGCCTCTCTCCTGGCTCATACAGCAGCCACAACATAACCATAACATAGCCATAAGATAGTCATGACATAAACTTACATAATGTAACCATGATGCTGCCTCAATGTAGCCTCAATGCAGCAGTAGCCAGGGCTTTTCAGACGAAGCTTATATATACTTACAGATCAAAAGTAGCCTGTGACCAAGCGGGTACCTCGTGACATGCATGTGCAGTGCTATAAGTGATTGCAGCTGTTACATAACCATGCATTGGTTATGTAACATGTTTATAGAACATGGGGTGAGATGGCATAAGAGTGTGGGGCAAGAGAGCCTGGCTAGCACCATCTTGTCAATTTCCCCACGCCCTCCTTTCCTCACCTCTGGCTGCTTAGCACTATTGTCCAGGCTGGTGAGTCCAGCCACCCCAAGGGGGTCGCACAATGCTCCTCTCAGATAAGACATCTAAAATAGTTAAAGATATATAAGTGAACAGTAGAACTGTGATAAGAAGAAACGGAGGGAGAGAGATATGGGGAGTTATTGTTCAATGGATATAAAGTTACAGTTACACAAGAAGAGTAAGTTCCAGAGAACTGCTGAACAACTCAGTACCTTTCGGTTCAGTTCAGTTCAGTCGCTCAGTCGTTTCCGACTCTTTGTGACCCCACGAATTGCAGCACACCAGGATTCCCTGTCCATCACCAAGTCCCGGAGTCTATCCAAAACCATGCCCATAGAGTTGGTGATGCCATCCAGCCATCTCATCCTCTGTCGACCCCTTCTCCTCCTGCCTCCAATCCCTCCCAGCATCAGGGTCTTTTCCAATGAGTCACCTCTTCACATCAGGTGGCCAAAGTACTGGAGTTTCAGCTTCAGCATCAGTCCTTCCAATGAACACCCAGGACTGATCTCCTTTAGGATGGACTGGTTGAATCTCCTTGAAGTCCAAGGGACTCTCAAGAGTCTTCTCCAACACCACAGTTCAAAAGCATCAATTTTTCAGTGCTCAGCTTTCTTCACTGTCCAACTCTCACATCCATACATGACCACTGGAGAAACCATAGCCTTGACTAGATGGACTTTTGTTGGCAAAGTAATGTCTCTGCTTTTTAATATGCTATCTAGGTTGGTCATCACTTTCCTTCCAAGGAGTAAGTGTCTTTTAATTTCATGGCTGCAGTCACCATCTGCAGTGATTTTGGAGCTCCCCCAAAATAAAGTCTGACACTGTTTCCACTCTTTCCCCATCTATTTCCCATGAGGTGATGGGACCAGATGCCATGATCTTAGTTTTCTGAATGTTAAGCTTTAAACCAACTTTTTCACTCTCCTCTTTCACTTTCATCAAGAGGCTTTTTAGTTCCTCTTCACTTTCTGCCATAAGGGTGGTGTCATCTGCATATCTGAGGTTATTGATATTTCTCCCGGCAATTTTGATTCCAGCTTGTGCTTCACCCAGCCCAGAATTTCTCATGATGTACTCTGCATAGAAGTTAAATAAGCAGGGTGACAACATACAGCATTGACATACTCCTTTTCCTATTTGGAACCAGTCTGTTGTTCAATGTCCAGTTCTAGCTGTTGCTTCCTCACCTGCATACAGGTTTCTTAAGAAGCAGGTCAGGTGGTCTGGTATTGCCATTTCTTTCAGAATTTTCCACAGTTTATTGTGATCCACACAGTCGATGGCTTTGGCATAGTCAATAAAGCAGAAATAGATATTTTTCTGGAACTCTCTTGCTTTTTTGATGATCCAGCTTTAGTTGGTATTATAATTATACAATAAGTGATGGTATACTTAAAAAATTAAGTCATGTTAATTGTGACACAAAAAAAAGGGACACAAATAAATTTTTAGAGGTGATAGATATGTTTACTACCTGGATTGTGGTGATAATAACAAAAATATATACATATTCAAACTCATCAAATTGTATTTATTATGTGCAGCTTTTGTGTACACATTATACCTCAATAAATTGGAAAAAATTAAAGTTAAAAAAGAAGAATGAGAAGCCATTGAATTTGGTGTTCAAGGGTTCTTAGAAAAAGCAGTTACATAGCAAGAGCAGGCAAGCAGATTCAGGAGGTTGAGTAATGAAAGGGATATAAAAGCTGTTAATGTTGAGAGGATCATGTATTTTAATATCAAGTGTTTGGAAAGTTTTGTGAATTTTCAGGTTTATTCTGTCTCTCTGTCTCTCAACATTTTATATTGATGGAGATATTAACACAGAATTTCGTGTATAGCTAAACTGTGATGCAAGGAAAATAAAGGAGAAGCTATTGTATCATTTATAAACCCCTTAATTCTAATTCAGTTGGTTCATGAAGCCATTTTTATCTTCTTTTAGTCTTTACAAATTGCATGTGCCTGAGAATACCTGAATGTTTTCAGTGATTCTAAATAGATCCTTAGAGAATAATATCTGGCAGCTATTTGAGGGATAGAGGAGCAGTAGAGATTTGTGTGTTTCTCTGTGTGGGTGGGAATGCTATGTGGAAATATTCTGATAAAAGGAAACTACAAAAGCCCCTAAGAGGGGTTTCATTGCCCAACTCCAACTTACCCATCTAAAAGGGAATTTTAAAAAATAAAAAAATAATAATAATAATTAGTTAATTGGAAAGAAAAGTGAGCTAATTTTAAGGCTGCTAATAGACCACTGCTACTACATGGGCATCCTTTGTAATTTAATAGCATGCTCTGCTATCAAGACAGTTGGCATAGTAAGCAAGACCTAATGAGAAAATGGACAGAGAATTTAATGTATGAATCAAAAAACACTTGATGGGAAGTGAAATTGCCTAGAATTCCTCTTGGTGGCTTATTTTTCACTGCTTCATAATATATTTTGCATTCTCATCAGAAATTGCAAAATAAAAGCATGAAAGAATTTTCAAATACTGAAAAGGGTCTTTTTCTTTAAGGTTTCCTACTGGTTATTTCCTGTTATTGTCTTCATTTTGCTGATGGAGAATACTAATCTGTTTAATTTAACGGTGTGCTTTTTTTGTGACAATTAAGTAAATTGTATTATCCAGCCTAGACTAATATAATAACTTTAAAATATGCTAACCATATTTGTTTCCAGTTATGAAAATATAGTCAAATATATGCTTTCTTTGAGTCTTCATTAATTACGTTTTAGAGATATAGAGACAGGATAAGCACAGTAACTTGACATACTATAATATTTCAAAAAACTGACAACTTGACACTCAGAGTCCTTTATAACGCAGCTTTTGACAGAGCTTCTGACTTACCTCTAATTTCCACCTTCTACTTCCCACCTTTGCTTCTCCCATTTGTTTTGTCTTTCCATGTGTGGAGATAAAGTGAAAGGAGATGTGGTTGGGATTGATAAAAAGTTAACAGGATTCACCCGCCCCTAAGTTTGTGCTCATTTGCTCAATCATGTCAGACACTTTGTGACCTCATGGATTGTAGCTAACCAGGATCCTCTGTTCAAGGAATTTTCCAAGCAAGAATACAGGAGCAGGTTGCCAACACAGGGATTGAATCTGCATCTCTTGCATCATCTCCTGCATTGGCAGGTGGATTTTTTTTTTACCATTGTGCCACCTTGGAAAGCCCTCACCCCTCCCCACCCAACCAACTGCAAACTTTAGCAAAAGTAATAGATGACTCAGTTCCTTAATTTCAAGTTTTATGTCTACCAAATATATATTTTGTGGTTGAGAAACTCTAAAAAGTTTATACTCTCCTGAGAGGCAAGCTGTCTAAAGTATAGAAACAATTAAAGTCCATAACGTTAACTTTTATAAATGGCCTCCTTCAGCTGTATCTATTTTGTATGTGGGTGTGCACATGAAAGATAATTCTATGTACAATTACTTAATGTGTGCATGTGGCTACCACATAGAGTGCCCTCTAGAGCTTTCACTTTTTTAGTAATTCCACTTATTTATTTTCCAATTAAGAGAGTTGCTTTTTTTTTAGTAATAACCAGACATATTGACAGTGTTTAGCTTTCAAACTTTCACTAATATGTAAGCTATCAGTAAGCAAAAGAAAATGTGTCTTATTCAGCTATATAATTCCATACTTTTTTATTTTAGAAATCCTAAAAACAGTTTTATATGTATCTTAAAAAAGAATCAAATAATGAGTGAGTATGTTGCTAGTAAAGCAGAACCGTGTACAAAGTTATGAGCAAGTGAGTACAGAAATTTAAGGCAAATCTCTAAGGAATGATACTAGTAATAATCAGCTGATGAGCAATATAATTCCTATTCTGAGGACACAAGTACTAATACCAGCACTGCAGCTAAATGTGATGACAATTTTCCCTTGCTTTATTTAATTTAGTTGCTGATTACGCAGGACTTGAAATGCAGTGATTTGAAATGTCAAAATAATGAATAAGGTTTCCTTTATCTAGGAACCACTCTTTTTGTGGGTGAAATTTGAACAAAATCTGTACTTTAGTTAATAATAATACTGTATCACATATTAATTTCCTGTTTTTTTTTATAATGTAGTGTTTCTTTATATTCTCAGACTTGGATTAGAGGTTTTTCTTAAAAAAATTACTAAGATGATAAATTTTCTAGACTTTTAGCAACAATACTAGATGCCATATATTTTGCATGGAATTAATTATATCAAAGTTTTGAGTGAATATAAATTAGAAATCTAGCATCCTATTCATACTAAGTCAAGCAAGTGGAGTCAAAATGTCATAAATTCCTTAGCTATGAAAAAATTCAAATGTTTTCTAATATATATTATATTATACATTTATTTATATACAGATGTATACCAAAACTTTTGTACTACACATGATAAGGACTTGGGAAAGAATAAAACAAAAAGAGAGATAGAGAAGTTGGAAACATAAACTAAATGAAAAGGGAGCACTGAATATGCAATAGAAAAAGTGAAACAAGCTAGATAAAAGTAAACGATCATCTTTCTAAATTCCATGTATATGCGGTGGGATGTTTCGAGAGAACAGCATCGAAATATGTATATTATCTAGGGTGAAACAGATCACCAGCCCAGGCTGAATGCATGAGACAAGTGCTCAGGCTTGGTGCACTGGGAAGACCCAGAGGAATTGGGTGGAGAGGGTGGTGGGAGGGGGGATCGGGATGGGGAATACATGTAAATCCATGGCTGATTCATGTCAATGTATGACAAAACCCACTGCAATATTGTGAAGTAATTAGCCTCCAACTGATAAAAATAAATGGGGGGGGGGGTGGAAAAAGTAAACGATCATCATATAGTCCAGTTGTTTTTAAACATGGCTGATCATTAGAAATACATCTGGAGCTTGGAAAAATATCTGGGCATTTGTATTTCTCAAAAAATTCCAAGATATTTCTGATATGCGTCTGTATTTTAAAAAGTGATTTAGGTCTTTCTATTAAATGGTAGTTTTATTGACTTAGAATTCAATTATTTTTTGTTGACCAATCATGATACAAGGTATTAAGCAAATAATTCCATAATCACAATAGGAAAAGATGTTCATCAGTTTTCACAATCAATAGCCAGACAAAAAAAAAAAAAGATCATTATAATTGCAAGCTATAATGGAAACATAATTAATCTAACAATATAAAATCATTACATACAATTTGGGGGGTTAAGTAGAGTGATGTGGTAAGTAGAAGTGCATACATGCACATGTTTTCATCTGCCCAGCCAATCTGTCTTTTGATTGGTGCATTTAATCTGTTTACATTTAAGGTAATTATTGATATGTATGATCTTATTACCATTTTCTTAATTGTTTGGGCTTATTTTGTGTAGGTCTTTTCTTTCTCTTGTGTTTCCTGCCTAGAGAATTTCCTTTAGCATTTGTTAAAACTTGCTTGGTGGTGCTGAATTTCCTTAACTTGTGCTTATCTGGAAAACTTTTGATTTCTCCATCAAGTCTGAATGAGAGTCTTGCTGGGTAAAGTATTATTGGTTGTAGGTTTGTCCTTTTATCACTTTACATTGCACTATTCCCTTCTGGCTTGTAGAATTTCTATTGAGAAATCAGCTGATAACCTTATGGGAGTTCCCTTGTATGTTATCTGTCATTTGGTGCTTTTAATATTTTATGTTTAATTTTTGTCATTTTGATTACTATGTGTCTTGGTGTGTTCCTTCTTGGGTTTATTCTGACTGGGATAAACTCTGTACTTCCTGGACTTGGTTGACTATTTCTTCTCCCATGTTAAGGAAGTTTTCAACTATTTTATTATCTCTTCAAATATTTTAGGTCCCTTCTCTCTCTCTTCTCCTTCTGGGACACCCTGTAATGCAAATGTTGGTGTGTTAAAAGTTGTTCCACAGGTCTCTTAGGCTGTCTTCATTTGTTTTGTCATTCTTTGTTCTATATTTTGTTCTGCAGCAGTGATTTCCACCTTTCTGTCATCCACGTCATTTATCCATTCTTCTTTCTGAGTGATTCTGCTATTGATTCCATCTAGTGTATTGTTCATCTCTGTTTGTTTTTTCTTTAGTTCTACTAGGTCTTTGATAAGCATTTCTTGCATCTTCTCCATTCTGTTTCCAAGAACCTGGATCATCTTCACTATCTTTATTTTGAATTATTTTTCTGGAAAGTTGCCCATCTCCACTTCATTTAGTTGTTTTTCTGAGATTTTACCTTGGCCCTTCAACTGGAACATCAGTCTATACTTTTTCATTCTCATTAACTTTCTGCAATGTGACTTTCATTCTAGCCACTGTGGTTCTCCTTGCTTCTTCTGTCTGCACTCTGGTGGATAAGACTAAGAGGCTGGTGTAAGCTTCCTGATGGGAGGGACTGGGAAAACTGGGTCGTGCTCTGGTGGAATAAGACTCTGATGGAACAAAATTTTAATCTAATTACCTGCTGATGAGTGAGGTTGTTCTACCTCCCTGTTGACTGATTGGCCTGAAAAGACCCAGCTCTGGGGTCTACGGGCTCTATGGTAGGGTTAATGGCAACCTCCAAGAGACCTGACAACAAGAGGCACCTTCCAGGACTATTGCTGCCAGTGCCCCTGTCCCTGCAATTAGCCACTGCCCACCCACACTCCAGAGGAGATCCTCCAAAACTATCGGGTAAGTCTGGTTCAGTCTCCTGTGGAGTCACTGCTCCTTTCCCCTGGTTTTGGTGAGCACAAGACTTTGTTTATGCCCTCCAAGAATGGAGTCTTTGTTTCCCTCAGTCTTGTGGAAGGTCTGTAATCAAACACGGATGGTCTTTAAAGTCATATTACCTGGGGATTCCCAGTCCCTTTGCTGGATCTCCAGGCTGGGAAGCCTGACGTGAGGCCAGAATCTTTACAACATTGGGAGACATTCTTTGGTATTATTGCTTTCCAATGTGTGAGCCACCCACCCGGTGGGTATGGGTTTTGGCTTTACTGTGACTGTGCCCCTCCTACTATCCTGTTGTGGCTTTTTCTTTGTCTTTGGACTTGGAGTATCTTTTTTTGGGGGGGAGGGGGAGTGGGTTCCAGTGTCCTCCTGTAGATGATTGCTTAACAACTAGTTGCAATTTTGGTGCTTTTGCCCTCTTGCAGGAGGGAGATGAGCACATGTCCTTCTATTCTGCCATCTTGAACTGGAAACCTAGAAACCACTCTTTTCTAGAAAAAAAAAAAATGAGTTCATAGTAGACTTTGTATTAAAACTCTGGTAAATTTTCCCTGAATACCTTTCGTTCTCAATGCACTCATATGTGAGTTCCTGGATGAGCAGTGACTACCTCCTAGTCATCCTCCATGTTCGTACAGGGACTCATATGTCTTTCCATGGGAAGGGATGGACTCAAAAAATCTTAGGAGAACTGATAAATATTTTGTTTTGCTTTCTCTGGTGAAATAAATTGTTCATTACCAAGGAACTGAGAACTTCCACTAATTTATCCAAATAATGTTCATGATATGGTGTTCAGAAATAAAAGACAGAAACATTACTCATCTGTTTTTCTAAGGGGTAGACATGGAGGAAATCTAAGACAAAGGATTATCTTGTAGCTACACTATGCTGTGAATTAGCCACTTCTCCTATCTCAGCATGAAGCTTTTTAGTAGACTGATTTTTCTGAATTGATTTTCTTTTTTTTTTATTTTTTTCTTTTCTCATTTTTAAACTACTGAGTTTTTTTTTTTTTAATTTCATTGTTGTTTTATTGTTATTTAATGTGACAGTCAGGCATTGACTACTCATTCAAATTTACAGTTTGCTAACTTCTTTTTCGTTTTGTTGAGATATAATTGACATACAATACGGTATAAGTTTAAGGTGTATAACATAATGGTTTGAATTGCATACATCATCAAATGATTACCACAAAAGTTTTGCAAAAGCCCCTCACCTCAAATGGAAAAAAAAAAAATGTTAAAGAAATAGAAAGCAAATTTTCCTTGCAATGAGAGCTCTTAGGATTTACTCTCCTAACAATTTTCATTTATAGCACACAGCCATGTTACATCACTTTGCTGACAAAGCTTCCTATAGTCAAAGCTATGGTCTGTAGTCATGTACAGATGTGAGAGTTGGGCCATGAAGAAGGCTGGGTACTGAAGCATTGATGCTTTTAAATTGTGGTGCTGGAGAGGACTCTTCAGAGTCCCTTGGATTGCACAGAGATCAAACCAGTCAGTCTTAAAGGAAATCAACCCTGAGTATCTATTGGAAGGACTGATGCTGAAGCCCAAGTTCTAAAACTCTGACCACCTGATGCAAAGAGCTGACTCATTAGAAAAGACCCAGATGCTGGGAAAGATTGAAGGTAGGAAGAGAAGGGAATGATAGAAGATGAGATTGTTGGTTGGCATCACTAACTCCATGAACATGAGTTTGAGCAAGCTCAGTGAGATGGTGAAGGACAGGAAGGCCTGGCATGCTGCAGTCCAAAGAAGTTGGACATGACTGAGCAACTGAACAACAGCAACAGGACTACATGGTAGTTTTATTTTTAATTTTTGAGGAGTCTTCATGCTGTTATCCATATTTTCTGCCAGCACCAATGTACATTCCCACCAACAGTGCAGGAGGGTGCCCTTTTCTCCGCATCCTGGCCAACAGTTGTTATTTCTTGTCTTTTTGATAACAGGCATTCTGACAGATGTGAAGTGATATCTCACTGTTGTGATTTGCATTTCCCTGATGATTAGTGATATTGACCATCTTTTCTTGTTGGTCATCTGTATGTTTTCTTTGGAAAAATGTCTACTCACTGAAAAATGTCAGTTTTTCATTGGGTTGTTTGTATTTTTTATATCGAGTTCTATGAGATCTTTGTATATTTTGGATCTTAATCCCTTATCAGATACATCCTTTGCAAATAATTTGTCCCATTTCAGTAGGTGACCTTTTCGTTTTATTGAGTTTCCTTCACTATGTGAAAACTTTTATTTTGATGTAGTTTTATTTGTTTATTTTTACTTTTGTTTTCCTTGATTGAAGATATATATCCAAAAAATATTGCTGAAACTGATATCAAGGAGCAAATTACCTATGTTTTCTTGTAGAAGTTTTATGATTTCAGATATTACAGGTACATCTTTAATTTGTTTTGGGTTTTGTATATGCTGTTAGAAAATAGTCTATTTTGATTCTTTTCAAAGTAGCTGTCCAGTTTTTTCAATAGTATTTATTGGAGAAGCTGTACTTTCTCCATTGTATATTCTTGCCTCCCTTGTCATAAATTAATTGTCCATATAAGTGTGGGTTCATTTCTGGGTTCTCTATTTGGTTCTGTTGATCTACATATCTGTGTTTGTGATAGAAACTTTCTGTTGAATACTGTAGCTTTGTAGTATAGTATGAAATCAGGGAGCATGATATCTCTTTTTTTGTTCTATTAAGATTGTTTCTCCTATTCAGGGTTGTTTGTGTTTCCATACTAATTTTGGAAATATGTCTAGTTCTTTAAAAAATGCCATTGGTTAAAAAAAAATGTCATTGGTATTTTGTTAGGGAACATGTTGAATCTGTAGATTACCTTGCAGAGTATAGTTCTTTTAACAATACTAATTCTTCCAACCCATAAACACATAATTTCTTTCCATTTGTTTTGTCATCTTCAATTTCTTTCTTCAGTATCTTATAATTTTAGACCATAGATCTTTTACCTCTTTAGTTAGATGTATTCCCTGGTAATTTATGCTTCTTTATGTGATTGTGAATGGGATTGTTTTTATAAGTTCTCTTTCTGCTAATCCACTGTTAGTGTATAGAAACACAACAGATCTCTGCATATTAATTTTCTGTCCTGCAACTTTACCAAATTCATTGATGAGTCCTAGTACTTTTTGATGGTTTCTTTAGGTGGTTCAGATGGTAAAGCATCTGTCTGCAATGCAGGAGACCCAGATTCAATCCCTGGGTCGGGAAGCTCCCCTGGAGAAGGAAAGGACAGCCCACTCCAGTAGTCTTGCCTGGAAAATCCCATGGATGGAGGAGCCTGGTAGGCTACAGTCCACGGGGTCTCAAAGAGTCAGACATGACTGAGTGACTTCACTTTCACTTTAGCATTTTCTATGTACAGTGTCATAACATCTTTAAAAGCAATTTTCCTTGTTCCTTTCAAATTTGGATATATTTTATTTCTTTTTCTTATCTGATTGCTGTGGTTAGGACTTCCAATATCATGTTGAATAAAAGTGTCAAAAGTACCATTCACTGGTGAACAGAGTTGGGTCCCACAGTCTCTGGCTTCAGGGCCCTGGGAGTCCTAGGGTTAGTGCAAGTGCACTGGTGACCTTGGCCAGGTCCTGGGCATTCTGGTAGATGTGGTCAGGTCCTGGAGCAACTAGGAGTTTAAGAATTCCTAAAGCAGTCAGTCTGCTGGTGGATGAGACTGTGTCCCCACCTGGCTAGCTGTTTGGCCTGGGGCATCACAGAACTGGGGGTGGGGTGAGTCCTGGCAAGAATAAGATAGAGTGGGGATTCCAAAATAGTGCTTAGCAGCACCAGTGTACTTACGGTGGAATGAACTCCCCCAAATGGCTACTGCTAGCTTCTATGTTTCCAAGGTGAGTTTTATTTGCCTCCTGCCTCCAGGAAGATTTTCAAGATCAGAACCGAAGCTCCTTTCAAATTACTGCTTCTGCCCCGGATCTTGGAGGGTGAGATTTTGTGTGCCCTTTATGAATGGAGTATTTTCCCCACAGCCCTCTGACTTTCCTGAATGTAAGCCCTGCTTCACTTCAAAGTCAAACATTCTGAGGGCTCATCTTCCCAGTGCAAAACTCCTAGACTGGAGAGCCTGTTGTGTGGCTCAGATTCCCTCTCCCCTTGGAGGAGAATCTCTGCAATTATAGTTATCCTCCTGTTATCTTCCCCAAAGGTATGGGTCTTCACTGTACTGTGTCTTCACCCCTCTCATTCTTCTTCTTGTGACCCCTTCATTGTATTTCCAGTAGTTAATCTTTTCTGCTTGTTCTCATATTGCTCTCAAGGGTAGTTGCTCTGTAAATAATTGCAATTTTGGTGTGTCCATGAGAGGAGGTTAGCCACTCCCCCTACAGTATGGGAGTACTACATTTTGATCATAAAAGGAATACATATAATATGTTCATTATAGAAAATATTGGAACATAAAATGAAAAAAATTAGAAAAAAAAAAACCATACCTCTCAGTGATATCCATTCCTGAAATGGGGGTGAGAAAATATTTATGCCAGTGCTTTCTCTTTGCATATATACGGGATTGTTTATATGTGTCTATGTACACTCATATACACATCCTTTATTACAAACTTGAAAACGTACTATATTTATAGTTTTATATCATGTATTTGAACATTATTTTTATCACTTTTTTCTTATTAAAATGAGCACTACATTTTTATTGTAGAAAATATTTAAATATAAATAAGCAAATGGAAGAAAATAAGAATTATCAAAGCAAGTAAATTAGACAAAATGAAGAATAATAAAAGTTGTCTGTAATTCCATTCAGAAATAATAATGGCAATGCCTTGGTGTAAATAGTGTCAGTCTTTTTTTCTCCATGAAAGTATATGCTTTTTCTCTTAAACAAAATTAAGATCACAGTGTACCTACATAGCAGATTTTGTCACCTTCAGTTTTTCTCTTTCCAATAGATATGAATATTTTCTTTATTATCAACTATTCTTCTACTTCACTTTTAGTTCTTTTATAGCATTTATTTAAGGATGAGCCCCACATGATTTATCCAAGCCTCTATTGTTAACCATATAAACGCTTCAGATTTTTCAATTATAAACATCACAGTGATGACCATCCTTAAATTTGAACCCATCCACACTTATTTTCTTAGAATACACTGTTTGAAGTAGAATTGCCATTTGTGTCTTTTTACAACAGAGAAATCATTAAAGTTATTTTAAAAAAAAAAAGTTTGCAATAAAGATTTAAGGAATGAAAAATGAAACCATGGCCTTCTTTGTTTCCATAGAGGAGTCAAATGAAGTTGTTCCAAATGAGGCAAGGGCTCATAAGGAAGAGAACCACCATGCGGTATCAGCAGATAATGTGGTATGTACACTTTGAGATTCTTTCCTCATTACATAATGGGTTGCAAGGATTTATTTCCCGTTGGTGACAGTATCAGCATTGTCAGAAAAAAAAGTCTTGCTCCACAAATCAAAACAGATCTGTTACCTATGCAATGATATATCTTATAGGGTTTAATAAATGAAATTTAAAATGATATCATTTGTGCCTTATTTATGTAAGAGCTTTGCAAATATGAAAACCTAATGCCTACTATATATGTGACATTTTAAACATAACAAGTTATTTTGCTTCAACGTATTCAGCAAATAGCCAATTTCTTCTCATTTGACAGATGGCAGAATTTTAAAAGTTTAGCATGAGACCATGAAGGAAGTCATTCTTAGTTCTGGAACTTGTATCCATGCATTCCTGATTCTTGTTGTTCAGACCATACCTGTCTCCACTGTGTTCGGAAACTTTTCTTCTTTTTAGTTAAATTGGACTCAGCTAGTCATCTTAAAAATTGTAGTAATAGAAGAAAGGTAGTATTAAAAAATTGAATAGTAAGCAGATACAGCCTACGTGTGGATTAAACTAGGTTTTGTAAAAATGTAAACATTATTGGTATATAATGATGTTCTCGAAGCAGCTGTTTTAGCAGTATCTGTTTATATTCTGACTCAATCAAGTAATTCAGAAATCAAGATGGTATTAACCCAAAGTCAGACATAAAGGAAAATGTCATTGTGCTGTTGTTTTTGTTTTCAAATCAGTGTTTTTTGCTTCATTGTAATCTTTACAATTGGTCTATATAATGGATTTTTCTGTTACAAAATGGCTGTAACTTCAAGATTTACCCTGGCTTCCACTACGAACATTGTTTGTCTAGCATTATAATTCTGTCACATCACTTTAATAAAACTTGAGCACATAAAATACAGTTTTGTTCTTTTTTGCTATATATAAACAATATATAACAGTGTTTTCCACATACAGAATGTAGTTTAAGATTGTATTTTACTGATTTCAGTCCTGATTTAAGTTGATGGTTGACCTAACTAAATTGAATGGGCATATAGAAAAATTAGCTTTTATTTTGAGGCAAAGTTGTGTTTTCATTAGATAGCTAGTAATAATTGTTTTCCACAATTATTAATGGTGCCAATATTCTTAATTCCACTATTTAATAATTTCCTTTGCTCTAGATTTGAGTAATACTATTACAAATTATATGCAGTTATTTACAAATTGGAAACTTTGTTCCCCTAAAGACATGCTCATTTTCTGTTTGAATTTTTCAGCATTGAATTTCCCCTGTGGCAGCCATTTGAAAATAATGAATGAATTCCTGGCATGGGATGACTCACAGTCACTAAGGCACCTAATTTATCAAGAAAAATTTATTTTCAGAGACAAAACTTCAGATTTTCAAAGGTTGATTTCCTCTGCCTATAACTTTTGAGTGTCCCCAACTATTCATGGATGGCAGATCACAAAGACATACAAGACCTATTTATATGCACAAATCTATACAGTGGCCCCTCAAGCCTTCTCTCTTGATTACTTAGCTCTGTTTTCCCAGAAGCTATCCAAATATAAAAATTTAAACAACAGCATCAGAAAAAGATATCAAATCGATGTTCATGTGAGAGCCAACATAAGTAAGCCCCAAGTTTATAGTTATTATAATAGAAAACAAAACATTAGATTCATCTCCAGGCAGCAGTACAAAGCAATTCCTTTGCAGCTGTCTTTCTGACTCAGAAGCCTGATGGTAACAAACCCTGTTACGGTATCCTATCCCCAAAGGCAATATATCAAATATAATCATTCCAAGTTCATTTGTGATTTTTAATCACCATATCAATTGCTGGCTAGGAAATTTGATTTCAAATTCTGCCTGAGACATGTTGCTATTAATGTGATTGTTCTTAAAAGACTGCCTAGTGACTAACTCTAGCTTAGCTTTTCTCTTTTTAAATTTTCTTTTGGGTTGGCAGGGTTTAAATATTTAAAGTGCTTTTTTTTTTTTTTTAACTGAATTATTCATATGCAAAAGAAAAATTTGAAGCAGATTTTGTCTTTGGGTTTTGGTTTTGTTTTTCTTTAAAAAGAATTCTATGATTGGAGATTCTATGGTTGGAGCTTATCAGCCATTCTTTCCATTGATATTAAGCTGTTATGTTCATCCTTATGACAAATATTTAATTAGTACCTACTGTGTGCAAGATGCTATACAAACTGCTGTATGTCAATTCTAAAGCTAAGGGCAGTTTCTTTTTCTTGGGGATGGACTTGATCACTGCCTCCTGTACAACATCACGAACCTCCATCCATAGTTCAATGTCCACTATGGACAGAGGTTCATGATAATGTACAGGAGGCAGGGATCAAGACAATCCCCAAGAAAAAGAAATGTAAAAAAGGCAAAATGGTTGCCTAGGACAACTTGCAAATAGCTGATAAAAGAAGAGACACTAAAGGCAAAGAAGGAAAGGAACAATATATCCATCTGAATGCAGAGTTCCAAAGAATTGCAAGGAGAGGCAAGAAAGCCTTCCTCAGTGATCAATGCAAAGAAATAGAGGAAAACAATAGAATGGGAAAGACTAGAGATTTTTTCAAGAAAATTACAGATACCCAAGGGAGCATTTCATGCAAAGATGGGCACAATAAATGACAGAAATTGTATGAACCTAACAGAAGCAGAAGATATTAAGAAGAAGTGGCAAGAATACACAGAAGAACTATACCAAAAAAAAAAAAAATCTTCATGACTCAGATAACCACAATGGTGTGATCACTCACCTAAGAGCCAGACATCTTGGAATGCGAAGTCATTGCTTAGCAATTGCTATGAACAAAGCTAGTGGAGATGATGGAATTCCAGTTGAGCTATTTCAAATCCTAAAAGATGATGCTGTGAAAGTGCTGCACTCAATATGCCAGCAAATCTGGAATACTCAGCAGTGGCCACAGGACCGGAAAATGTCAGTTTTCATTCCAATCTTAAAGAAAGACAACACCAAGGAATATTCAAACTACCACACAATTGCATTCATCTCACATGCTAGCAAAGTAATACTCAAAATTCTCCAAGCCTGGCTTCAATAGTATGTGAACCATGAACTTTCAGAATTCAAGCTGGTTTTAGAAAAGGCAGAGGAACCAGAGATCAAATTGCCAACATACATTGGATCATAGAAAAAGCAAGAGAGTTCCAGAAAAATATCTGCTTCATTGACTATGCCAAAGCCTTTGACTGTGTGGATCACAATAAACTGTGGAAAAGTCTTCAAGAGATGGGAATACCAGACAACCAGACCCACCTCCTGAAGAATCTGTATGCAGGTCAAGAAGCAACAGATAGAATGGGAGATGGAACAACAGACTGGTTCCAATTTGGGAAAGGAGTACATCAAGGCTATATATTGTCACCCTGCTTATTTAGCTTATATGCAGAGTACATCATAGGAAATGCTGGGCTGGATGAAGCACAAGGTGGAATCAAGATTGCTGATGGGAGAAATATAAATAACCTCAGATATGCAGATGACACCACTCTTACAGCAGAAAGTGAAGAAGAACTAAAGAGCTTCTTGATGAAAGTGAAAGAGGAGAGTGAAAAAGTTGTCTTAAAGCTCAAAAAACTCAGATCACGGCTTCTGGTCCCATCACTTCATGGCAAATAGATGGGGAAATAATGGAAATAGTGACAGACTTTATTTTCTTGGGCTCCAAAATCACTGCACATGGTCACTGTAGCCATGAAATTAAAAGACACTTGCTTCTTGGAAGAAAAGCTATGTCCAAACTAGACAGCATATTAAAAATCAGAGACATTACTTTACTGACAAAGGTCCGTCTAGTCAAACTATGGTTTCTCCAGTAGTCATGTATGGATGCGAGGGTTGGAATATAAAGAAAGCTGAATGCCAAAGAATTGATGCCTTTGAACTGTGGTGTTGGTGAAGACTCTTGAGTGTCCCTTAGACTGCAAGGAGGTCTTACCAGTCAGTTCTGAAGGAAATCAGTCCATCCTGAATATTCTTTGGAAGGGCTGATGCTAAAGCTGATTCTCCAATACTTTGGCCACCCAATGAAAAGAACTGACTCATTGGAAAAGACTGTAATGCTGGGAAAGATTGAGGGCAGGAGGGAAGGGGATGACAGAGGAGGATATGTTTAGATGGCATCACTGACTTGATGGACATGAGTTTGGACAAGCTCCAGGAGTCGGTGATGGACAGGGAAGCCTGGTGTGCTGCAGTCCACGGGATTGCAAATAGCTGAACACGGCTGAGCAACTGAACTGAAGGGCAGTTTAGTGTTTCTCTTGTTCTTGCTCTCTCTCTTCTCATTTACTGTCCAGTGAAGGAAACAAATCACCATACTCTTATCACCATTACATTCTAAATGTCTGCTTTCAATTATCTCACTAATGGAGCACTGTGAATAAGTGGATTTTTTTGAAAAAAAAAAAACACTGTATTTGACTTTGCAATGAATGTCATATGTTGATATTTTGCATTACAAGTTGCAAAGAGAAATATGAAAGTGTAAAGAAGAAAGTTCTGCCAGCCAATTAAACTTTTAGTCTACCTTTACAGAAAACAAATTCCCTGTTCCTGAAGGGCACTACCCATTTAAGCAGAGTTTGATTACTTATTTTTTCAAGGATATTATAAAAGTGTTTTTTCTATTTTAAATTATATTACAATAACTTTCTATTACTAAAGGAGGTGGCTCAGACACATACTAGGTGTAAAGCTGAGGAGCCAGTTAGAATTTACTCTTGATAACCTAGACTAGAAAACCCCATTGCTAAAACTGAACATTGGATTATATGCTCTATACATTATTGAGTGTAATGGTGATGATAAGATATATATTTATGAAAACTTCTCTACTTGTGTTACAGAAAATAGAAATTATTGATGATGAAGAAAGTGATATGCTAAGTAATTCTGAAGTAGAGCAAGTGAATTCTTTCTTGGATTATAAGGTAATTTCAGATCCTTAATTTTTTAAGAGAAGGTATTAAAGGAGGTTGGTGATGGACAGGAAGCCTGGCATGCTGCAGTCCATGGGATTGCAAAGATTCAGACATGACTGAGCAACTGAACTGAACTGACTGATTAAAAGAGGTAGACTTTTACAGTACCTATGTACCAGTTTTTTTCACTTCCATTTTCCATTTGATAAATTAAGCATCCTTGGGCTCTGCATTGACTCACTCAGGCATCTGGATATTAGTCATTGTGCTGGGCATTTTAATTAATGCTGGTCAGTTTAGTGGTTATGGTCTTAAGAACAGTTTGCTGAGCAGCAGTAAGTATTAATGCTGCATTGCAAGATGAGGCATAGTGGTGGTTAGTGTGAAATTTATGACAATAGTTTTTTTAAAGCCTATGTTCATTTTTAAATGATTGCAAAGGGGATATTTTTTCTAGTGTTCCTTGTTAATTTTATCTTGAATTTCAGTTTATGAAGATTTTTAAACAATTTATAATAATATACCTGTTTTAGAAGTTTAAAAACAATCCCCATGGCAATTACTGAATGAATATGAATACAGATGACCTTTTCTTAATGTCACTTGTTACTAAAATGAAAGACTTACTTTGACAGCATGCCATACATAATTTTGTTTTTTAAAAATTTTTGACATAAGCTATCAGTCTAGATGTTGATATGTTTTTCATAGATGTTTAATTGTTTTCCCTTTGTTAATCCATGTCATATCTTACTAGGTAACTTTGGGACCTTCTGAAATTTTGACCACAGAGTCACTTTTTTCATAGATAATAGTAATCTTAAAATGTTAACAAAAAATAACATTTAATCAGAAAGATAGCAGCTGTCATTAACCTTTTTCAGTTTTACTATAATTGAAAACTATGTAATTCAACATATTCTGTTTTTCAACTGTTTATGACATGTCAGACTTTAAAATATTGAACAAAACATTGTAAACACAGAAGGAAATTATTTTTTGAAATTTATTTTCTAAGTGGTCAAAAAGCACAATATAATCCTGTATTTAAACTATATTTTAACTAATATAATTATAAGGTTGTCAGTTGTGAAGTACAAGAGATCATTCTAATCTCTCCTTCATGGCCATATAACATTTATAAATGTCCAGTTCAGGGTTTAAATGGCTTTGTGAACCATCACTTGGCACAGGCTATGGAAATTACAGATGAGACAACTGGGTTGCACAGCTATTAAGTGTACTCAGTACTCTCAAACAGGTCAGATAGGACTGGTCCCAGAACTCAGAGGATTCTTTCCAGGACCTTTACCCATTGGTGTACCAGCTCACTTGAAAGGTTTGAAGCTGAAGACATCAGCAAGCCAGAGCATCCAGTCCAAAAATGTCATTTTCATTGAATTCTAAAGGACATTTAAAGATTCAGTGTTTTCCATTTTGGTGAATGCTGTGGGAACAAGGGGTCTTTTGCTCCCTTATTAAAATATATTTTATAACACATCATCATTCTATACAAACTTTTATTAAACTGTCAAAAATTAGCACCTATATAGAAAATATGTCTCTCTATAATCATTATTCAAGATATTTCAGTTCAATCCATCAATGAATTTTGTTACTTTAATTCCGAAATAACGATAAGTGAAACCTCATATAGCAGTTCTTATTGCTAATTTCAGTACATTGATTTAAAATACCCGTACCAGTTTGGAAATTTGATCTTCCTTCAAAGATCATCATTCTATTCTCTTTGTTTACACATGCTAGTCTCCTTTGTTTAGGGTTCAGAATCACTTTGTTGGTTTCTTGAATATATTCACCATAAGCTTCTTGAAGTCAGATACATATCTTATTCATGTATATGTTACCTGATCTAGTGCCTAAGTCATAGGTATCCAGTAACTAGTTCCTAGAATAAATTAGTATCCTTTGGAAATATATTTAACATTATTAGGCAAGTGTTCATTTAATATGCAAGTGTTTTCTATTTGCATTTGGAAATTACTACTATACAACCATCAATATTGTTGGCATAGTGGAGTTTCTGATTGAGATATTTGCCAGGAATCCATATTACTAGGAGTTCTAACTAACCTGAAATGCTTGTGAGACAAGTGAATGAGATCAGTTTCTCAGGCATGATTAGCTATGTCATAACGCCTCAGGTTTAGCTGCATTTTAAAAACATTAATTTATTTATTTTAATTGGAAGCGAATCACTTTACACTATTGTGGTGGTTTTTGCCATAC